>NC_049171.1:109537263-109903930 GCF_009769625.2 Cygnus olor
ACAATCTTTTTGTTGAGGAGATATTTATCTTCTAATATCTAGCAAGCTGTGGCTTTCTGTCCCTTTAGCGCCTCGAGTCATCTATCTTGTCCTAGTTAAAAATGGAGGAAAAAAAAGAGACATCACTGCTATTTTCTTTTTTTTTTTTCCTTATCATTCCCATTATAAAATTGCTAACTGAAGGATTCAAGTTGCAGCTGCTGGAACTTGTTGGTATACAAAACTGTCCTTGGCAATCAGTAACTGAGCATTGATGCTGCATTATCTGTACTGCTCCCCCTATAGAAATGTAGCTAATCAACACGTGAAATGCTTGGAAAACTAGTGGGTTGTCTCTATAAAAGCAAACTCTCATTTCTTCTGCAGATGTTGTTACTGCTATCCATGCATAATACTAGCAGCGATACCTAGGTTATCCTAGATGCCAGGAAAAAATAAAAAATAAACTTTGGGAGAGGCTTTTGCCCCTTCCCAAGGGAGTAGATTAAAGCTGCAGGAAGCAAGGCTCTTTTTGCAGACACCGACTTCCATGTCGTTTAGGTCAGGTTTTTTAGCAGATGACTGGTGGGAGCCTGCAGTGAAGAAGCTCCAATACTTTGTCTGCATTTGCAGATTCACTTACCTCATTTCTGTGTGCGTATTAAATGGATTTGTCTTTGTGTACCTGAGTATACTGGCCTCTGCTTCACCTTGCTAATAACATTGACCAAAAGGAAGCAATTAAAACTACTCCTGAAAAACACATGCCAACCTCAGGTAGGAGTTTCAAGTTAGTGTTTTCTTGCAGCATCATGGACTTGGCGTTCCTGAACCTTGCTACCTGTTCTCACCATTGTGTTACCCCACTAGTTACGCATTTACAGAGTTGAAAGTGAAACGGTTGAGTGAGTCCAGCTCAAATTAAAATATTTTGTTCCCTCCCCATCCTTTTCTTTTTTCCCTAAAACTATTTTTAGTGAGCATCAGTTTGCTGAGAGGTCAGGGTAAGAGCAAAACTGAGCAAAAGAAATTGAGAACTCTGCCATCTTTTAAAAAAACGTTCTTTTGAACTCGTATGTTCAAAGGATCAACCATTTTAAACACTTGCTAGCATTCTCTTGAACATGAGAAGTACATCAGCTTGCTTTGAGCACAAAGGATATCCTCCAGTAGTGCCAGCCTTTCTTCAAAGAATGCAGGTGTCTAATAGAAAATGAGAGACGTGGCCAACAGGCGTGTTCGGTATTGCGGACGCAATCTGGAGAAGTGTGGAAAAGGTGTCGGATTTGGAAATGATCTGAAATGGTACCTGGAGGTAGAAACTTGGTAAGGTTGCAATAGCAGTGGATTTGTGGTATTTCAGACAACAGCGTTAGTTTACTTTGTTTCTAGGATATTTCTCAGTCATTACATTCACGATGGTCATTAAGTATTTCAATCCAATTTATTATTGTCTATTCTCCAATTATTTTCTCCAGTGTTGGAGGAAGTATGGCGAGCTGAACCACAGATTGTGCTGAGTTGTGCAGTGATCCTGAAGTGTGAAAGCAGCAAGGAGCAGAGCTGAATAGCCATGCAAGTCTTAACTCAGTAGTCACAGCTTTAACAATTTTTTTTCCATTCAGTGGTTACAAGCTGATTTCTCCCAACAATTTCGTCATCAAAATAGCTTTCCCTGTCTCTTTGTGTGCCTTTGTTAATTTTTTTTCTCCTTTTTGCTTGTTTCAAGAATACTGCTGGGGCAGCGTGCTAAAGCACAAATCTGCCTGCATTTCTCTGAAAGAAAATGGTTGGGAGGAGCTCACTGGGGGTGCTTTGGGTTAAAATATTCTCATTTACCGCTTCAAAAGTTCTGGAAATGACTGCTTTGAGCATAATTCCAAGAACAAGTCCTCTTCAATCAGAAAGAGATTCTCATTTTAACTTATAAAAGATACTAAACAACCCTTTGATTAGGAAAGCTCTATAAGCTGTAATTTTGCAGAGACGTTGACACAACTTTTTTTCTGTCCTCCTTTCAAATTGTGAGTTGCAAAACTCCACAAAGATAATCAGACATGCAAATCTTTGATATATTTTTAGTTCAACTCACTGATGTATATTCATTAATATGTTAATAAGACAATGAAAGCATAATTTAAATTTCATTTGCTTAATTTGGTTAATAAATGCTGGAAATATAGTCCCACATTTAAAAGTAAAAAGTTCTCTTAAGTCACAATGATCATCTAAAACCTCCTTTTAGTGACAGCATTGCTTTTTTACCCTGACCATGCTCGACCAAAGGATCTGAATTCTCATCCTTCTCGTATCCGTGGTCACATTCCTGACAATTTAATTGTAATAAACTGCACCAACAGAAGGCTATTGAAGATTGTGGCATTGTAACTTGAGTTGCCAAACAATACTAGGTGGAGTTAGATGGGCAGATCCACATGGAAAGAGCGAAGTTTCCATGCGTTCAGACATGGCTTGGCTCCACCAATGCAAAGCAGTGATACTCTCTCCCTCCATTTAATTTGCACTGACCTAACCAAATGAGATACTGGCAAATTACTGCTGGAATTAAAATAAATTCTCTGACAGCTTCTGAACCTTCATTGAATATGCAGGGCTGCTCTAATAACTGTTTCTTTCAGCCTGTGAAGTGATATTTGAATGCTTACAGGCAGTAAACTTCAAGTCAAATTGATTCCATTTCTATTGAATCACTCTCAAAAGTGGAGCTGTGCTTTAAGTGCTATTATTATTAAAAAAAAATAAAAAATCTTTCCATTTAACCTGTAAATATGCCACAGGACTTGAGAAAATTAGTTTGATAATGACTTTTTTTTTTTAAGAGTTCAGCCTGGAAGGCAGCATCTTAAAAGAATGGAGGAGCCTCTAATGGATCGAGTTATGCTAGTCTGACTTATTTGGTCTGAAGTAATGAGGCATGACAGATCATGAGTGCAACGCATCATTTTCAAACCAATAACCCCTTTCAGAAAATTACATTTCTGCTCTAAGCAGTCATTTTGAATTATCTACAGCTAACTTTAAGCCGCCTGCTTTTATGGAAATGGAGCACTTGCGTTTCCCAATAAATATCAGCGCAGTGCTTAGAGGCTGCTATCAAGTATGACTGCCTGGGAAAAGCTCGAGTCTGATCAAACTTAATTACGTTGGAACCTGTGTCTGCCTACAAATATCTTGATTATATAATGAGAACAAACGTGACACTTGGCAGAACTGGCTTTTGTGGTACCTGCTGCTGTGAGGACTTGAAGAAGAGCTGTTGGTTCATGTGCTGTCTCTTACTTGTGGTGCAGACACTGGCACCAGCGTCTTCTGGTATCATGTCTCTGCTGACTGTCTCTTTCTACAACAGGAGAAAAGATAATGACTGAATCCAGTAGACTTCCATGTGTACTAAAATGTTTTTTTGTTGTTGTTGTTTTTTGTTCTCCCACTGTGGTCTTCAGGTTTGTGGGCCTGAAGTTTGGCGAGGTAAATCCCACCCAGGCTCTGAAATGAATAATGATTAAATGGTGGCTTGACAACAACCCCCTGGACGAACAGTATGGGTAAAAAAAAAAAACCTTGCTGCTTTGTTCAGCTCAGGGCAGCTGGGTAAGCTGCTGGCTCAGCCCTCGTTTTCTAGGAAACAGAACCAGAGGAGAAAGGCAGCTCCTCCCTTTACACTGGGGTAAAAGTACTCGAGTGGATGTCATCAAACTCTGTCAGCTGGAGCAGTGCTGGCCGCTGGGTGACAGCGACCTGCTTGGGTTAAATTGAAACTCTCAGGGTAAGATGAATGCGAGATATAAGTGAAAGGACAAATAAAGCCTCTTTAAACATGTGGCTTTTTAAAAACTGCATTAAACAAGCATCGAGTTTCAGAGCAGAAGCATTTACAAGTTTAAGCATGCCAGACACAACCTGTGACAGGTCTGGTGCTGATAAGCAGTGATCCAAGAGCACTGAAATACCATAATTATCTGAATATTGTTCGTGACCTAGCTGCTTTGGGTCATAACGCTTTCCTCTGCAAACACATTGAATCGAGCTTAGGGGACACCAGGGAAGAGTAAACAGGAGGAAGACAATACCCCCAGCTCAAGGCTCTGAACCACGGCGGACAAACAGATCAGTTTCAAGGACCTAAAGCTTCTGTCTGCAGTGGGGGGAGAGGAGGCTTTGGGCACCGCTTCTCTTAGCCAGGGCGTTTTGGAAGAGGGCTTTTGCAGCTGAAGGTGAGTTAGATGTTTGTGGTGGCAGCTCTTGCTGCATGAGCGGCTGCAGCCCACACCAGGTTGGGAGCAGGAGAGTGATGCTGTGCCCCAGGACCGGGACATGACCTTGGCTTTTTCCCTTTCTTGTGTATTCCTTGCAACCCTGTGCTTGCAGAGCAATGTGCAGAGCTCTCCAGCAGCTCTCCTAGCGCCCCAGGGAGATCCCAACCTGCACCTCACTCACAGGGCAGCATGCAGAGCTCCGGGACAGAGGCTGAGCGCTGCAAGCGTGCTTACATGCAAACTGGGCCAAAGAATTCAGCTCTCGGCCACGGGCTTGGGTGCGACTTCCAATGCTTACAGTGCTCCTGGTCAGCCTGGCTGGTGATCTCCCATCAGAAGAGAATGTGCTCTCCAGCAGCCCCCTGTGTGCTGCACCGTTGGGCTTTGTCCTTCAGGCAGGGAGCTGTCAGCAGGGCTCATCCTTTGTCATCTCACTGCCTTCCCCATTTGGCATGCCCGGCTTGGATGCGGTTCCTCTGCATGCTCCTTTTGCGCCCTTTGCTTGGCTCTGGTTGTGTGTTTGTTTTCTCTCCCCCACGGTCTCTGTTTCATTCACTGCTCGGAATAATAATAAGGGGCTTGTTGAAAGGGTGCTGTTAAGCAGTTTGTCGTCTTCATTCATTCTCACTTATTTATTGAGCATTCTTTTTCAGTGTGCTTTGAATACAAATTTCTTCATGGTTTGTTTTAATATTTATTACTGCGGAGGTTATACAAACCATCTTACTGTCATAAAACCCTCATAAATACTTATCAGTTACGATGGTGTTACAATTCCCATTTCAGAGATGCAGAAAACATAAATATAAGAATTTCCACTAATTTTGGCGCCCTGTTTGAAAAATGCTCAGCCTCAGTTTCCAGGACCCTCAGCCTGGATAGCACAGCCAGAGTGCATTTCTGGCTGCACACCCGCAGCTGTGACGGACATCAGTCCTTCTGCAAATCAAGCCCCAGGTGCCACGGACCAAGTACTGAGAAAATAGGATGCACAGGGAGTGACCGCCTGGTAAAACGTGGCTGGTGCTACTTCACGGGCTTTCCTGTGACAGCCCGTGTTCCCCAGGGCATTGTTCGGCTGCTTAACCATAAGACCCTTCTTTCTCTTCCTGCAGTTTCCCATCTGCTCCACTCTGCACCTTCCAGCTCCTGCAGTGAGCGAGCCTGGGTGTGCTGCAGATCACAGCCTGCCTCGCCACACAGCCCTGATTCATGTCCGGCACGCCGAATGCTGTGGTTTGGTGGAAAAAAATAGGATTGGATGCCATAGTGACAGCCTGCGTTGTGTATGCAAAAGGGCAGGAGGTTATCTGAGGTTGCCTGGCAACTCCAGTTGCAGCATCTTCTGTATTTTACAAATTTTGGTTTGCAGTGCTTGTGTTCCTCGAATATAGTTGATCCTCTTTAAAAAGGGTGTTGAAAAGAGGGTTTTCTTAAGGGTGCGTGCAGAAAATCCTCGCTTGGATCTCCTGTATGTACACAGGAACCTCTGGGCAAACAAGTTTACTTAATGGTTCCATGCAAATAAAGGCAGAATATTTGTGATATTCATGAGCCACTGGAGAAAATATTCCTGGGTTTCTTTCAGCCAAAGAATATCCGAGATGGAGGTCTAGTGGAGCACATTAATGCATTCCTGTCAAAAACCTGGCTTTTAGTGCTTTGCTCTTCGTTCCCTGTTGTTAGAGTGTAAGTAAAATGCCACTTTTATCTCGAGTGGTTTGCCTTAGAGACTTGTGCTCTTTGTGAGTGCTTCATCCTTTCCCTATCATCATTTTTTTTCCAAATGTGGAAGGGCTAAGCAATGACGATTTATATATAGTGAAGTGTAATTGTGATTATATTGGGTACTGTCTCGTCAGTGAAGTGAATCTACAGCTTAAATAAGGGAGTAGGTAAACACGGAGAGAAGTCTAAATTATAGCAGTGCAGTGGGGTGCCTGTCATACACCAGTGCTTTTTGAAACCAGAGGCTGCCCAGCTACAGTCCGCATAGGGCAGGTGCTGCCACTTTTTTTCTTGGCTGAAATGAGTATTTTGCCAGATGGGGAAGCGAGGCTGGAACCACACTGTAAGACAATTGGCCTCAGACTGTGTTTGTACAAGGAGGTGTGTGTTGTTTTCAGTAGGAGAGAAAGGTAGCTGTGTTTGGAACAGCTGCCGAAGGTTGTTCAAGGTGCGGCACGCCAGCATGCAGGATTTGCTGCGAGGACACTCTGCTGCTTTTCTGAGAGATATTTTTATTTTTATTTTTTGCTTTGTCATAGTTGCAGAGCACAGCTCCTGTCCCAGGTCAAAGCTGCCCTTGCTCTACCTGGCAGGATGGGGACTCTCCGAGAGAAGGCATCAGTGTGCAAACTGTCTCCACTTGCAGTGTCTCTGCGTTATTGTAGAGGCCAAGGTGGTGTTAGGGTAGCAGTGTATTCTTGCTCTGTGTGTGCATTTTCTTGTTATTATTTATTTTAAAGCAGTATATGAAGTCTTCTTTTGAAACTGCATGAAACCCCTTGGCTGTGGTTTTTCTTCTGCGGATTTATTGGAGCGAAGTGCAGTACCAAAGTAGAGCTTTAAAAAACAAGGCTGGAGCCTATAGGAATTTCTTGGCACCCACATACTCCAATATACTCTAAACAATAAGCTTTATTGCGTAGGTATACATATTTGAGCTGTATAATTTTGTGCATAGTGATGCTTGTACTGAGAATCAGCTTTGACACGAGCAGAACCCAGGCTTGTTACCTTGGAGGTTTGATGAGCAATAGTGCCAGGGTTGGGCAGAGGGCAGCATAAAAGTGAGTATGTTTGCATTGCAAGCAAGCTGTAGTAAAATTGCTTCCACGAAGGTATGCAAAACACTGTTAAAATTGTACTCCAGCCTGTACAAATGATACTGCGCGCTGAGGCTCCAACATGTGGCTGTAAAGCATGTGAGGATGCTGGGTTTTTTTTTATGACTTTTTTTTCTCCCTTTAGACTAATGGATCATGTGGCAGTCTCAGCTTCAAACAGGATGCCATTAAGGGCTTTAACAGATTTACCAAGAGAATAAATTGTGCATTCGTTGGATGAAGTCTTTGGGCATCTCATTAAATGTTAGCTAACTGATGGTCATAATATCTTTCTTTTTTCTCCCTCTGTACTTCATCTGTCATCCGTTTGTAGCCTGTACAAAAGTCTTCCTCTTTTGCCCTCTAATTCTAGTAAAAAAAGGACTTATTTGAAAATAAATTCTGAGGACTGAAGATCAACATATGAACAGACGGGCCCATTTACTTAGAGAAGACTAGCTCTGTATGTTGCATACTGAAATAGATTTTATTTTTATTTTTTCCTTTCCCCGGTGATTAACATAATTCACAGTACAAGCATTGTTCATGCAAAGCGCCTGCTCAGCATCCTGTTGACACTTGATATTTTTGACAGAGGCAAGGTTTGGGTCAGCAGAGCGGACGGAACATAATTTCTTGTGCTGAAACCAAAAATGTTCAAATCTCTTACACTTAATATTATGAAGACATGGTTTGTCTATCGTTTCTTTCTCCCCCGCTCAAGCACATCTTTCCCTCTCAAGCTTGCTGTTGAGACTTTAGACTTGGCTGGTGCTAACGAGAGGCAAACCAAGCAATGAGTCAAGTGGTGAGAAGAAGATTTGGCCTTTCTAGATCAAAGTGAAGCACATCACCGATATGTTCTGTACTTCTGGATAAGCAGGAGGACTTTTCAGGTCCGTGGAGGATGTGTATTTGGATGTTGAAGTGCTAGCATAACAACCTAAACAGAAAAGGTACGTCGTCTACAATTAGGGGTGTTACATCGCCAAAACGCTGCCTTCATGCGCAGCAAGTGCTGCACGGCATGGTTAGATTTGTGTGCTCATGGGAAGAAAACGTTATGCTTCGCAAAGCTAATGGAATGCCCCTGTAATAAATTCTGACTGTTTTGTTTCAAGTGCAGTCTTCTATTTGCATAAAAGTCTGGCTGTAACAGGCCCTTCTGGATTTTCCTGCCCTTCATTTTGTTTTGTCTACCTTCTCACCTCTGAGTTTTTCACTCTGATCTGAGAACATGGCACTATGATGTGTTGGGTGCTCTTGTAACTCACCCCCTCACAAACATATGTGCTCATTGGTACGCAGACTTTTATGTTTTTTTGGAAACCTGTGTTTAAATTATCGGTAGCTGGTCACATTCAAGGCTGTGACTCGCTGCACGTGGATTTGCCAGCAACAAGTTATCAGCTGCTGGCACCCAGGCAAATTTGCAGGGTGGACAAGGAAATAGCCAGGGATAACCAGGGAGCATTTCTTCTGAGCTTCCTGCAAGGCTAGGGAAGTCTAGCAATTTCAATGGAAATCCAAGCCACTACAAATAAAGGCAGAGGTGTGTTTGACACGTGTGAATGCCAATGCTATCAGCGTTCACCTTTATTTGTTTGTATTTGTTTCATATCAAAACCATCAGATGCAGTTAGTAACTTTAATGATGGGAGTAGTTTGTGGCATAGGATGGGGTCCGGGTGGTTGTTTCCGTTCTGGCGATGGAGATGGTGGCAATGTGGCTCTCAGCATTTACTTATGAAAATTACATTTTGCAGAGAGATTTGTTGTAACACCTCTTCCCTGTTAAAAGCTCTGCTCTCTTTTTGTTTGTCTCCCTCCTCATAGGTGTACAAGGAAATGGAAATCCTTCATTTCTTTTTAGATGTGGAAGAGAGAGGGAATTTAGTCCCTTATGTCATGCTTGTCAACAGCCAGCTCCAGTCCTAACCTTACAAAGATACTGTCATGTGGTGTATCTGTGAATCTGCAAAGATTTTGTTTTTCCTCTAGCATATTTTATTTTTTCTGTTGCAGGTGGTTTAAACCTGTGTGGGATGCTCCCCCTTTCTAATAATTCGGAGGTCAGGGAATGTTTTTAAAAAGCAAAGCAAAACAAAAAGCACACGAGGGAGTGGGAAGGGGAAAGTACATGCCGTTCTTCAAGTGGCAAATTACTGATGTAAGTTGCTTCACCCTGCAATTGTTTCATTCCCATAGACTATGAACCCAACTTTATGAGGTTTCCTGAGTGGAAATAACTATATTTCTTTCCCCCAGTGGCAAGGTCTCTTCTCTTGCAGGAAGGAATGTCTTTCTTCGGGCACTTGCCTCCCCTTTCTTTTTCCAGCCAAGGAAACTGGAATTTAAAAGGAAGCCTCAGAGCTTATCTTGTTCGAAACACCTCCAGCTCTCTGGATTGCTGTCATTGTCATTGTGGCAGCGTTGCAGTCAGGTACCATGGTGATCTCAAACCCTGTCACACTGCCTGCACGTACTTGTCAAATAATTTTTATAAGTGTTAGATTGCATCGATTCCAAGATGATTAAACAACAGACATGTATAATTCCCACCACGTTGTCATGCTATTTATCTTAGAAGAAATCCATCTTTAATGATTTACTTAGTGCTTATCAGTGCCTGTTATATTTTTCCTGCTTTAGCTTGAAGGAGGACAACTTTTGACAGGCATAGGAATCTGCCTGTGTAAAACCATGGCTCGCTGAAATAGAAAGGGACCCCGCCTTTTAGGAATTTTTTTCAAATTGTTACTGATAAGGAACGCTTTTGTACTTCTACTCTGAAAGCAGAAATACAAAATCATGGAATCGTTAAGGTTGGAAAAGACACGGTAAAAATTACACAGTATTGTCCCAACTTCACGAGTTTCTCTCCATTGTTCAGGAAGCAATTCTTAGTGGTTTTGTTCTAAAAAACAAAACAGAAATTCCTAAAACACAGAAAAATGTATTGCATTTGGACCTTAAGGTCTACATCCACGAGAGCAGAACTGACTCAAAATTGTGTTTAAATGTTAACTTTGGGTAGCAGGGGGGTTGTAGTGACAAACTTCTGCAACTAAAAGAAGATTTAATCCCCTAGCTCTGCTCCTTTTCTCTCCCAAAAACTTACTCACTTTCTTCGCTGGGATAATTTTCTGCCAGGCTAGTGGACAAAATCCACTTAATGCTTGCAGAAGTCTCCAGTGATCACCTGAACTGGCACAGGGGAAACAACTGCTTGTACGAGGCTTTGGGGGCTGGAGGAGGGAGAGCTGCGTTGTATTTCTTCAGGGTTTTCTGGAAAGGGGGAAAAGACCTCTGGCTATCTTGCGTAACTCAAGGAGGCTCTGCTGGAAGCTTGCTCCAACTGGTATTGTTTACAAGCTGGCCATGATGGTCCTGATTCAGCAGGTACGTGATTCGGGTGGTTCATCCTCTCTCTAAACCAGCAGTTCTGTAATTACTAGTTCTTCCTGGCCTGAAGTATAATTTGTTTTCAACAAGCAAAATAAGCTAAGAATTTATTTTGGGGGCTGTTAAGTTTGGTAAACTCAACAAATAAGTTAATGAAAACCTGAACTGCAGAAGCATACCATAATTCTTTTCTTTCTTTTTTTTCTCTTCTGTTTCACGGGTCACATAAGGACCAAGTGGCAAGAAGCTCTAAAAACTAACAAACTGCATACCAGGAAGTTGGGATTTAAAAAAAAAAAAAAAAAAAGAGAGAAAGAAAGATAATACCACCAAACCACAAAAGAAAATCTGTTGAGTGGGATAGCTTTCTTCTGGGAGAACTCTAAGAATATAAGCATCGAAACACAGAAAATAAGATTCTGCAGTATCTAAATAGCTTGTCATGTTGGCATGACAAAGGCTAATCCTCAGTATCTAAAGTAAAAGGGATCTTTTATTGATTTTGGGGGAGGTTGCTTGTTTCTAATCTCAGGATTTAAGATTCAAAATAGTTGTTTTTTTTGTTTTGTTCTTTTTTTGTTCCTTCTAAAAGAAGGCCACAGGCATGTCACCATGGGTTTGATGAAGATAATTCTATTGAATTTCACAGAGAGGACCCTGTTTTGCTGTGGCCTTATGAGGAGCTTAAAAGAGTGAAGCTAAGTCATATTAGAAATAATCAGATTTGTAACTTAAGAGTGATCTAAAAAAATAATAAACCAGATGCCAGAAATACAAAGAACCAACTGGATATAGCAACACATGAAATAAACAGTGTGCCATCATCTAAAACACTTTTCTCCAGTGCCATTGGAGAAATACCTCTAGAGTTCAGCCCTCTGTTGTGTTGGCTTCAGTGAAATTACCGCGCTGATTACAATATGAAGAACCAAGCATTTCAAATGACAAAATAGCTGCTGACTTCATGGTGAAATAGCCTCACGCGGAGCGGTATCTAGATGTTGGCAGCCCTTCTGAGTCACCCTCCCATGGAGCTCTGCCAGAGCTTGCCATGCCTACCTGGGTCAAGCTTCCTGGAGCAAAGCCCTTGGGTTTTTTTGTTCACCCAAAGCTTTGTCTTTAAGACCGCCCTTGCTTTTTCTAAAAGAGTAGAGAGAGAGCTCTAGCTGCTGGGTCGCAGCTCTGTTTTTGCCAATAGTTTGTAACTCACTGAGGAGACGTAGGTGAAATCTGGCAGTATCAGTTGTGCAGGGATGTTGTAGCATGAATTTTGGAAGTGTTGGACCGATACGTTTGCTTTCAAGAAGACTTCAGTTCTGATTTCTCTTTTTCATTACACTGCATGCCTCTTTTTCTATTACCCAAGAGCTTGTGATGTTGTCTGAAAACACAAGTTACAGTGAAGTCAATGGAAATGCTTGGGTTTTAGTTCTTTCCCTCCCACCTGAAAGACAGGATTATATTTTTTTCTTGCTTTTATGGGTCCTGGTACACTTACAGTCCTTCTGGCTATTCCTTACAGCTTGTTCATAATGGGAATAGTTTCATGGGGCTTGTATCCTGGGTGCCAGAGATACCCTTGGCCTAATGGACCAAGGCGTAATGGGCCATGTGATCGAAACAGTGAAGAAACCAACCCCAAAAAATAATAATTTAATCAAATGCCTCCAAGAAGTGCAAGGTGACAGCTGGGACGATTCATTCCCTACCTAATCTTTGGCAACCCAAATTGCTTCTGACCTGCGTGGGTTGAGTTTCGTCTCTGTAGGTCCCTTGTGTCGTCAGTGGAGGGAGAGGCTTCTCCAGGGCATGACTCAGGGTGGATTCAGAGGGAAAATGTAGCCTGACAAAGTCTGGTTGCCTTCCGTAAGCACCTCAGCAACTGGAACATGATGTGAATACTCCTCAGAGGCATTCATTCTACAAATATTTGTAAAATACTGTTGGTTCTTCACCTGGCATCTCAGAAAGCCACCTTCCAAGTTCAAAGGATGCAGTAAAGAGAAGTTTTTGTGATACTAACACATGCCTTTGCTGTCTGTCCTTGGAGAAGATTACCATTTGTCATCTTTTCCTATCTTGCCTCTGCTCGACCCTGACTCTCACCAAACATGTACACACACTTCAAGTGGCAGCATTTTCCTGCTCCTTTTTGGTAGGTTGCACTACATATAATCTTTTCTTTAACTAGCAGTAAGAAGAGGGTTGAAAAGAAGGGTGTGCTATGAAAGGAATTTTTAGTGAGGTGTTTTTTTGTCTCGTGTTATCTCACTGGCATTGTAGTAGCTGTGCTTGTAACATCATCCTTAAATAAAAGCTGAGAGTTTGCTGGTTGTTACCCTCTGGTGCTGGAGGAGTCCTGTTTCTTTCCATTGGTTTGGCTTTTATACTTTGATTTCTCAGACAGTTTTTAAAACAAGATGGAAATTCAAGATGAGCCCAATTTTATGATAAAGGTTACACATTTATAGTAAGAGAAATAATGGAAAGATAAGATGCTTTTCTGTTTATAAAAAAAAAAAAGAGCTGGCTGAAGAAATTGTTCCTCTAATGGTCCATATGAAACAAAACCTTCACACAAAAATTGATCTGCTGTTGCCAACAAAATGTTTCTGTGCGTCTGCAAGTAGTTTTCTAAACCTGCAACCAAAGATGTGAGTGCTTCTGTAAAAACAATGAGGTCTTTAATTTTGGTTTTGTTTGGAAATGTGTCAGTCAAAAAGAGGAAGATTTTAGTCAACACTATCAGAACTCGGTAACTTTACAGAAGTATATTTTGCCTTAATAGTAAACCAGAGAACATGTGTCATGCACTTGATTATGGGGTGATTTGTAATCAAAATACACAAAAATGCATGCAAAATATGCAAATCACATATCAGCTAATATGTTGGTAAGGGGACAACTCTTGCTGGGTTTCATTTTGGGGCTTTCAGTTTAAGGAGCTGCTTTGTAAAATCCTGCCCTGCAAACGATACCAGTTTTTAAAGACTTGTCAAATTTTCACATTTCAGTGCTGCCAACCATGCTGGGAAGATTGCTGCCAGGAAAACCTGTGCAACGTCCAGCTCCCACCGCCACAGCTTTGTTTTCAGCCCTCTACCCAGGTGTTCATAGAGAAGCTGTAGCCTTGAATTTAACTTTGCCTTCCAAAAAATCCAGTTATCTGCGTTATCGTTCTGTGCATGTATTTGCATAGCCAAAGAAAAACCCCAAACAGAAAAAGGTGGTGAGGTAATGGGCGATAGCTGAACAGCAGATCCATGTGAGGATGAGCAAAGCAAATTCTTCGTGTCTGGCACTGGGACAGGGGACAATTACAGTTCACTGGTGGTATCCCCAGTGGTTGGTTTTTAAAGCTTCATTTTTTGTTTCTGCTCTTCCCACCATGCAGAATGCTTTGTTTTTGTAGTGTTTCTGGGGAATCACAAGAAAGTAAGGTTAAATTCTTTCAGGACAAGTTCATTGTATCTGACCTAGGAAAAGAAATCTTTTTGTGCTTATCTCCAAGGTGCATTTTAAATGAAAACGGAAGAAAAACAACAAACAATGAAGGAGACAGTGTTATTTCTGTCATTTGATATTCTGCCTACTGTCACACATGCACATGCAGTAATTTATCATTGCTTTTGCAGCTGAATAATGTTAATTTAATGCCCAGAGTAAAGCATTTATAAATCAACTCTGCAAAATGTTTTTTTGTAATGTGTTTTCTTACATGTGGTTACACTTGGTTTGGCAGGGTCACTGGTGGGCATACATTTCAGAAGACATGGGTGTGCACACGTGCACAAAGCTTGGGAGGGAAAATAAGAGTTTTTCCCCTTTGTTGCAGCATTTGTGCAGTTGTGGGTCAGATGGCACTCTTCTCTCAATTCCTTACAGCAGGGAAGGAGGTGTTTTGATCCGAAGCTCAGCTGCTCTCACGTTGGCTTGCCAGGTGCCTCGTGAAGGAGGCGTAGCAGTGAGGAGGATCTGCTGAAGGACTGGAACAGTGTCTCCTTTATTTGTGGTATTTAAATTTAGTTCTTTTTGGCCTTGATACATGAAAAACACAGGCCTGATCTCTAAAACTTAGTTTGCCTTACGGTGACCTGAATAAATAAAGCATTCAGCTCGTTCACGTGGGAAGGATTGGGTCTTCTATTGTTTTCTTGGCATTGAATTGAAGTCCTTGTTACAGCACCCGATTGTAAAGTCACATCTCCCAAGAAAGGCGTTTTTGTCTGGTGAAGTGCAGAGGGCTCAAGCGTTGCGAGCAATCCACTCCTGCCAGCTGGGCAGCAGTTGTGGACACTTGGTTTTCAACGTTTCGCATTCAGGACTAGGCTGGTATCTGGTCAGGGCTATTTCCAGCAACCGCTCGCTGAGTTAACTCTCAAAGTGCCTGTTCTGGTTTACAAATTGCTTCTTGGAAAATGGTTTGGGACGGGGTGTGTTTGCCCGGAGAGAGGGCTTGTTTTGCCAAGGCTTCCCTTCCTCTTGAACAATTAATGTCTGTTTGCTGCAATGAGGTTTTGAGACTCCCTGGTTTGGGTTGCAGGGAGCTGCAGGGAGATTTGCTCAGCTCCTGGTTACGTGTGGGTGGAATTGTCCTTCCTATTTCTTTAGGTGCAGATGACAACAGCAGATAGTACCCCTAACCAATCCTAAATCCTAAAACGTTGTTTTTCATGCCATTATCTCAAAAATGGTGTGGCAGGGGTTTTATTAGCAATTAGGTGTTCTGCTTTGAAGTTACACAGCCCTTTGATTTACGAGCAGTTTCTGGTGAGATGCAGAGCATTGCCAACTTCTGAACTTACCTCAGACTCACCTGGGCACCAGGCATTGCCTTTTCATTTAGAAGTCATCCTTGACAATTTTGCAACGTGTCTTTCAGTGACGTTCTTCCCTCTGGGTCTGCTGGGCTTAAGTCTCCCACCCATTTTCTTGCACTGCAGGTTAACACTCACAGACCCTTAGAAAGCTGTTTCCATCACTGTCCCGGGGTGGGGGTTGTTGCTGTGCACTATAAACAACAAAAAAAGCAACTGGAGGTCAGATATGCTCTCTCACACCGTATCCAGTCATTTGTGTACGTTTAGGTTTTGATACTAGTGTTGAGAAAGAAAAATCAGAACATCCCAAAATTTCATTATCTGCTTCAAAAACGCATCCGCCAACTGTTTAGGAAAGTTTGCATCACCAAAGTTAGTGACAAGCATTAAAAATAAAGATTACGGGTTATTTTTAGCTCGTGATATTTTTTTCCAAACCCCGGACAGCTTGCACAATGACCTCCCCGTGCAGCACGGGGCTGGCTCGAGTCCCCTGCACGAGGGCTGCCGTTCCCCAGCCAGACCCCGCTGGCAGCAAGCGCCCACACGTGCCTGGGTTGATGAGATACGTGTCATGGGGCAATAGGCTTTGTTTTCTAGGAGGGGATTTGAATACATTTTGGGACCTTTCTGTGATTTCTTAACCGTGTTTTTTATTTCCTGGGGGTATCCTCTATTTTTAAGGAGGGAGACACTGAAGGTGTTTGTCCAGCTGTCTTCCCAGTGCACCTGTGAGTACTTTAACCATATGCATGTAACCACTTGCACTTCATTTTGCATCATTTTAATTAAAAGCATCTCTTCTTTCTCTATAATTCTCTATCTTCGGATGTTGGCCATTCTACTGGTTTTCTGGGTCTTTCTGGAGAAGTTGGAAGACTCATACCTCACTTGCAGAGACAGTTTATAAATACTGCCGTAAGTCCTGTTAAGAATCTGCTGTTAATAATTTCTATTTCTGACAATGTATTAGGTAGAAACGCACAAGGTATGCATGTCTTTCAAAGCGAGAAATGTACAAAGTATGGAAAAGTACTAGCAAGCACCTTTCCAGGGGTGCGCACAGGGATTTAATCAGGGTTGTTCTTTGACTATGGCTACACAAAAAGAGTCTTTCTTGTTAGCGTGTCGTCCAGTACAAGCAGTAGTTTTTGGGGCCAAAGTAAGCAAGTCCAGGCACTTGGATGTGAAGTTTTGTCAATAAATATGATATTTTAAAATAGTGTGGCAGATAGACACAGTACTCTGGTAATCTCCAAATTGAGGTTGATTTCCAGGATTTTGGGGGTGGGATGTCTATTTTGGGCGAGATGCTCAGGTCTGACAATGACACCAGCTCTGTAGAAAAAAACGCATGCAACAAATGTTTCTATGGCACATTTGGCATGAATAAAACATTAGGTTTTATTACCAGTAAATATCCTGGTAGTGGCAGAGAGGATTTTTGAAACATGGAACTTTACGTGGACATTTAACAATACTTGGGAGAAATACAGGTTATTAAGTGTGGATGTTTTAATGAAAAGCCTCATTGAAAGGTACGGTCTTCTCATGTGTTCGTTCTGTATTTTTCACAGCCATCTGTTATTTACAGTACTTGCAATTTTGGGTTTGTTCTGGAGGTTATTCACAAAGTTCAATTGCTAGCTTCACGGGTGATACCTGTAATCCTGTGCTTTGAGGAAAGTGTAAACACTTGATAATCCACAAACAGGAGCTGAGGTTGAACTTGTGGAATTGTTCTCTGTTGTGTTGACTGTAATATATCCTACCCTTAAAGGTGCTAGAAGGGCTCATTGACCATTTCCTGGCTTTCTTTTCTAAAGCCAAATAGCTCAGGCTGGTGCACTCCTCCAAGCTGAAACTCTGTTAGGACCCTGTAGGTTCAGTA
Source organism: Cygnus olor (assembly GCF_009769625.2). Classification (NCBI taxonomy): domain Eukaryota; kingdom Metazoa; phylum Chordata; class Aves; order Anseriformes; family Anatidae; genus Cygnus; species Cygnus olor. The sequence continues at coordinate 109,554,464 of NC_049171.1, forward strand.
GCTTTGAGAAAGATAAAACTGTTATTTTTGCTCCTAATTCCTTTGGCAGGCATAACGCTTTGAGGATAATGAGGGAGTGATGCTTATTAAACTGGGTTATTTGTTTTGGTCAAAACTCTCTTAAGGGCAAGCTATTTTTAGAGCTTATCTGAGGCACGAGTTAACAGAGGTGTTTTGAAGCTTACTCAGACAGGAATATGGATTGTTTTACCAGCTAATGTGATCAACTTTTTTTTGTGACTTGATATTTGTGTTTAATTACTCTGTGATTTTCTTTGTGGGTCATAGTTGTGATAAGATGCAGGATGTAGATATTGAGGGAAGCTATTAAAGCAAAGGTGTTCTGCACCAAGGGAGCAAAACTGAAAAGGCTGGGGAAATGTATTGTGCCTTTTTTCTCATTGATTACCCAAAATAACTTTGCTTTTTATGTTACAGAATATTGATCGGTTTATATAATTTCCTAATAATGCAGTAGGTCTGTGTTTAAAATAATAATAAACCCAACCCAGATGCAAAGTCACCCTCAATTAATTGTAATAAACCTTTCATTAGCAGATTCCAGAGACCTCAATTTCCTAAATTTTAAGAACAAACATCTAGACAGGTGTCAATAAACAGGGCTATATGAAAGAAATGCTGAAGCCTTCAGGTGAAGCTAAGCTAATGTCGTATGTACAGAAGAATGAAGTACTTGGCTGCAGTCAGGAAGGGCCCAAGCCCAAGTTGCAGGCCAAGCGCTGTCATCAAATGAAACTATGGGTTTCTCTTCTCTTCCCTTATACACTTAACCCATTTAACTGAGATTCTCAGCCTTAATGGTTCAAGGGTGAGATTACTGGCAAGATCTTGAAAGCTAGCTCATCGAGTGCCGCATTGATTAGGATATTGAGTGTCTTGCTCTGTCAGCCTTTAACCTGCTAGAATAATTTCTGAGATGTACAAGTAATAAGTGTACTGCTTTTTGAGGAAAAAAAAATAAATCCTTGCAGGTACTTCAAGGCTTGAGGAAAAACAAGCTTTTGTAGCTTCAAAAAATTGTTGGTAATGAAGACTTCAAATGGGAGTAAGATGTGTTCGAACAAGGCACTTCACATCAGTGTAAGACATTGCACTGGCACTTGCTTGCTCTGCAGAGGATATACAAGTTTCGAATTAATAGCTGGAAGTAATAGCAGAAGTTTGTAATCTCAGGTTTGGACTTAATTTTATATTATTTTTTTCTGCTTTTAATTCATTTGGAAACTCCACTCAGGTTAGAGCTCTGATTTCAAAAGCATGCACCATAAAAACTGAAAAATGGGAGAAATCTCTTTGTAAGGCCAGAAGCTTCCTTCACGAAGTCTGATGCCCCTGCTAGGCATGCCTTAAAAGAAACAAAAATCAAATATAAGTGAAAGGGACTTAAAATTTCTTCAGGCTTCTGGAGGCTCCTCGAACAATGGTTGGGTTTGCAGATGGAGCCAGCCCCATTTTTTCAGTTTTGCCTATTGCTTTTCCTTTTCATCAGTGATAGCCCTGCCCTGGTGCAGAGAGCTTCAGAAAGCGGTTCCTTGCATTTTCCTTGATTTGGCTGAGAGGAGGGATGGGATTGCTTGCTACCAGGACTTCTTTTTCTGAAGCTGCCAATTCCCAGATGCAATTTTTCATCCATAGATTTAAGGATCAGAAAGATTCCTTGGCCTTAACCTTGGGTCTTTCACATCCCTTCACCTATTGCCACGTTTTCAGGCGCAAAGCCTGTTTAGCAGCTATGAAAATTAATCCACACCTGAATTTGTCCATCAGCTGACATTGTCAGCTTGGAGTGATCCCTCGCTAACCAGGACTTAGGAACAGGTCCAGTCTTTGTCATCTGATGAGGCCATCGATTTGTGTGATTCCTCCCTGCTTCTTCTGGATTTTGTGGGGTTTTTGTAATGGAAATCAATCTGGTTTTGTAGGTGTCATCATTAATGGATGGTAAATACATATAAAATTAATGCAAAGCTCACTCAGGGAAAAAACAGGAGTTGCAAAAACATTTATGCTAACATTCATTCATCACCAATGTAAGCATTCACAGCAAATAGCCTCTCTACTTTCTCACCAGCTAGTCTCAAACATGTTCACGATTTTCTCTTACAAGGAGGGAACTACAGCAACATTTTTGGGAGCTAGATTATAGTTCAGGACAGATTGATCAAGACGAAATCCATTTACAATCTAGTTTCCTCTGAAGCTTATGTAACAGGTTTGCGCTCTTAGCCAAACTGTTCTCACGCTGAATGTATTATGGCTTTATGTAATACGAGTCTAATGCTGTGCACACCATTTTTAAAGCAAAAGCTGGATAATCCATGACCAGAACAGTAAGGGCATTAGAAATTAAATGGAAGATGACAGACTGCTAGTGGATTACTAAATTTGTGGATTTGAAACTCTAAAGGTGGTCGCTTGCCCCGTGAACTGGCATCTCCCTTCCAAATAACTGGACTGGCTCAGGCATTGAAGCCAAAGTTTCATGTGAATTTCCTTGCTGCGGTAGTTCCCAAAGGATTGCTGTATTCACATTATCAAGTTAGGGGCGTTTACTGTCTTCTGCAGTCCGTATGAATAGTGCAGGATATAAAATTCTGGTGATAAAACCAGTCCTTGGTTGCCCAGTCAAAATACACCCATGCCTTACTGCTCTCTTCCTATTACTGGGGTGCTGTATCCGCGCTTCTTGTCTGTGCTCTTCCGAAGAGCTGCAGGCACCTGACAGTGCAATTTTAAGGCTGTTTTGGGTTAATCGAGAGGAATCTTCAAAGAAGCAGATGCGGATGGCCCTCATTTACTCTGTCCTTGTGCTTGTGAACACCATAGTCCTTCCTCAGAGCAGGTCATCAGGAAGGAGCCCTCCTCTTCCCAGCCAGGAGTCGTGTTTTATCCCACATGAGGAGCAAAACTGCTGAAAGTTCTGGTCACATTTCATTATTTTTTTTAAGCCACTCACATGACAAACCTTCAAAATCAGACTATGGTATTGAGGAGTATTTCTGAGATGGGTAACTCGGTTTAAAGGCTGCTTTGATTTTGGCTTTTCCATCCTAAGTGGTGCTTCATGGAAATTAAGTCTCAGGTGGCTCATTTAGCTGCCCTGTCATGTCTGCTTGCTCACAAAAAGGAAGAGGGAGGAAGTACACCTTAATTTTGACTTCTTCAGCCAGAAGTCTTTCATGTGTGTTATGTAGTTCCATCTGTAAGGCCTGATGTTAGTTTGGTAACGGGAGTGGTAAAGGTTTTATGAGGGTTTCTTCCCTCCCAACAGGAAACGTTTCCATATTTACAGCAGAGTGTTGTCCTTCCTTCACTGTGAGCTAATAAACTTGCTAGGGACATGGTTAGTGGGTGACATTGGTAGTAGGGTGGTGCTTGGACCAGAAGATCTTGGAGGTCTTTTCCAACACTTATGATTCTAGCTATAAGGATGGATCCGTGTTTCTTCGTTTGTTGACCTTTACTCTTTAGTTTCCTAACAACCCTTTTCCTACAATTGTTATCTTTTTGCTACACCTGCTCCTCCTCTCGTCTCCATATAGAAGCAGATTAATCATTAACGTTAGCGCGTATGGCTGAAAAAGTGCCTTTTCCAAGATGCTTGGGTATAAATACTAAGCAACAGATCTGCTACTAGCTGGAGGACCACTTTTTAAACACCACTTCTTTTAAATGCCCCAGCTTTGCATTTGAGAGGTATCAGTCTGCTGTTATGCACCTAGAGATGCTCAATCCATGGATGAAGGACCAAAATGATAAACAGCAGTATTAGGAATAGAAGTGCCATGATCCCATTCAAAGTAGGCTGTTGGGATGGTGCCTGTAGTGTAGGATCATCTTTTTGGAGTTGTGGAGCCCAAAGCATTTTGCTGGAGCCGCTGGGCACTCGGGAAGTTTCACACCCAGGTTGCTCCAAAGTAAAAGTGTGAGATCAGTTTCTGTAGTTAGCTTTCCCTCATCTCTTGCAAATGCTTCAAGGATTCTGGGATAAAATCCATTGTGTTAGGCATGCCAAAAATGTTACTTTTCTCTATCAAACTGCTAATGGAAAGCAGCAAGGGAGGATTAAGAGGAAGAAACAACTTTTTTTTTTTTTTTTTCCACCATTATAAATGTCACTCTTCTCCATTAGGCTTTTCTTTCAGCTCTCTTTGCTGTGATCACATAGTCACCATGGTAGGAGTAAAGGCTGTGTTGTGACTTAATAGTACAGATGCCTTCCTTGTATTGTGAGGATTTCAGAGCTAGCTTTGCACAGCTGAGAGCTGGGTGGAAGAACAATCCCCTGGATATGTTTCTGGGCAGGAAATGGGAAGAAGTCTCAAACCTGATCCAGTGCAAAAAGTGTACCAGGGGCTGTCCCAAGGAAAGGGCATTGCAAGTGGTGAACACCACTTGTCATTTTGCTTATAACTTTTGTGTAGGTGGATGATGCATGAATCAGAAAACCTATTGGAAGGAAGTTTGGGGTATCGACGACGTGAGGTAGAGACGGGCAAAGATATTGCACCTCTGTGGGAAAGGGGAAGCTGCTCTTCTTGTGTGTGGCCCAGGAAGGGTGTGAGATGAAGGAGGAGAATCTGTGGACTGCAGGCCTGGGTTTGGGTAAGAACGATGGGCCTGCTGAAACCACAGGAGGAGGAATGGGAAAGAAATACAAATCCATAGGTTTAAGTAGATCAGCCACTTGAGCAGGGGTGTCAGGAACAGACTGGGGTGTGGGAATGAATCAAGCGAGACAGAACAGCAAAATGAATGCTGAAGCCAGTAACTGCTCTTTTCCTTCATTTCACCCCTTTCCAAGCTGTTTTTGTGACCCGAAATGTTAGATTTAATCCTCAGCCAGCTACTTACTTACGCTCAATTCTAGATTGCAAAATGAAGTGTGATGTTTAAGTCAACAGAAGGAACAGCAAGCAGCTCTTCTAATGCTTCATTATATATTTATAACGTTTCTGCGCTTTTAACACTGGCATTAGAGCTGTTGCTTGCTGTTAGAAAATGTCAGCAATTGTGCAGTCATGACCTCAATGTAAAGAAGCTATCAAGGTTGGTGTTTCAAATATCAATTGAATGTACCACGTTAAAGTGATTTTTTTTTTTGCACTGACACTGTCTTTTCTAAAGAAGAGATGTGAAACTCAGCTCTGTAGAGGATGCTTCTTTTCCGACTTGCATGGCTGAAAATTGTGCTTCCTGCTGGCAGTGAAGAGTCCCAAAATGCCTGCACTGAGGCATACAAAGACAGGCAATATCAGGAAGAGAATCTGTGACTGAAGGAAAAAGTAGATCATAGACTAAGCTTGAGAAGTATGTTCAGGGAAAAGTATACTGTAGGCTCCACAGACCAGATTCCCCAACCCTCCTTTGAGAAATGAACCAAAATTTTTCTTTTCATAAGTAAATTCAGAACTGCATGAGATGCTGTGCTTGTTGCTGGCTCTGTTTTGGAGCTGGCAGCTGATGGTGCGTGTCTGCATCTGCAGCAGAATGTCTCAGGTCAGCGAGGGAATGAGGGGGTGATGATGTAAAGGAAACTCCAAACACATAGTAGTGTTTTGTTTTGGTTTTTTCCCTAAACAGAAACACCAAACTCTGCTTTACCCTTTGTAGCTGAAAATAATGAGGACAGTGATTAGAGCTTTTACCCAGCCAAAAAAAAAAAAAGGTGTTTTTCTGGTCATTTTACCTAATAGCAGTAAATCTCAGCGAGCAGTGTCCATTTGTTGTTTCGGAGGCAGCTATTCCGAGACAGAAGATCTTCAGAGAGTGCTCCTGGCACTTGAGACCTAGGTACCAGGGTCTTTTTCCTCCTGCAGTAGTTATATTTTAGTGGGTAAGCCTGTAGAGATCAGAACATCAAGTGCTGGCTCCTCATTATAGTCAGATAAAAGGGTTAGAGACGGAGAGAAGTATCTTGTTTTATTATTTAATGACAAGAAATGGCCTCAGTTCTATTTCTTGTAATACACTATCTTTTAAATGTCTTGTCTGGAAAAAGCCTAATCTGGGTTTCAAACACTAGGTCTTTTTATTAGAACTTACTTCCTTCATTTTCCAGTGTAAGTATTCTTCTCAGGCTATTATTTTTAGATACTGAAGTCTCCTCTTGTTTTCTTGTTTGTTTCACTGGTTTATTATTTCATTTTTTAAGAAAATCATGTAGCTTGGGCTTTAACTCAGTCAGGTCAGTGAATAAGAATTGGTTTTCAGCGTTTCCTTCCCTCCCTCCCCTGCATCCAAAGCTTCTGAAGGGAATCTACATTTTTATTGTCCTGTGCTGATGAAAATGTCTCGAGTTATTATGCCTATTACAAAGGGTGAGGGGATGGTCCAGATGGCCTTTATTGTCTTTATCCTGTTCATGACTGATTCAAAGAACAGTATCCAGTTCCTGGAAGCTCTAGGGCTTCGTTTTTAATTTTGACTAATTGTTTTCGTGAATAATAAGCAACTTCAGAAAATACAGTCTTCTGGTGCCCGGGTCATTAGCGACTCATTGTAAGTTTAGAAACAGTTAAAAATACTTCCCCACAATTTTTAAAAGTCCACGTCATTTTGCTCACGAAGAATTTATCACTTACTGTAGGGATAAGCAGAGATGTTGTATTTGCTTATAATTTCCTATTAATAGCCGTTTTGAGACACACAGTGCCAGGCAACCAAAAACAAGTAATAAAAAAGGAGTTGGACTGACGGACTGGTCCAGATGGAAAATGAGCTTTTTTTATCCTGTCCCATGAAAAAGAGATGGGCAGTGACCCTACTGCCTCCTTCCCAGCTCCTCTGCAGGAGGTGATAAACTGCACTGCACGTACAGCTCCTTGTTTTCAGGCTCTTCTTCAGTGGGCACACCACAATTAGTCCCGTCTGGAAGACTTTGGCTTTCTTGGAAGCATGTTGGAGATTTCATCTCATGCGTTCTTCAACAGCAGCCTTGGAGAACCATCAAGGGAGGAAGGAGCACAGTTTCGTTTGTTAATATGCAGGAGAGGTTTCGAGTAAGGGAAATCCCTCACTGCTTTTCTCAAGCTCTGAGCAGGCAGGCTCGTTCTCATCCCTACTTTGTTTTTCCCTCGAGGGGAAGTCCAGCAGGGCCTTGCCCTGCCTGAACTCCAGATGCATCCACGAAGTCGCTCGAGATTCACCGCTGGGTCTCCTCCTGCTATCAGAGCAGGCCGCAAGGATCGGTGTGGAAACATCTCCCGGGCCCTGCTTTCCATGCTGTGGGGCAACATGTGCCCTGAGTGAACACATGCAAGCTCCTAACCCCTCCTTCCAAATTATGCATCCCCATGTGCCTTTTAAACTTTACGTCAGGACTCAGCTCCTCAGCTGGAGCAAGCAGATGGATGCTGCCTCTGGGAGCTCAGATTTGGTGCGGGGTGGCGGAGTCTGTGACAGGACATGGGATTTAGGAGGAGGTGGGGCTTGTGCTCTGCTGAAATATTCCTCTTTTCTGTTTACTCTCTGCATGTACTTTTGGAGCCTGAGTCTATCGATGTGTTGTTGCTGTGATTAAAATAGAAGAAGTGTAGCCAGCCCTTAGCTTCTTGTCGTTTTGTGGGCACTCGTTTCGTGGTGCTGTAACTGGAGCAGAGGTGATGGTGCTTTACGTGCTGCAGCACTTATGTGCTATTTAAACCCATTCTCCTCTCCCAACTTCTAAATACAATCATCTTTATTTGTCCTGTGTCCACACTGACTGCAGATCAGTCAAGATCAGACAAGAATGTCTTGTAAGTACCCAGCTTGTAAATTAAGGTGATACTTTTATTTTTAGTTTTTTTGCCGTGGACAGGACTGGACAATGCAATTACTGAAGTGTGGGTGGTAGGTAGGGAAATACGCTCTGAAAAGTGTGGCATGTCACCATTCCTCTCATAATTTTCTGTCTGCTATGTTATGTGGATTGATGCAGAGGAAAGGTTATCGCATCGAAACTAGCACCTTTGGCATGGGGGTTGTTATGTGACTGGAACAGAGGAGAGCTCTTTGTTTTTTTTTGCAGATAGTATTGGATGGAAATTTGGAACTGGTGGCAAGGAAATGTCTTCTTGGTATTTGATGCCCTACCACATCTACCTGAACAAAACTCGGTGTCCATATGGACAAAAATTTGTGGGCATATATATACAAAGTGTGTGCACACACAGACACGTGTTTCTCAGTCTTTGTCAGCTTTCACTCTTAAGATACCCCAAAATACAGACTAGCCACCTGAGTCCAGAAGAGGCGGTAAGCCATGACAAAGGAGAATCTATTAGAGTCGTATTCAGGAGAAATTAGGTGTCCATTGTACTTGGGTGAAGTGGAGGGTGAGTGGTGGTTGCTGTCGGGTGTTGCCTCTGTGGGCATCTCCCAGGTTTGTCTGATTTCAACATCAGCAGTGTTCAAGTCTTTCTTAAGGTCAGTACTGGCCAAAAGTTGCCCAGGACCGCCTGATGTCGCAGTGAAATTTATAAAAGTCAAGGATGCAGAAGCCCCAGTCCAGTGAAGGACAATGCTCCTTGGCAGAGGCAAGGAAGGTTAGGCAGACTTTTGCCAGCTTTTGCAGACACTTTGCTATTACTCCTCCCAAAGAGTTCACCTATCTCTGAACCTTGTTTTTTGTCTGGGGAGTTGTTGTTTTCTCAATGATATCCAAAACTGCGGTATCAGAGTTTCCTCAGATCCGGTGAGGCAATGTTTTCTACATACCAAGGTCGCCGAATAAGTATACCGGCCCAAGAGAAATTCAGAGAAAACCATTGAACAGCTTGTCCACGCTTCCATCCATCTTTTGCAATGTAAGATAAACCCAGCGAGGTTACAAAAGAAAAAGTCAGGTGTAAGGTTGTCTGTAACCATTTTATTGTTCAAAATTTGGTAGCGTGCTAAAATCGGTATCAACCCCTTCACAGTATCATACCATTCAACTGCCTGTCAGAAGAGTTTCTGTCGGAAAGCATCCCTGGGATGTTTTTTTTTGCAGAGATGTATTGTCCTGGTTCGATATGCTCCAAAGATGTGCTTGTTCCATTCTTTGTATGACTGTTGGGCTGGGTTAAAAGTTGTAGTGGAAGTTACTTTTTGGTTTATCTAAACATGCAGGGAGGGGAAATGCCAGCATGGATTTAGTGGTGCCCCCTAACTCATCCAAGCAGCGGAGCCGGGTCTGGTTGTGAACTTCTCTTCTGTTGCCTGTCCTCTGTCGATCCCAAGAGCACGGACCAGTTACTTGTGGGATATAGCACAGCAGATGCTCGTGGTGCCCCATGTCCTCCTGCCCCCGTTGTGCTGCCTCAACAGCAACAAAACCAGACAAAAACCCATTGCCGCCACCACAGCCATTTGAAGTGAGGAACTGAGGTCTGTAATGTCAAGATAAGGTATTTTATCAGTGCTTAATTGCAGTCCTTTGTTAAGCAGGTGCTTACAAAAGTAGCACAGGCCCATTAAATGTGAATGCCGAGTTCTGATCAAGAGCTTGTTTATTGGAGAATCAATCGAAGAAGGGAAAAAATGCCATTTTGGCCTCCTGTTTATGTTAGCAGCTTATTATAGCAAGTACACCCTTTTCCTAAGCCAGGCTGATATTTTAGAAAATACCACTGTAGCAAAGTTTTCTTTGCGTGTTCATGGCTTCTTTCAAAAACTGTTAATTGGACCTGCGGGGATGAAGGCAGTTCCAAATGTAAAGCTGCTTCCCAGCATACTCAATCTCAGGGAAATCTTTTTATCCAAGAAAATTACGGCACATTTCTATAGTGGCCAGTGGCACATTACCAAGTCTACAGTAGAGCAGAATTAATGCAAGAAGCCTGATGTGCCACCGCATACATTCTCTCTTAGAGCTTTTCAGCCGTTTGTCAAATTTATGAGCGAATTTAGTCCTTCTGAAAATGAAGCACTGTTTTTGGCTTTGCGTCAAGCATAATGCAGGCAAGCTCGTTCCAGCCTTCACCGCGCAGCCCTGCCAATGCACCTCTCTCTTCGTCTGCAGCAGTGCTGGTACACACTTCTGCCTTCTTCCCAAAAACGGTTTGGCAGGCTCCAGGAAATTAATCACTATGGTTTTTGTGGTACATGCAAACAACATCTAACACGAGCCGAACCCAGCTTCGCTAATTAATACCGCTGAGATAAGTTCTTAAATCTCCAGAGGGAAGGCAGTGGTGCCCCTGAGAAGGAGGCATTTGGGTTTTGTAAACCTCTCCAAGCTGTGTGTGAGCTTGCAAAGGATGCGACAGCCAGGGTGCGAGCGTTGAGTGGCCAGCCAGCATCCCTGCTCAGCATTCAGCAGCGGCACAGATAAAAGGGAGCCCTGTGATAGCAAGCAAAAGGGCTGGGAGGAAATAAAGCTGGAAATTTAATTACTTACTGCTGCTGCAAAAGCTGTGCTGGCTCATGTCTTCTAACCTTGACAAAAGATGTAACAGACACAGAAAGATGTAATAGGCATAGACCAGGGAGAAGAGGGACATGAAAATCCTGTGGCAGGGATGGGAGGCAGATGGTCCCTGTTCTTGTGACCATTTTTGCCTTTATATGTGCCCTTTTTGCCCCCCAACACCATGCACATCTTCCAATACGGTCTTTGCTACCACCCAGCCCTTGAATAGGACAGTAAGCAGGGACTGCAAAATACAAGAAAAAGCCAAGATACTTAAACCAGGGACAAGCATTTTTGTTGCTATGGTGCACTGATGGTCTGCAAAATTCCTGCCTCTGTTAGTGTCTTTTGGTCAGGACTAAAGCAGAAAGACCAGCTATCATCACAAGCCCCTAGGCTTGTAAGGACTATAAAGGTTTAATGTTTCAAAGTTTGAAAGAAGGAAACACATTTAAGGACACGGGCCCACTCACAAATTCTGTTATATATCCGCTTCTGTGCAGCTGTCTAAAAACAGGCACCAGCACTTGGTATTACACGTCCTCCTCCTCTTCCTGCTTCCTTACGGAAGGGGTGACTTCGAATTTTGTCTTACTGCTCTCACAGAAATGGGGAGGATGCGGGGCGCATTCTATTCCTCGCAGTCTTAAAGCAAAGTCCCCTGACCTCACATCTGCCAAGGAGGACTGCTTAGAGATCTGGGGCTTTGTTGATGCAGGAGCACGAGGCTGCAGCGTGATGTATTTTCTGCCAGTGAGAGATGTGTAAGGCAGAGCCCCCTCTGCTAAGTGCTGGTGTCCAAACCGTGCGTGCAGACTGAAAAAGTGAGGTTGCTGCTGTGGATTAAAAAAAAAAAAAAAAAAAAAGAGAATTCTGCTCTGCTTCAAAGGCACAGAAAGCTCAATGAGTCATTCACTTCATCTCCATTTTCTTCTGGAGAACTGGTTAAGTTCTTTTATATTTCATAGCCCTCTCCTTCCCTTGGTCACAAGAAAGAAAGAAAGAAGGAAGTAGCCAATTAAATATCTGTCGTGGAGGAGCTGTAGCCTTTTTTTTGTGCAGAAGAATCTCCAATTCTCACATGCTTATTTTTATATTTGGTTCCCATATGCTGAGTGGATCACACATTAATTGTTAAATAACTGCTCTGCAATTCAGTTATGGAAATGATTTCTACTTCAGTACCACTCGTCCTTGAGTTGAGAATGAGAGGTCAACCAAAATTAGATAACTTTCCTTTGCATCTTTTCTGTTTCTAAAAAAAGCTCCGGTTTGACATGATGTCTGTCAAGAAGGCTCTAAAGTGCTGTGCATTAAAACAGCCTTCATGGCAAGGTTGTTTCTGTGAGCATGTTGAGAACGGTGCCCTGAGCTGTTCTGGTTAAACTTTCAGGCAGACGTAGCCGTGTGCCATGCATCGACTGCAAGGCAGGTTGCGTATTTTAGCCCTGCCTGCGTTCACTTCTAGAGATGGATTTGGAAATGGCAGCTTTAACAAAACAAAGTTGTAATATTAGCTGTGGCAAAGGGAGCTGTGTGGGCAGAGCCTGGGGCCGCTTGACTTCAGTGGGATTGTGCACAGGCACAAGTGTCCTCCCACGCTAAGCTCTTTGGATCTGCAGCCTTGGCTTTCATTGCGAGCCTTTGCTTTTCCTCTTACACAGGGGAAGCGGCTGAAAGAAAAGAGGAGTTATGTGTCACGCAGCAAATATTAGCAAGCACATCTTCTGTGTTTGAAAGAAAAAAGCAAAGCAAAGTGCAAGGCTTTTTTCCAGCTATATTCTTTTAGTATCTCCTTGCCTGCACGTAATGCTGATATTTCGGTGCATTTGATTCCAAGGTCAGTGCAGAGATCCCCACTGTCTTTAGTGGGCTCTGCACCACGCTCAGCAGAAGCTGCTGTTGTGGTGATAAATCTGAGTGCAATGCCCGTCCCGGTGCTCTGGAGCAGCGGTGGTGTTGGAGGGGTTGTAAAACAGCTTGGGCTGCGAATACCTGGCTGCCCTCCTTTTCACAGGGGGTTTCTCCTGGTGAATCAGAAGAGAACAGTTTGCATTCTGAAAGAAGTAAAGAGAAAACAGTGGTTTTCAGAACGGAAATAAAACCATTCTTGTTAAACTTTGGCTTCTTTCCCCCTTGTAAGTTATATATTCGAATTACTAAAAAGAAAAAAATACAGTTATTTTGGTCCCACTGGGAATTCGTGTTTGCAGTGGCAATGTAACCGAGTAGTCCTTGTCCCCATAAATTCTATTTTCAGATCATCGGAAAGGGTGTAGATAAATTTCCTAAAAACGGGGCGGGGGGGGAGCCTTTTTGGCCCAAGCTTATTGTCTTGATGAATATTTTTAAATAGCTAACAGAAAACCCAGCTGAACTGCAAGCCTATTTTCGAGCCTCTGGTTTTGTGTTGCCACACGAGCCCTTCTGCCCTAATTAGAGTTACTTTTAACTCTCCGTTTAGTGGCACATTCGTGTGCAACTGGGGATTCGCGTGACTCACCAGCGTGCCCCTGGCAGAGGCTCCGTGTTTTTGTAAGGCTGTGATGCTGCTGTGTGCGTCTGCGACTGTTTTGCTGCTCTCCATGCTCTTCCCCTCTAGGTGGTAAAATACCCTGGAGGAAATTAATGCCTGTGTTGCTATAAACACGGCCAGGATGGAAGCGGATAAAGAGATGCACTTGAAAAAATCACTGTCTTTCTGAAAAGCACCATTTTGTGGACACGGATGGGTTTGTTTGAGCTGGGTCATGCTGATCTCAGGGCGCAGGTACAGGCACAGGGCTGCAGGTGGGACTTGTGGAGGGCATTGCCTGTTGCTGTTCAGAAAACAAAGGATTTACACGGCCTTTATTAACCACTTGTGAGACTTGCAACAACCAAAATCAACACCATTTGTACCGTTGTGCATTTTTTAGTATTTCAGTAACGTGCTCTGCACTTCTCTCACCTGCTCTTCTGTTTCAGTCAAGCCGGGTGCGTTGTAGGCCTCAGCGCAAGCCTGCGTGGTTCGGAAAGGATCAAGAAAGAAGGTTTTAAACACACCTGATTCCAAAATGTTGTTTCAGAGTCATTTTACTCTCCTTTCTCTTCTTTGACTGAACCCAACTGTTGTCTGCTGAAGACAAATTGGAGTTGAAAAGCCAAGCTCTTGTAGCCATTGACATCAACAGGAGCCAGCATCTCCTGGTGTCATGGAAAATACGGCTGCTTGAGCTGTCTTAGGGTATTAATTTTCACTCAGCTTTTATATGCAGTGTAATACTTTTAGGCAGGACGTTAATGGGCACTTGAGGCCTTTATATAACAGATAAACAATAAAAAGCTCTGAGAGAGCAAGATAGAGCTGGTTTGGGGGATGCTAACCAAGTAATTAACTATGCAGAAGATGCCAGGATCGAAAGTCACACGACCTCTTAAAGGTCAGCTATTCTTTGCTCAGGTTTTGGCTGTATTCTTTGATTATCTGATTATTTATAAATGCAGATTACATAAATTGTGTGTATGTAGTTGGTATAAAAGTAACTCTTAATCCCACAGTTCATTCCTATATTCCTGCCAATGAATATTGCAGTAACTGAGGGGAACAGGGTTGACACTAAATTGACGCTAAATAAAGAGCTAAAAGTACAGAAATTTCCTTGTGTAATTAAGAGTTAGATAAGTGCACAGTTTGGAAACTCCTATCTTGGCAATACCCCGTAACAAAAATACGCCCCAGTGTCATGAAGGGTTTGATGTTCCAACACGAAAGGATAAATAACATCACAATTTGATTTCGAACATGATACTTTCTGATATGCTTAAGGAAAGGGTAAATAACATCACAAAGTAGCTGAAATTTGATTCTGGAAAGGAAAGTCTGTTGTGATGCTGAACAACTCCCATATTGGTTAATAGGGAGGTTAAAACATAAGGAATGTGAATTCCAGCTCTGAGAACTGGAGAAGCTGAATTTAGGGTGAAAGTGGGAGATCCTTTGAGTAGGTCTCTCTCTTTCTGAAACTAATGCCATACTCTTGAGCTGCAATTAAGTGAGATAAGACTAAAGCTTAGAGAGGTATTTGGAGCCTAAACACGTACTGAGAAGACTGTGGATGGCTATTTCAGTTCTGTGAGCAGGCATAAAAGTCAAACAACAAAAATACGGTAAAAGAAAATGCGTACAGCTGTCAAACAAGATTGAACTATGAAAATACAGCTCAGCATGGAAAGGCAATGATTGTAAGTGAGGAAGGTCATTTAACCCTGAAGTTCCCTTACCGGGGACTTTCCAAGGAAAGTACATAACCTTGCAGCGGTGTCCCCAAGAGAGTCATTGTTGGGGAAGAGCTGACACAGCAGAGCTCAAATAAATGATGATGGAGCTTTCCATTCTTTGGTACCCTTGCGAGCACCGGCAGTGGAAGGACTACCAGCAGTGGGGGAGCTGGGATGAGCTGGATGGAAATGTGATTGAGAAGTAAGACAAGAACCTGATACTCTGCCAAAAATAGAGCATTTCTGTAGTTTTTAAATGCATGTATTGATTCAAATGCAGTGGTGATACAAAGGTAATTTAATAAGGCTTTATTTTTAGTGCTGTCTTTAACGCTTCTCTGTATAGTTTGGTGAAATTTACAGGTGTTACTATATTGGTTTTTCTTTTAAAACCTCCCAAGTGCTTTCAAGTACCCGTAAGCATGCTCTAGGGTATTCATGTGGAGAAAGATAAATACAAATGTTAAGCATAAAATTTCACTCTCTGTTTTCCCTAAGATTTCATCTTATGATAGATGCTGGAATTGCATAGGATCCCCAAAAGCTCTTTTCTAAAGGAGGAAAAATAATGTAAAACTAGAACAGTTTGCAGCCTAATTTATCCTTTTCAGATGATTAAGGACTGGCAACCACATTTGTTACAGCATTAATGGGATTCCCCATAAAGGTTTTATGTACCATCTCCCAAAGGGGGATTAGACCAGTGACTTCCAAATATTGACCAAACCCCCTAAATAAATTCTCCCCAAGTACTCTACAAGTCTTCTCTTCATAGGTCTTTTAAGCTTGCCTAGTGGGAATGAAATTTGTGCAAAGAGTTAGAAGGCAAATGTGGTTCTCAGCTGGTGATTTTGACTCTTTGTTAACATTTTCTTCTGCATAATAACTGGGCTAGAGACCCTCCCAGGGTTGTATACCAACATTACCAAGGAAGTGTCAGTGGACTAAGGAGGTGCAGTGATTTGTGTTGCATGCTGTTACACTTATTTATCTCAAGCCAGCCAAGCTGCAGGAGAAAAATGCCCTTTTAAAGATTAAACATCCCGTGCTCACTGTTGCAGGGTTTGAAAGAGCTCTTGAGTTCAGCTTTACTTTCAAAGGTGCTGGGATTCAGCAAAACGAGAGTGGTCTTGGTGTGCTTTCTGTGTCAAAATAGTGTTTGTGGTGTGGTTTAGATACAGAAATGTCTCACTTTTCATTTCCACACCGGGAGTTAGAGCTTAACACTTTGTTCTCCTGCCACAACTCCATTCCTGTCTCGAGAAGGCAACGGCGGTGGCAGTGCCTTTAGCTGGCATTACCCATCCCTGTGCTTAGCAGCCTTCAGCTTTGACCAACTGACAAGGTCAGTGTTTCATAGAATCACAGAATCATCGAATGGTTTCGGTTGGAAGGGACCTTAAAGACCATCTGCTGAAATGAAACTGATGCAGCTTCCAGGCTTACAAAAAGGTTGCCAGGGTGAAATTGCTCGTACATGTGGAACACCCCAACAGCAGCACACGAAGCCCGCTGTTGAATTGTTCATAAGGAGCAGAGTTTCTGCTCGGTGCGTGCAGTGAAGGAGGAAGGGGGCTATGGCTTTCCTGACGTGGGGACGGTGGATTTTGCAACCTCAGTGTTGTTTCTCAACATCAGCAGCTGGGACTCAGGAGAATAAACCAGGCTATTTTCAAGCAGTTACTCTTCGTGTGTTTTAATCAAATTTATGAAGTTGGTTGACTACAAAGTTGAAGAAATTACTGGGAATTCCCTCTGAAATTCACAGTTTTATAGTTAGTTACTTGAACTGTAAGCAGAGAGGAGGCCCGAATGTTTTGTGCACTGCATACGTTCAGACGTGTCGTGCTGGTCAGCCAGGGACTGCCGAAGGGTTTTTCCGTCCTGTTCGCCTCCTGTGACAACCAGTGACCTCAGCAGATTTGGAAAGGCAATCTATGCAGTCATTTTCTCAACTACTTGAACATGTTGTAAAAGGGTAACAGAGGAACCAGGTAAGCAAGCTTAGCAAGTAACTATTGATCAGATATGCTCACAGAAAAAGTTGCAGGTATAATCTTGCAAATAGTCGTCTACAAATGAGAATTAAATTTGCATTTTATCAGCATAAACGGGTATTTTTTTTCCCAAATTATATTAGCACCAGCAGGGCAGTGACTTCTGTGACCTTTCCTTTTGTCCCCCCAGCGAGTGTCCGTGTCAACTGGCTCTGCACTCAGGCCATCTGAACGTGTCGAGGCGGTGGTGCTGCGCTCTTAGGAAAGGCATTCGTGGTGTTTTCTCCAAAACCACAGGGTGCTTCAGCTCATCTCCATCAATAATGAACGAGCAGTGTCCTAGCAACATCTGGAACGCAGTGGCTGTGACTGAGCACTCCTTCAGTAATGAGGCGAAACACAAGATCACTGATGACAAATGCAGGATAATTAACTGTGCGAGATGCAGTTTGTTCGGTGTCAAACTCTGCATTTACGCACCGTGGTACAGTATTTTAGGTGGAAGCTTGCATTGGGTAGTCCTTGGAAGAGTTCATGTAGGGAAGGCACCAAGGACAGGATGCTGCTCTGTGAGTGGGATATGGGGATTACAGGAGGTTCAAACCATTCAGAAAAGGAAGCAGGCACCAACCAAAGTGTGTTTTTTTTTAAGAAAAAAGGAAAAAAAAGAGCAAGTTGGAAGGCTTACAGATAAAATACAGTATACAGTACAGACTAGGATACAGTATCACCCATTTGAAAACAGTATAGCCATTTATGAAATATATATACCTTGCATAAAAGTATTAATCTCTTTAAAAAAACAACTTTATGATGTGAAATATGGAAGAACTTCAGTGTATGCTTCCTTCTATTTAGTTGCACTGTTAACTTTTCTTTTTTCCTGACATTTTCTGATAGGAAAACTCTAATTCCAAAAGGCATAAGCACAAGCGGGTTAAAGCATGTGCGTCTCTGCATCCATAAATAATCGTCTTTCACTTAAGGTTTAAAATACCGAATGGAATATTTTAGGTAGGTTGATAACATAAAAGCAATGACATTACATTTGCTGTGCAGTATCAGAGAACTAATCTTATGCTCCTGAGATTATTTCAATTTCTGCAATCCTTTCTGATTAATCTGTGCTATTACAGGCTTGATGTTACATTAAAAGAATTAAGGAAAAATCTGCAGGAGGGTAGACTTTTTTTTTCTGTGTTGATGTAATAATCATTAGCTTAAGAGATTCCTGGTTCACGTAATACCAAAATAATGCAGAGGAATTAGAATGCCCTTTCAGTAACAAATATTTCTCCTTTATTTTATGCAGTATTATGGAAATGAATTGCTCTTTACCCTAGTGTTTTCGAAGGCCATGACTATATGCTTGCTGCAAAAATAGCTAAATTTAATTAAAAGTAATGAATTTAGCATTGTCTGAAGCATAGCTATATGAAATCAGTGGATTGCCATCCATTCCAATTTCTCTGGAATTAGCTGAACTTTGCTGTCATTAGCCCCACCGTGCCTTGCAGAACATTAATGAGTCTAAAAGTCACCTGCAAAGTTTGCAGTGGGATCACGATTGATGCAATCTTTTAGCAGATTCGATACAATTTCAACTTTATCAGGCTACTTTGTTTTCTAGCAGCCCAGGGTTTTTTTTGTTTGTTTTTTTTTTTTAATTTTATTTTTTACCACTTGTCAGGTGTTCCTAATGTGAGAATCTAAGCAGTGAGAGTAAACCATTCTCATAAACATCTGACGATACATTTCTTCTTAGCATGAATCACCCAGCTCAATGTGCCTGTCACTCTGATTCTTACAGAAGGAAAAATAAGCTCAAATCCAATATTTTTCTTCTCTTGGGGTCATCTCTTTATGCTTTCCAGAACATTGTCATGGTAACTCATTATCTTCTATGTTTTTTTTAGCGTGAATTATGCAGGTCACTTTTGTCTCCCTCTTCCCCCACTCCCCCACTCCTGATGGGGCTGGCGTCAGCAACCACTCCTCGGGGAAGCAAATCTGGAGCCGTGCGGGGAGGGATGCGGCTCCCCAGAACCCTGCAGGAGGGTCAGGTGTAGCTTGGTTTGTGTTTTGGCACTCAGGCAGCATTTCCACAGGTGTCTTCGTGGAAGAGGGATGGTGGGACAGCACAGCATCTAAAACAGAAAAAAAAAAAAAAACACAACAAAAACTCTTTGAATCCAGCACTTGAGGGCTTCCCAGTAGTGCTGGGACAAGTCATTTTATGTTATTTTGAGATCTGCATTTCTTTATCATCAAAGCCTTTAAACGGGTCCATCTGAACCTTGAGGGTTATATCTTGCTATTTCTGTCCGTGTCAGAGAAACAATCCCACGACGGCGATCGCTATTAATGCTGCCTGGCAGTGGCGGGGAGCTGGCCCAGCTGGGGCACACCGAGTGATGCTCAAAGGAGGTCTCAGAGACTTGGACTGTCCTGTAATTTCCTCACCTGTTGGGTTTTAGGGGCAATTATTGCTCTCAGGTCAGTGCTACCTCTCTGCACATTCTTTTTTGGTTTCCTCACTGGCCACTTCCAGACACTTTCTTTCCAACTATAGTTCATTAGTGATTAATAAATAGGAAAGGGGTAACCAGGAATGTGTCATTTTGGTTATAGGAAGGGAGAACTGGGCTGTATCATCATCACTCTTAGCTTTAAGCTGCTCCCACCTCTGCTGCGAGGCTCTGCAGTTCACAGGAGAAGTGCTGATTAACTGAAGCCAACAAAACCTGTCTATAAAATACTCTTAGGGATCTCTTGTCCTCTCTGTGTGCCAAGCACGCCCGCAGGGAACATCATTTCTGACCCTTTGGAAAGCCTGGCTTGTCCCCAAAAGGCATTACAGTTTGCTGTGAGCCATCAGCCCCGAGCAGAAGCAGGGAGAGATGCTTTCTTAGCCAATAATGCTGCAGTGAGGTGTTCAGAAAATTTATGTTTTTAATGTATGTGCAAGCTCATGCTGAGTGTGCAGTCGTTCAGTTTCATCTGGAAGGGCAGTAGGGTGTAAGAAGTTGGCTTATTAGGTAGTTGTCCAATATTTATGTATTTATTTTCCTATTGAAATAATAATACACTTACAGCTTGGGATATTACTTAGAGGGTAATATCTGTGGTGTTTTATGAAAATTTTTTAAATATAATTAGAAAATTTTGAGGAAGCAGGAGAGTTGACATTTTTGATAAATCAAAAGGTTTCTTCTCATCCTAACTCCTGCTGCTGAAGCAGGTTATATCTTAAGCATGTGCGTGCATTTCCTCTTAGTCCAGATAAGCAGCGTTTTAATACTTGTTTGTGAAATGAAAAAAAATAAAATCGATAGGCTGTAGATTTACTCTGAGAGCAGTATTTGGTCTTTGCCGTGTAACTCTTGCCTTGGAAGCCACGTGAGTGTTGTTTCTGCCCGTGGCTGTTGCTGGAGGAGGCAAGTGTGCTGTGCTCCTTGCACGCCTGCTGCCGTGCTTGCTCCCACATCACGCGCACTGACTGGTGCCTCGGTGCTCCACAAAACATTTTGTTTTATGTACCCCCAGCTGGCTTTTCTGTTTGCAGCCTAATTTGCTTGTACTGTAAATTGCACGATATTCATCTGGCGTTAAAGCATCTCTGATTTAACCCCAATCCTGCTGCGTTGCTGGAAGCAGAGCCCATGGTTGCTTTGGTGCACTGGGAATAAATCTCAAGGTATTATTTTTTAGATGGGCATACAGA
The DNA here is from genome assembly GCF_009769625.2 of Cygnus olor. Lineage (NCBI taxonomy): Eukaryota > Metazoa > Chordata > Aves > Anseriformes > Anatidae > Cygnus > Cygnus olor. The sequence goes on from NC_049171.1 coordinate 109,574,841, forward strand.
GATAATTCTGTTTGAAGGAAAATGGTTGGGTAGCTTATAATGTATGTGGCTTTACATATCCTCGCATATCTTATGCCTTATGTAACAATGTGTGAAAAGCTCCAAAGGCAGGTTGTCATTCTCTGTTGCAGTGAAGTTATATTGAAGTCTGACGGTCATGACTTCAGCATCTTTATTTACCAGCGATGCGCTTAATTACTTATGTAAGGTATACTTGGTGTTTTTCCTGGTTAACAGAGGAGGCAGGAGATTTGCGTGGCTGCAGAATATTCAGTGATCTGGAAGGAAAAGGGACGTGTAAAAGTAAAGAATTTGTTATCTGTTGCTTAGCCCTGAGGAATGAGGAGGTCTTTAGAAAGCAGAAAGATTAATTTCTATAGGAAATGTTGTGTGAGAAATTTCTTTGATTCAGTCTTTCACACATCTGATTAAGTGGAGAAATAAATTATTTTCAATTTTAATCACCTGTCATAGAGTGGTTGGGCTTCAGCCCAAAATAAGGCAACACTTCTAAACTCTACCACTTTGAATAATAAATTGTATTGGAATTCTGGCTTTGACAGTTCTTTTAATTAAGAAAAAGCCTCCTTAAGTGAAGCACTTTGCTTATCACAGTATCACGAACTGTTAATAAAGATAACATTTCCATACTAGCAAGGGAACGCATTACTTGAACGTAAAACTGTTTTATCAGCTAGTCCTTTCTAAAACCACTTAATGCCTTTGCAGGCAAAAGAAAATTAGGAAGGCCAAAAACGAATGTTGGCTTTTAATTACAACAGAAGGTACTGGGATGTTTGAAACATTTGAAGGCAAGTTCGGATCCTGGTGGCACTACAGGTTTGATTTTTACTTACACAAAGGGCAGCCAAATCTAAAAATTGTAGTCTTATGCAAAATATGAGCCAGGAGAATGAAATATCTTCCAGAGCAATGAAATTACATTGACTCCCAGCCTCTGTGGAGGAAGTGGCTGTACCTATGACCTAAGAGCTAAGAAATGGTCCTATTCCCATTGCTCCAGTAAAACACTGTTGGGGTACGCAGCTCTGTGTCTGCACCCGGCTGGCTTTGCGTGCAGGCATCAGAAGTCCGTCCTTTGTCACTTTCTGAAGAGTTCGGCTTCTTGGTTGCTCACCCCAGGGTATGCCCCAGGTGTGGGGTAGGAGGGAAGGCCGGACAGTTCCTTCACGTGGAGCTGTTGGTACCTTACTGGCATGGGGTCAAGTCCGGAGGGGTTTTGTGGGTGAGCCTGGACGGCGGGCGCCTGTCCTGGGGCATCAGTGGGGTTTCTTCTTCCCTTCTGGTCCGTCACCACAAGCTGCAGGGATCCCCCTTCGTGGCTTCTCTGCTCTTCTGAAGGATCTGGAGGACTTCTTGTGCCCCTCCAGCTCCGGGCCTATTGCGGCAGCACCGGTGCGGCCCCTCAGACTGGAATCGCTGTGGCTGTGAAGGGGCTCGCTGCCTTGTGGCTTGGGCCCTGCGCTCGTTCCAGGCATGTCTGAAATCCTTGGTGGTGGGGATGGGCATGCAGCACTTTGTCTGAAAATGTGACTTTTTAATGTGAAATAGAGGCTAACCGAACATTTCATTTCATTCATTTCTCTCTCTCAGTTCCTTGAAGGCCATAGAGCGCACCATGCATAAAGGTGGAGCTGGCTCCTTCTCTCCTTGCACGAGCCGTGGAGTTGCTCTCCTGGCAGCCGTCAGTGGAGGAAGGTGGTCGCTGGTCCCCTGAACCTGCTTGGGTTTGGGTTGTTACGGCTGCCGTCACCACCTTGGAGTCTTTGTCCAGTTACTGAGCAGTTTTCTGGTCCCTACAGCTTGGCAGGGGGTTCTCCTTACCTCTGTCAGGGCTTTGTCCAAGCTGTTTCCACCTGGGTCAGCAAATATTTGTGAGCAGCAACCTTCCCTGTCCTTGGGCCAGCGAGCGTGAAGCGTGGCACCGTCTGTGCCCCACTGATTGCACCAGTGGCAGCGTCTCCCTCGAGACTCCTTTTGCTCGACTTCCTCACTTCTGCACTGGGACATTCCCCCGCCTCGTGGAACAAGCAGTAGTCGAGATGTCTCAGCATCCAAAGCAAGTCTCTTGCTAGAACTTAAAACACTAGAAGTATCAAGGTCACTGGGAACCTTTTAAAGTAGCTGGTCAAAGCGATGCTATAGAGAACTGAAAACTATTTTAAGTTTTGAATGTGTGAGAATTGGTTTTCTAAAACCACTTTTTTTTTTTTTTAAACTGTAGTTCCTGAGATAGAGAAAGCTGTCCTTCTCTTAGTATTTTTCTAGTAGATAGCAAGAACACTGATGTTTATAAAGACAGTCTCTCGTATAAATATTTTTTCAGCTCCCTGTTGTTATTGAGGGAAAAAAAAAATAACAAAAAACAAGCAAACCTGGAAGACCTGATTCATGGCTGGGGGGAGTGTGTGTTTCTTGGATGTTTGTTTTGCAGCTCCTTTTTATAGCCCAGGCTTGGGAGGGAAATGGGAGGAGGGTGGGAAAGCGTGCGGGGAGAAAACCAAGACAGCTGTGGGAAGTGGATGTCCGTTCTGACTTCTTTCTGAGAGGCTCGATTTGGTGGTGGGAGAGCAGTGTGGTTCTCTGTGTGCTTCGAGCCTGGCCTTCCAGCCTGAAGGTGGGGACACGCGTGCTGTTTCCATTGCACACACGTGTGCTCTGACAGCCCTACTCATGCACGGACACACTCCTTCCCTAAAGACCTCTTCCATCTCCAGGAAGGGCTCAGCTAAGTCCAGGTTTCTGTCTTGCAGACGAGCGTGCCGTGCTGCAGAGCTTCAAGGCACCGCCACTTCATGCTTCAAGTATGAAACATCGACCACAGCAGGTCCCCCTCCAGCAGAGGGGCTCTCGGCACTGTCATCGCGTGTTTGGTGGCTTCGGATAAGCAGTCAGCGAGTGTTTGGTAGTCTGGTGATGTTCCTGTTTGTTCTGGGTTTGTTTTTAATGAATGACTCGTTCTGTTTTGGTTTTGCTTAATTGCAAGGCATCCGAATGGGCTGAAAAAATTTATAGCACTAAGAAATATCAAAAAGGATGCTTTGTTTCTTGCTGAGGATACCAAATTTTTCCTGCTCTTAGAAAACAGCTTCAAGAAGTGATAAGTTTTGGATTTCAGAGCTCTCTCTTCTTATTTTTTTCCTCTTTTTTCTCTATCTTTGGAACTTTGTGGAGGATATAAACTAGTTGAGCATTTCGTGAAAGTAAAATGCAGCTCTGAGCAGCCTGATTTATCACCCCCTCCTTCATATTTCAGGTTGGTCCACGTGAGAATGTGGTAATTCCTCAACTGTTGTCCCATCCACGTAGGAAAGGTTTGGCTGTTTTATAGGTAAAAATATGCTTTACGAGTACGCTTCCATTTGCATAAAGTGGCATGCGCAGTCTTAGTGTAATGCAAGAGTGTCCTTCTGCTCCATTTACAGTCCTTTTAACTGACAAAACCTGAAGAGGAAAAAGGCCACCTTAGGCCAAAAACACCCCCACCAGAGCTGGGAGCTTCGGTCTTTTCCTGTTTGCTCACGCTCACCGTGTGATTAAGCTGTAAAATCAGCTTCTGCAGATCTTAAAAGCTGCACAGGCAGACCTTGCCCTGGGGAAATCCATTCATGACCAGCAGCACGCATGACTTGGGGTGCACAGTTGTGGCCAGAAAGCCACAGATGTCAGCACAAGTTTGGCCCTGGAGTTCATCCTGTTGAGGACTATGACCCAGGGCTGCTAAGCGTGGCGCCGCCACTCGTTGCCTGAAAGGTCAAGACAGAAGTTATCCCGTGGCAGTGGCACACGTGTTGGGAAAGATGAGGTCAGGTTATGGAGAGAAGAGCTGTTTTCAGATGTTGTCTATGAAACAAGACTTGTAACATGTTACTGATACTCAGAGTGTTTTAGGCTGGCAAGAAAAGCTTCTGCTTCTGCAGTAGCTCTTCTGTGAAAGCGAGCTCAAATTTGTTTTCCTGTCTGGTTTGGAAAAACAAGGATTCTAAAGCTGGGGAGATTTCATGGAGGGAGCTGAAGAGGCATCGGCTCTGCAGTCCCGATCTGCTGCCTTTGCACCAAAACCTGTGTGGTTGGGCTGACGCTGCCCTGTTCTGTTCATTTCAGAGGGAACGATTCAGTCCAGCAAGGGTGTGTTGTCTGGTTTCAGCACTGTGCTTCCGAAAGGCTCAGGTTGTTAACTAGCTGGCTGAGATTTGATTGGAGATTTGCCTTTTCCAGTGCTTCCTAATAAAGGAATATATAGGGAGATGTTTCTGGGTTTTGTTTAGGCATTCTTATGCAATCTTCTAAGCTTGCAAACACATCTTCCTCAGGCAGATACAACCAATGTTTTTAATAACTCTTAATCAGAGAGGAATCTACAGGAAAGCCCACTGCCAAATGGAGTTAAGCTGTCTAATGCCTCACCAGTCATTCTTTTCTGCATGCTGACCAGCTGTAATTATACTTTGTAGAGGTATTCAGGGTATTTTATATGTGGGCTCTAGTGCCAAGGTGCTTCCCATAAGATGTGTTGATAACCATTGTCAAGGACAAGGAAAACATCCAAGTCCTGGACTTCCTATCTGTGTTGCTGTTGATCCTGAATGTCTACTGCTACTGTTTTCTGACTACTTTTATAGAGGCTAATAATTAAAAAAACAACCAACAACCTGTGGTGGTAGTTTCCAGCAGCATGCTCTTTGTGAGCATAATTGCTCACTCAGGTAAAGGTCTTTCCTAGCAGTCATTTGTATATTCTACCTGATACCTACTCAGATATGTGACTGTTACTGAATTCTGATTGAATGAAGTGGCATAAAATAAGTTCTCCTAATTCTATTAAACCTTTGCTAATCAGAAGTACTTGCTAAAATACTAAATACATAATGTGATCTCTGCACTTTGGTCTGTTGGATTACGTGGTAGTTGGCGGAGAAGATAAACATTTCATGAAGACAGACTTACCCAGCGTAGCTCTGTGAAGTGACTTACCAGTGCCTGAGCAGCAGCATTTGGGGAGGTGCAGTCATCTTTGGTGACTTAAGCTTAAAGTGCAGGATGCTTTTATTTTGCCAGGTTTCCTTTCTTAAAGCACGTGGAATGTGGATGTAAGTGTGCACCTTTATGGCTCCAGTTTCAAAGTTTAAATCAATGTTTTGATTTCTACATTGAACTATGGTAGTTCCCCCTGTGACTCATGTCAGGGCAGAAACCCTGGCACAGCCTTTTTATGGACTGCCACATGCTTGACTTCATAATCATTAACATCTGTCACCTCATTTCTTTCCTGTTCGCCTTCTTCTGGCAGTGCCTTTTGTGGTTATCATACACAAAATGATCCCCTTTGGTTCCTCCGTCAGCCTTTTGCTTTACATATCACTTTCTGGTTTGATTCTTAGAAAAACCAGAACAACCCAAGAATCCCTGTGAGGGTAACAGAAGGCAAAAGGTAAAACTATTCCCCATGTCTGGGGAAAAACACTTGTAAAATTTGGTTTGTAAGAAATTCAGTTAGTAAAAATTGATGTTTTTCATTTGCATTTCTCTGATGACTTTGTCCTTGTGTATGAACTATTTATTCTGTGAATGTGAAGGATGAGGTTGCAGTATTTTTGGCAGCTGATAATTATATGAAAAGATGTATTTTGAAAAAATGACAGAGTTCAGTGTGCTCAAAACCATATGAGACCTAGGGATGCCCTTTTTGTCAGCCAGAATCGCCATAGGAAGTACTTTGTGACCATAGACATACCAGTGGGAAAGGCTATGGGACTGGAGACCTCAGGAGGCTGGTTCACATTGGTGTTTATTAATAAGTTCTGTATGATTAGAACTTCTATAACACATATTCTTTGTTTTGTGGGCCCTTCATGTGTCCTCTTTGGCAGCAGCTGGCTAGCCTGCCAGCACGTACTGCTTTTGCTCGGTGGATGGGTGATTGGTGGCAAATCCCTGGGTGTGCTGCAGGTATTGAAGTGGTACCACGCAAAAAGGAGATGCAGGGGACATATCACCGGGAAACCGGAACGTGTTATCTCTCCTCCTTTGTATGCCTGAAAAACGATTGTCATTGTCAACTGCTGTTCTTTCAATTTTGTTTTGTAGGAATCCGAGTTTCTCTGCCTGGAGTTCGATGAGGCCAAGGTGAGCCAGATGCTGAAGAAACTCTCGGAAATAGAGGAGAGCATGACTGCGTTGACTCAGACCACTTGACTCTTACAGCAAATAAAGAGAATTGCAACTCAGAAGTCAAACAACCTCGGTACTTTTTCATAATGCCTGTTTATACAAATAAAATATGTAATGATTTATAAGTCCCAGTTATAACCATACAACACATTCAAAACCAAGCACGGGCTAAGTTATGCCGTGGAGCCTTCTCTGACCCTTCCTCCAGGCCTGTTCTCCAAGGCAGCAGTAGTGTTGTTTGCATTAAACTTTGCATAATCAGGCCCTTGAGTTTTGAGTAGCTTTTCCCTATTTTTCCCCCCTTTAATCATTTTTTGAGTCTTCCAGGTGCTGTAAATACCAGGCGATGGACAGCAAAGGTAAATTGGACGGTTGTGGCAGGGGGGAAGTGAGCAGAAGGAACAGGCAGATGAGGGTGAGCTCAAGTATATCCCTCCAAACCATGGGCAATGTAGGACAAACATGCCCACCCAAACTATGCCATGTAGAACTCAAAGCCCAGGAGAGCAGATGAACCAGAGAGTTAAGGAAAGAGAGGTGCAAACGCACATTCCTGTAATCATGAGCCTGTCTGTGCTGCTGAGGATTAAACTGTTCCCAAGTGCGAGAGGTGGCCAACCTCGCTGACCCATTGACGCACACCTGCCCCGTGCTGCAGAGAGCCAGGGGACAATCCTGGGAGCATCTCTTGGGTGGCGGGAGGTGACACTGGTTTCCCAAAAGCCTGATCCAGTGACCTCTTTTCCAGCCAGGGAGGACTGAGCTGAAATGTTTTCAGTCTCAAAGGTTTCAGTTCAGGGCTGCGATCTTGTACACTTTGCCACAACAGGATGAATAACCATAATTACCAGCTTATCAGTGCAGGATGACGTGGAGGAGCTGCGTGGAGCATGATGGTTCCTATGGAGAATTGCCTGAGAGTCCATAAAATGGTGATGGAGCAGCTGGAGCGCGACACTGGCTTGCTGCTTTTGTTCCTAGCAGGAAGGCGTGCTTATACATTTGGTTGGAGGCTACACTGATTCTTTCCATTTTATCTTAGCTTTACAAGTAACCTTCCGAACTAAAATTATGTTGACTGCTTGTACCAAGGAAGAGATGATGACATAAAATGTTCTTGTGCCATTACTGAAGTACTCCTCATTGCTTCTTGTGGGTTTGTTGCTTGTGGAGTTGCCAGGTTGTTCCTGGAAGCGGGCTCTCTCTCTTCAGAGCAAGAAGAAGGCACCTTTTCCCGTCTGCCTGGTCAGAAGGTAAAGCATCAACAACCAGGCCAGTTTGTCTCATGGCATTAACATCTCCTTTCCCATGCTCATCCCACTGCTGCCCCGGCTCTAAGGGCCACCTGGTTCTCCCCTCTGTCTTGCGAAGGGACCACACAGCCCCAGCTCCTCGCTCTCCAAATTTGGCTGCAGCTGATACTCGGCGGAAAGGTCTGGGGGCATCGAGCCCCATCCCCAGCCCCTGGTAACCAGCTGCCAGCAGGGCCATGAAATGCTGAGTGCTTGCTGATGCCTTCAGCTTGCCACTTGCCTCTTCAGCAAAGTTCATTAAAATGTTCTTCTGCGTTTTAGTGCATGTGAAAAGAAGCAAAAAAAAAAAAAAAAATCAAGGTCAGGGAAGGATCGTGATCTTGAGTAACTTGCACCATGTCAAACATACTTATTGTTTTATTTTAACATGGTCAGAGGATAGGAAAATGTGCTATAAATGGAAATTAAAGAGAAACAAACTGGGAACAGATGTCAGGAAGTATTATTTCATGCAGAGAATAATAAATATGTGAAATGGCTAACCAGGCAAGGAGGCTGATGCAAAAAATAATAATGTCGGGTCATTTAAGAAATAATTGGGTACTTTCCTAGTAGAGGTGAGATGTTAAAAAGGAGCATGTTGGTACGGGTTGCTGCTTCTCTCTTCCCAGTCCTCCTTCCCCTAAATATCTAATCCTCCTGATTTTCTTGGTGGGTCTTTGTGAACTATCATGCAAAGCTGAAAAAAAAAAAAGAAAAGAAACCTAATATTTTGGGAACCACACTCTGCCTAGCCCTTCATAAGGGCACAGGAGTGTCACTGGGCAGCAAAATCATTTCTGCTTCACAAGGTTTGACATGGGCAGGGAAAGAGGACGCTGTGCATCACCAGGCTGGGTAAGGAGAACAGATTTCTACGTTGAGCAGGACCGTGCCTTCCTACCAGCATGGTTTATGTGCGTGTCCATCCATCTGGTCCTCGCTGTGGAGATTTGAACCTATTGGCCGCTTTCGGCTGGACTTGGTGGAGGAGAAGAAGCTTCAAATGTTTCTCTGCTTGCTTCCTTGAGTGAAGGACCCAAGTCACCTTGTTTTTTTGTTGGGATTCATGGGCATTACTTGCTATCAGTGCTCTTACTAAATACCTTTGTGGTGTTGCCAAGTGAAAGCTGCTGCTCAGGTGCACTGGGAGGGATTTCAGATTCCTTCCCTGAGGTCCAGGTGTGAACCACAATCAGCCCGAATTTGTGGCCGGGTTCTTCTTCCTCCCTGCAGGAGAGCGGCCAGGTGGCAGTGTGCCCCAAACCACCAGTCCTGGTTCCTGCCCTGTGACCACTGTCCGGGCCCCGCCACGGCTTGCTCGGTGGCAAGGGATGGAGGTCTCCAACCAGACAAAGCTCTGGATGAATTTAACCAGGAAACCTTCCATTTCACTCTCTCTTTTGGCCATGGAGTCAGTTCAGGCCGGCTTTCCCCAGTTCTGCAACCTGCCAAATTTTCATCCTTCCTGGTTTACTAACGACTGGAAACCAGGAACAAGTGGGACTTCCACATGGCCCTGGGCTGGGGCAGGCTTGGTTTCGATCAGAGCCCGGATATTCAGGCTGACAAATACAGATGGGGCTGAGACAGGGCGGGGAGCATCCAGGAAGGCACGGGAGCTGCGGCACCGCCTGGGTGAGCTGGGATGTTGCGAGGGTTTTCACCAGCTTCCTCCAGTCCCACTTCTGCCAGTGCTTTCCTCTTAACCCAGCCGGTGGTTCCCAAAAATCGTGGTGGATTTAACCAGTAGCAAGCAAGAGTGCGATGGGGCTGAGGCTGCAGCTCCAGCACCACGTACGTGGCTCCAGATGTGCAGCTCCGGAGGTGCTTCTCATCCCAACCTCTTACTGTGGTCGAAAACTCACAAACGGCGGCCACGCATTGTTGCAACCTTCAGCTGATGTCACCTTATGCGTCGCTAAAATGCCCTGCAATTTATTCATTCAGTGACTTCTTGTTTTCTGGGAATTCCTCCAAGTTGCCGCTGGTTTATGAGCTGGTGCTCCCTAAAATATCTGCCAGTGCTGTCACCTTAAATCACGCATTACGCGACTGGTCCACGTATTCCCAGAATTGCTTAATTCATAGAGTATTTTTCTAGGCATATCTGTATCTGAAAAAAATAATTTAGGCACGGCACATTTTTCCAAATCCAAGCCATGCAACCACTGCATTTCATAAAGCTTTGTGCCATGTGAAACAGCAGAGGCAGAGACATGTTACATTCATGTGGATTTACTTTCCCATTATTTGGGTTACTTTTGTCTCATTTCTTTATTTTTCTTTCTCTTTCTTACAGATCTTTTTACAAGTGCAAATACCAGAATTTACATTTGTGTTTTTATTGTATGTCATATGAGGGTTGCCACTGCAGTCCATGACCTTTCGTTGTGCTTTATCTTGATAAACTGGTTGATATTTTGATAGATTTACTTTTCCGTACACCAGTTCCTATATTCTTTGTTATCTATTGATAAAATAAATCACGCACCATCATAGCAGATTTCCTGATTTGTTTACTGGACGGTTTTGGATGTGTAAGTCTCTGAGAAGCTTTACCTGATGACTCACGCTTGCTCCATGTCGATCATGGAAATGTTTCCTTCCCGTTCTGGGGAATTTGAACAGTTTATTCATTTATTCCAAATATTTACAAAAAAGTTTACTCAGTCAGTGCTGGGTACAGAGAGTGCCTTTTTAAGAAGGCAGCATTGCAGGCGACAGCCTGGCCGGGGAAGCTCCGAGTCCTTTGCAGCAGCCACCGATGACGTTTTGATGCGTTGCTTTTCATGTGTTTCATGACTGGAAAAATAGACGATGCCTCCCTGCTGTGGAACTGGGTCTGCAAAAACCCCTCTCCCAACATATTTCAGAATCCCAGGGAAGCAGGGCTCGGGGTGTTGTTCAACATACACGGAGGCCAGACTGCAATCCTCGGCCTTCCTCGTTGTTGTGTTGGGAGGTAGAGATGTGGCACAGGACTTCATGCCATGGTTCATCGCCACTTTGAGCCCGCAGTGGCCAAGCAGGGTTTTCAGATCAAAAGAATAAGCTGGGTCTTAGGAGAAGGTGGGGAGGATACAGAAGGAGCCTTTGGGAATGGCTCACAGGCCTCCCAGCCCTGTTTCACTGCTGCTGTACCTCAGCATGCGGGGGGCATACCTTCAGCTAGACAGAAAGAAGGCAGTCTGGTGATTTTCATGTAAATTTCTTAAACCAGTCTGTAAACTAAAAAGAAAGACTGCTTATAATTTGAACCATGGCCTTTCCCCCGTGCAGACTTGGCCACTCATTTGGTGGTAGCACTTCTCGTCCTCTGACAGGTCCTGGCCTGGGCTCCCTGGGAGCACAAGCAGCCATCTCCATCAACATTTTCTCCCTTCTCTGTACCGAAATAAAGCTCCTGAAGGTCACCACGCTGCTCCTGCTTGGATAGGATTATTTTGGGGTGTTGCCTGAGCCTGTCCCTGCACAAAATCTGTGGGTGCAAAAGGCTGGTGCCCCCTGAGACGTAATGGGGTTGAGAGAGCCCGTGTGCCTTATCCTTTCTGGCTGCAACCTCCTCGCTGTGTTGGCAGCCTGGGGGAGGAAACCCGTTAAGAAATGAGAATTGAGGAACTGAGCCACAACTGACAACTTGCTGTTAAAAGAAAAGTCTTGGGATTTGTAGGTGCTGAAAGGTGATCCGCAAACAGGGGGAAAGACAGCTCGTGCCCTCATCCTCTGCAGAGACAAAGTCCTGGAGGAGGTTTTCCCCAGGATCTGAACCCCAAATGCCTCGCCCTTCCTCCTTGCTTTCAGAGGTAGCAAGGCAGATCTTGAAATGCAAGAAATTGCAGGAAAACAGGTTCAAAAGCATGTCAAGAGAGCCTGCCTGGGGCTTTTGCCCCTGTGGCGTGTTGCAGGTGACCATTAGCTTTATCAGAGCAATCAGGGCATGAAGGGCTGCCTCTGAGGGGAAACCGCCACAGTGCTGTGCCGCCACACAGCCAGAGTACCTCGCTACCAAGTGTTTCTCCAAAGAGTTTCTGGTTTCTAACCTCCTCAGAACACAGGTGACTTGGAGCTTTAATTCACTTAGTGGCCAGCCATGGTGGAACTCCAGCACTCAGCCACCAGCTTTCACAGTGAGATGGTCTTGGAGAATACATAAAGGTAGTTGAACAAATGGCATTTTTGGATACTGGTGAGCATCTTGGACCCTCGAGGAGTGAAGTTTTGCAAATAAGAATGGGAGAAAAGCAGCAACAGCAGCATAAAATCCAAAGCCACAGTGCATCTGAGCAGAGCCCTGGAGGAAACATTCCTCATTCGGGTCTGATGCTATGTAATTTCTCTGCCATATTTCCTATGCTTTCCAGCCAGCTGGCAGCTCTGGCCAAACCCAGCATTACCAGGAAATTATACAAAATAATGCATTTTAGTAATAAGTGGCACTCTTCCTGCCTTGCAAATTGAACCACGCAGAGCACGCGATAAGCGAGTTCCTCTGTGGTAAAAGTGATTCCTCTGCTGGGTTGAGGTGCTTGCTGGGGGATGTTTGTCCCCATGCTGGGTTTCTGGCTGCCCCGCAGCACAGCCAGCCGTGCATGAGGGTCTTCAGAGGGTCTTCACAGCATCTGTGTCCCTGGCAGCAAAAGAAGAAAGTAAGCAAAGCCGCGATGGAAGGGGATGGCAGGCTCGAGCAGAGACGGGCATGGGTTTGACTGCAGCCACCTCAGGCCTCTGCCTGCTCCCCCAAACACAGCAGCCACCCCACCGCCCTCCCCAAAGCACGTGGTGACTTAGAAAGTCCGGCATTCCCTAAAATAAATTTGCTTCTGCAAATCTGCATTTTTTTAGAGCTGAGGAGCACAGTGAGCACAGCTCATTGCCCCCACCACAAGATCCTGCAGGGCAGCGGTGTGCACGAGTACAAAGATAAAAAACACCTTCGAGAAGCAGCGGCTGGGAACCATAAATTCCTTTCAAGTAGTCCTTGGGCACATCAGGAAACGAGCGAGCAAAGCAACTGGAATTTATAAACCTACATCATTAATTTTTCTTTACGGGGAGAACAAACATTCCCATGCTCCAGCTCTCTTAGGGCCTTTGACAATTGGGCTCCTTTTTATAAATAATGTTACGTAAGTTTATACATTTCAATTAGTGCGTGTTCTGGCCTCTTGCAGCCCAAGGATGTTTTCACTCTGTTTAGGCTGCGGATAGATCATTGTACCTCGGTGCATCTATAATGTGATTTAAATGAAGATGCTTGCAAGCAGCGTAATGGTAATGAAATGGTCTCTGGAAGAGATTGGCACGTCCCCAGTGAGAATGAGAAAATGCAAGAAACGAGCTTTACGTCGCGGCGGCTGACAAAATGTCTGCACCCTCCTCTGCAGGGCTGGAGCGGGATTTCTCTGCCTGCAGACACGCCATGTGATGGCCACGGATGGGTTTTTGCCAGAGCAGAAACATCTCCGAGATGTCCCGCAGCCCGGTTACTACAGTGTGCTGCAATCTGAGCCAGCAGAAATGCTTAAGCCCGCTGGCTTAATCCCCAGCCATTGCAAATTAGCACAGCTCCATTAACTTCGGAGGACTATTTACATGGGGAAGGTTAAATACATGCAGGATCAAGCGCAAAACCTGCAGCGATTTCATATGTGGGGCAGTGGTTTACTAATTTACGAGGCCAGATCTCATCGGTGCTGTGTGCTGGTTTCTAAAGTTTTGTTTATTTATACACATCCATGGCAGAGGGATTTCTCCACGGAGCAGCATGACGAAAACCCATTATTTACTCTCATTATGTTGCTGGTCTCAGTCCCTAAGCATATCTCCCCTCCAGCTCATTTTTTAGTAATCTGTAGCTATGAGGCTGGATATTAAAATGAGATATGTGGATTATTCCATTTCCCTTTCCCTCTTTTATTATTATTTATTTCTGAAGTTTATCTGCAGGCCCTACAACAACAAGATAAGAGCTTTCTGGCCTCCTTCTTCGATATAATTCCGATATGCGTACATATTGCCGCAGAAGAAAAGCATTTTCACGTTTTCGTGATATTTCTATGAACCATCCTCACCAAAGGTGGCAAGGGGACTTGATCTGACGCAGCTGGACACCCCTGCTCCTCGTGTGCCCTCGCCTTGTCCTGCTCTGGGCACAGGGAGCCCCTCTGAGGGGTGCCGGGGGTCACATCCTGCACCTCGGGGGTACTTGCTGCAGTGAGTCTGAGGTACAGGCAGGGACTGGTGGGTGCAACCCAGCAATGCGGCACGACACACAGCCCATGGCTTCCAGCATGGGTTTTATGAGCCTAAAACCACAAAAACCAGTTACAGGGGATCCGCAGGGTGCAGCAACGGGATGGCGCAGGGCAGGAGTTTTCCAGCCAGAGCCATTGGCCCAAAACCACTGCTTGCAACCACTGCCTTGCCAGGGGCCCCGGCGAGCCAGCACAATGAGGATGCCCCGCATTTCCCTTGGGATCAAGCCCGACGAGTGCCTCCAAGGGAGCTTCGGAGCAGCCCAGTTTCTCTCTGTCTTACTGGGGATGTGCCAGCCCCCAGGCCGGTGGTGAAACACCCGCTGTGCCCTGCACGCCCATGGGCTGAGCGGAATGTCACTCCCATTGTGGCTGCAAGCTCTTCGCCAAACCTCTGGGAGTGTCTTGAAAAATCTCCTGCGCACGGCGGTGGCTTAGCTTCCCCTGCTTGCTGACATGCCTTCCTGCTGCCCGGAGAACAGCCAGCTTGGATGTCAGCATCCTTCCAGCAAGAAGACTGGCTTTAATCGAAGTCGCGTTACCCACACTGCGAGAGTCCGAGGGAAATCACACAGCAGAGCCTCATCGAGGAGATGCCTGAAGTCAAGATGGTTTAAAAATCTTAAGTTGCATGTGAGGACTGGCTGTTTTCCCACAGCTGGTGTTTTACTGGTGCTTAAAACTACATCCTCAAAAAAAAATAAAAACAAAATGGAAGAGGTTCAGCTGAAGCTGTCCCAGTACATTTTTTTTCCTAAGTGTAAACTGTTTTCTCACCTTTGAAGAGACTTGGCTGCAGCCTCTGCTGCCTGGCAGATTTCAGTTTTGCAGCTCTTTGGGTCTTGCTGCAAAACCCTGTGGGATGCTTCTGAAGTGAGGCAAGGAGAGGCATAAGGTGTTCACGTTTCCAGGACTGAAAAAAGATGTTATGTGCATAGCGGGTGTGTTTTTGTTGTTGCTGTTTGCAAAATAATTATTGTCCAGTTTCTGCTCATACAGAAGTTGAATTTCAGGTGGATTCTTCTCCATCCCATTGCCTGCACTGCTGTGACCCTGATCTGCAAAGAAAGGGAGGAAAACACTATTGGTTACTGCAGCCTTTGTCTAGAAAAGGCAGGTATGTCCTTCTAGAGCATTCACTTTAATCCAGCAGCTCAGGGAGTAATTATTCTTGGCAAACGTGAATCAATGAGAGCATGACACAGCTCTGCCCATGGCTCGCAAGTGACAGTATACAATGCAGCAGAGACAAGTTTCATTCCACCACTGCTATCCTGCCCCAGTTGCCTTCAAGAGCAAGCTGCAATGCTCCAGTAAAAAAATAAAAATAAAAATAAAAATACCATGGTGCTCCAGGAAACACGGATGGATGTGCAGATCCCTTCAACTCGAGTGGTTTTGCCCCAGCTGAATATGCTATCCTCATTGCTCTCATCTCACCGAGGCATGAAAGCAAAGGGAACAGGAGCAAAACAGCTCTGCGGGGCTTGCTCTTGCTTTACTGGTTTGCATGAGAGGCTTGGTGGGGGAAGAGGGGGAATACTGCAGTGTGAGGAGACCACTGAGAAATTGTGTTTGTGTTGCTGACAAACCGTGCTGGTAAACTTTGCCCGCCCTGGGAGAGGCTTGGTTGAATTCCAGGCTCGAACCTTCTGAGTAGGAAGAACAGGCTTGTTCCTGGAAGAGCTGAGATGCTCCAGCTCCAGTTACACGTTGTCTTTGCATTTTTATTTCCTTCTTATCTCCAGCATTTGAAAATCAGGACTGCCACTGAAGCACATGCATGCAAGGGAGTGATCCTCAGCCTCCTGTTGTTATTTAAATCTTAACCTCTTATCTTGTGTTTTTAACCGTCTTGGTCAGAGAGGCACACTGAGGTTTGTCCCACGCTTTCCAGCTGGATTTCTCTAGCCGCTCCACTCAATCCACAGAAATCCTGTCAGAGATTCCTGTCATAGGCAGGCTTTGGTCCATCATGGAAAATTAATTCCAGCTGCACGGGCCTTACAGGAGCATTTGAACCCAGAGAACCAGGTATTTCCAAGAGGGACATCGAAAAGTGTTTCAGTACATGCCTGCCTGCGGCTAGCAGCGTTTTTGGCTAGTGCACGCTTTGGAGCCAGGGCGGTGGTGCTAACAGAAATCATTAATGTTACGGGATGTGCTGCAAGGGGTCTGGGACAACACATCCATAATGTGAATAACTACCAGCTGTGCTGGACTTACAGGTGCTCCCTGTGGAAAGGACTTGTAAGTGTTTCTGATGAAATGGGTCCTGGGAGGAGGTATGGACCATATTCACAAGAGCAGCTGCAAGCAGGTACCTCGAGGGAGCAGCTCGAGGACCCCAGCCCCACATCGCAGCAGTTGCAGTCGTGCTCGCTTGCAGCTTGGCTGCATCTGATGTTTCTCACTCTTACTTTGCTGCTGCAAAACAGGAAAAGCAAGATAACCTTGAAGATTTTATAACCTGGGACTCGTTCCTACTTCTCTTTTGCTCCTGGCAATGTACCAATTATTAATTAACAAGCAAATACTAGAGAAAAGCCAAGGTACATAGCTCAGCTGTAAAGACAGTAGCACCCCAACATAACTTTTTACTACAGTGCACCCAACTGCTCTCAAAGCGATGAATAAATAGCCCGGAAAACAAAACAAAACAGAACAAAATCAAACAAAAACAGAAATTATTTTGAACTTGATCAAAAATGAGAGTTGAATCCTTTTAAAAGACTCTTATTTTCTGGTTGTTGTGCATCTTACACTTCCCATGGAAAAACTCAGGCGATAAGGATTCATGTCACCAAGTGATCCAACGCCAGTGCCCTGAACGTACAACTTCACTGTAACCACCCCGTGAGAACAGTTTGATGCTCTGCGATTCACCACATCTAATAATTTGCATTGTGATGGTGTGTGAAGGTGATATTTTTGATATGTAGGCAAAAAGCTATGCCAGTTTCAGACTGAAGTGTGTGCATGCCTCTGACAACATCTGCAATCAAAAGCATTTGCTCTCTTTCTCAGGAAAAAAAAAAAACACAGACATTTATTATTGTGCTTATAAGAAACCTCAACTTTACAGACCTTAAACATGAAAATTCTGCTTCCTTTCTCATGAAGCAAACCTCAGAACAATTTTAATATCAATTTTTTTCAGGGCTTCCTTATTTTCACCCAGGCACAACCAGCCATCCAGGAGAGATTGTGCTGGGACTGTGTTTCAAGCAGTCCATCACGTCTTGTTCCATCCTACCGTGCATGCTGGAGGTGGCCCGGGGACTGTGCTCCCTGACAGTTACACTGGCAGGTGTCATTAGTGTCTACTCCATCACCAGTGCTTTAAAAAGTGTATTTTATAAGGTTACTCATCACTCTGCCACTCCGCTACCTGTCTCAACAACTGGATATGAAATCCTCTTCCCCAGCAGGCCCTGCCAAGCTGCCTATGGTTTGTTTAAAGCAACAACAACAACAGCGAGCCTGGGAACAGCGTGTCTAGGTGCTGTTAGGAACTGGTTCCCATTAATTCATGTCTGAGGTTGTATCAGGTCATGACACAGGATGGCAGGGCATCAGGTGGATTTGTCTTCTCCTGACGGCACTGTCAGTTAGCTTGCACTAGCCACAGTGCTCACCCAGTGGGGTGAGGGACATGTAGGGATGTGTCCTGGCCCCAACAAGAGCACTTGGGGCAGGGGGGTGAAGCCTGAAGGGAGGATGTAGGGGAGAATTGCTCAGAGGGATTGTTTTGTGATAACGCGACTTCATTAAACCTGATGACTGACAGAGGAGATTTGAGTTGAAGCCCTGCAGGCCGGCATTGCACTCACTCTTACTCCTGGTGGGACTGTTTAATTGCCAGTGCCAGGTAAGAAACCTCCCCAAATTTAACATTTTGCCTTGTATGATGTGCAGATACAGGGAAGGTCACACTGCCTAAACTCAGGGGAGTGGAGCTGGAAATCAAGCTCCTGCCCTACTCCCCACTGAAGTTTTTAGGGTACAGCTGCCCCGAGCACAGCAGAGATATGGCAGTTAGGTAGTAGTTTGACGACATGCTGTGCTCAGTGGCGATGTGAATTGGATCAGGGAATGTATTTGGATTAAAACACCCTTCCTCCTCCTTAAGGTTTCACAACGCAGCCCCATGACCAGTCAAGTCAGCGCGATTGCAGAGGAGCAGGCACAGCTGTGGGTGTGAGGCTGGGAGGAGGGAGAAGGGTCTTTCCCCCAGACAGCAGGCCATCCATTACACCATCGTCCAAGGTCCAAACTCTGCACCTTTAGTGTTTTTTTTCCAGGCTCCTTAGCACCCAGTGTTACGCAGAACACTTATATTTCACTTTTGTTTTTCCTTTTTTTTTCTTTTTTTAATTGATCTTGCAGTACAGTGTTATGAAATCTCCTTTGCAATGGAGCCTAGCTACTGGTGGCCAGATACTTAATTCTCCTTTCAAGCCTTGTATGAGTTAATAGACAAAAATGCTTGCCAGTTTAGGGTAACTCATCCCTCTTCTGTAATCTTTCTACTTTGATAGTAAGGACAACTTTAGTGAAACATGAAGTACATATATAAATATTTGAAGAGGAATGAAATATGCATTGTCCCTCTGAATGTGTCATGGATGGGAACGGCCCTTTCTTACTCCTGAATAAGATTTTGGGGCAGTCTTAGGACCACTTCAGGAAACTTGCTGCAGGTCTTCTATGGCCTCCAACACTTCATGACACGGGGTATGGGGAGCTTGGTATGTACTGTGGATACTCGTGTTGCTTATCAAACCAGTTGTGGCTGTGGCTGTGCACATCAGCTACCCAGTCTTGGTGAAAGCAAGCGCTGTAAAATGGAAGACCATATGTCCTGGTTTCAGTTAGGACAGAGTTAATTTTCCTCCTAGTAGCTGGCAGGGGGCTATGTTTTGGATTAGAATGAGAAGAGCGCTGATAACATGCTGATGTTTTAATTGTTGCAGAGCAGTGCCTACACCAAGCCAAGGACTTTTCAGCTTCTCGCTCTGTCCTGCCAGCGAGCAGGCTAGGGGTGCAGCAGGAGCTGGGAGGGGACAGACCCAGGACAGCTGACCCAAACTGGCCAAAGGGGTATTCCATACCATCTGACGTCGTGCTGAACAATATATAGGGGTGGCTAGCCGGGGTGGGGGGGCCGGCTGCTCGGGGATAGGCTGGGCATCGGTCAACGGGTGGTGAGCAATTGCATTGTGCATCACTTATTTCGTACACATTATTATTAGTAATACTATTATTATTATTATTATTATTATTATTATTATTATTATTATTGTTATTATTTTTCCTGTCTTAATAAACTGTCTTTATCTCAACTCACAGGCTTCACTTTCCCGTTTCTCTCCCCCATCCCAGAGAGGGAGGGGGGAGGGTGAGCAAACGGCTGTGTGGTGTTTAGCTGCCAGCTGGGCTAAACCACAACACCATAATTGTGTAATTTTGTGGAGATTCCTGCTTTGCAGTGAAGGCAATTTTTAAATGACTGTGCGAGGTGACATTGCTTTGGTTGGGTCCCTCCTTCAACTGTCTTGAGAATGCAGGTGCTTAACAGAGAAACAAAAATGGCATGTGTTCATTTTCTTCCTGTATAGGACAAAAAGATGTGAGGATCACAGTCCTAGGGAACTGTAAGTCGGTCTGCTAATTGCTGTTGATCTGGCCATGACAAGACTGAAGACTGTGCTCCTTGTTGTAACAGCGTATATTTTTATGTTTTGTTTCAGTGAGCATCCTGGGTCTCAGAGATTTCTCTAGTTTGTTTAAATAGGGCTGCTGGGATAGGATTTGTAGTCTCATCAACTTTGCAAGTAAGCAAGCAACAACAACAAAAAAAGAGGGTTACTAACGAGTGAGTGAGTCATGCATGATTAGTATTAGCTCTACAGGGCACATTTCCAAAATTTGAAATTCTCAGAAACTTCCTTACTAAGGGAAGCACTGATAACCTAAATCGGTCCCTTTCTTCTTCCAGCTGAAATCTGACAGAAGCTTTGTGGACCATCACCTAAAACTGAGCCAACTTCCTTCTTGTTTTAAAAAAGGAGAAACCTATTGAAAAACGTGATGTGTGACAGCACTTTCCAGCGTGGCTGGGGGGGTGTTGTTGTTTGCTCGATGCTGTGTGGAAAAAAGAAGGAAGGAATAAATATTGTCGCAACGATGTTTTGTAGCCATAATCAGCAGCCCTCGAGTGTAGAGGCGGCCGCTCAGAGAAATTCTTCAGAGTAGGTATCTACCTCAGAAAACCTGTTTTTATTGCTGTATGAAGGAGGGAAGGAGGTGAAACCTGCCTTTGCGAGGCAGAAACGTGTTCACCTCCCTGCGCCTCAAAATGGCGCCTGAGGTGGGCACCGATCTGCAGCGGGGGGAGCCGGTGACACCTCCCTCCTGTGCTGACAGTGCTGATGTCTTGATGGTTTGGGGGCACCCGGGGACATTGATTTTCCTGTCTCATTTCTTTTTTATTATTATAATTGTTAACATCAGAAAGGCGTCGAGGGGGATCATGGCGTCGGAGGGGGGGAAACGTGGCGGGCGGGCGCCATGGCGGCGGGACTGGGCAGCTGTGCTGGGCTCCGTGATGGATGGCGAGGGGATGGATCTTCCGTGAGGCTGCCGAGCCCCCTGCAAGCCGAGGGGCGGTAGGGGAGAGCGGGAGAGCGGTAACAAGGAGGCTGTGCCCTGCTCGGAAAGGACCCAACGAGGGGGCGCTGCCAGCCCTCCTCTCCCCTACCCTCCCGCACACCAGCGGCCGGCACGGAGCTCCGCCAACCACAAAAACAACCGGGGAGGGCTGGGCGGGGGGGGGAGGAGAGGAGTGGGCTCAGCGCCCCCCTCCCCACGGGTCCCACCCGGCCCCACGGCTCGCCTCCCCAGTCAATCCGCTGCGGCGCCGGCCGGCCGGGGGCGGGGCTTGAGCAGGGGCGGGGCGGCCCCTTTGGCGCCCGGCCACGCCCCGCGGCGCGTGAGGGGGCTCGCGCGGCGGTGGTTGGGGCGGTTGGTGCGCGGCGCGCGCCGCGGGCGGGAACGCGGGTGCGCGCGCGGCTCTACCTCAGAGCCCCAAGCGTCCCCCTCCCCCCCCCATAAAATTCGCTCTTTGGGTCTCTTTTTTTTTTTCCCCCTCCCCCTTTTTTCCCCTTCTTTTTCTCCCGTTCCCGGCCCCTTTCGAGCCGGCGGCGGGAGCCCAGCCTGCGGGGGAGCCGGGGGAAGCAATGGTGGAGGTGGCGGCAGGCGCAGCCCCGGCGGAGCCCCGCGGCAGCAGCCTGGCGAGGTGGGTGCGGGAGTGGCCGCGGGGGGGCTGCTGAGGGAGGCGAGAAAAGAAATAAAATTTTAAAAAAATATATATATTTATTTCACGTTCACCTCCCCGCCCCCGTGCTTGTTTGTGTGGAGGCTGACGGTGTGTGTATGTGTGGAGGGGGGGCGGATGGAGCCGTGTGTATTTATTTAGGATTTTTTTTCTTTTTTTTTTTTTTTTTTTTTTTTTTTTTTTTTTTTTCTGGGGGAGGTGACAGGCGCTGAGGGTGGGGTTAAAGCACGCGGCCACGAAGCCTCCTCTCCCCCGGCGCACACGGGCACATGTTGCAGCAGCAGCCCGGTGAGGAGGCGGCCGGCCGCGCAGCCTACTGGCATGGGTGAGGTCGGGCCAGCGCAGCAGGCTTCAGTCACCGTATGTGCGTCGTCGCTTTGCCTTTTTCTTTTTATTTTGATATAGGGGAGGAGATGCTGAAGCCCAGAGCTCTCGCAGCGCAAAACCTGAGGTGAAAAAACCCGAGGCGTTGAGTTACCGCAGTGCCGGCTGCTGCTGCAATCCCTCCCGGGCTGGAGGAGAGGACGCGGGGCCACAGCAGCTCCCCTCGGGTTTCCTCGGGGGTAGGGGGCATCTCACCAGCAGGCTGTGCCCCAGGAGGTTAATCATTAAGCTTTATTTTGGCCACAGCCCCGGTGCTGAGGAGGTGGTGGATTTTGAAGTGCTAACGTTTGGGCTTGGGTGAACCTGTCTGGATAGGGAAAGGAGGGTAAATGCCAGTTTTTAACTCGAGTTGGTTGGAAAAATGTATGTTGCTTCATGTGATGATGCTTTTTAGTCCTTTAAAACTTACTGAGACATACTGTACCGTGTCAGGAGGGGACTTCAGGTTACTTACTGCGATTGTGGCCAAACTGCAGCTCACAATTCATTAGTCATCCTGCAAAAATTTGTGGTGAAAGTTACTTGAGTAACCCTTTAGTCTGATCTCCCAAAATGCTCTGTGCTGTCGGAGTTGATTATTAAACAGCCCTGTTTAGTTTAACTATGCAAGTCAAGAGTTTACTTGAGTCAACTGTTTTTTCCTGTTTTTTTTTTTTTTTTTTAACTTTAGGCACAGAAGAGTTTAATCGGGATGTGGAAGGATATATGCGTAAAATTACATGCTAAGTATATGGTCTGAAAGTTCTTGAGGAAGCATGATTATGGTGCTCTCCTTTGAGGAAATTTCTGGTTAATTATTCCTCCTGTCTTAACGAGGGACAGGCTTGGTTTTACTTCTCTCTTGAAGTTGCTTAAAACGGTTTTGTGTTCCTGCAGTTCCGCTTTTGCGTCAGGTTTGGATGCTGTCACGGAGGGGTGTGTGCGGGTGGGGTGGGGCAGGGGGAGGTGACACGCAGGTGCATGGTGCCCTTGGTCGCTGCTTTGTTGAGGTGATAAACCCAGGGGCTGGCTGGTGGGACCAGCCACCTCGTCACTTCAGTGACCCAGCCTAATGTCTGTTGAAACCACCAGAGGAGCTGAATTAGTGCTGAATTATTGCCGGGTGCGTGGAGGGAACGAAACAGAGCATCAGCTTTTCCAGTTCAGCTTCTCCAGGTATCATTTTCAGTTGTTTTTCTGGGGGCAGCGAACAACTTGAAAAGAGAATGGACTCTTTGTGAAGTAACAAAATATCTGCATTTCAATTCATCCCCTCTATATTTTTTAATACTTGAAAATATAACAGCATTGGTTGGAATCAAAATCCTTTTTTGCTTAAAGGAAACCCAGATTCAGCTGCTCTCTCAGAACGTGTGCTTTTCTCCCTGCAATGTTGCAATGCTGTCCTCCAGATGGAAGGAGGCAACAAACACTGCATAAAGTGATCAATAATTAGAACTTGTTTTGAGTAATTTTGTCATGTGAAGACTGGTTTCGCTTGGATTTTTGTTTGTTTCTGGTCCCCATGTACTATAAATAGAAGAAGAAAATGGAGGAAAACGAGGTACAGCTGCAAGGTAACACTGCTGAAGGAACTTGTTTTGAAGGTCATGCATTTGGTGACTGGGAGTGCTAGCTAACCCTCTTGTGCCCTGTCTAGTAATAGGTACAGCTCACCAGTCTCCCTAGACATTGTTCCTAACGAGCTGGATGTTGCTGGTAATCAAAAATTTGGTTGTTATTACCTGCAGACTCCTCCTAACTTTTTAAAAAATGCTTTGGGGTAATAAAGATGCTGCTGAGGGAGTCAATGCATTGGTATCAAAGGAGTGATTCCTCCAAAAGGCTTTGAAAAATGGGAAAGTGGATAAGGTGTTCTTGTATTCCGTGCTGACAAATAGATGTCATTCTCTGCATGAGTAAGTTATGCTGTGCATGGGGGGAGAACGGCTGGATTGGAGTGTGACTTAAAGGCTCCTCCACTGTGATTGCCAAGGCCTAGGTCCTCAATAATTATCATTTTACTGCCACCTGGTGCAGCTGGATTTGTAGTGGGGCTCGTTGCCATGCTTCTGGGGTTTGGTGGAAAGTGCGTGAGCGGCTCTGTTGGAGTGCATCAAGGAATGACATTCCAGGTCGGTATTTTACTGGATTTGGCTATGCCTCCTGCTGTAGAAATCACATTTGTTTCTTATCTTTTTTTTTTTGAAGTGTTTGTGCTGTAAATGGGTAGAGACTGGTTTGTTTTTTAGGTTTGTCATACACTTGAAGCTTCTTGAAGTGTATACTTCTAAAACTAGCCAAAAAAAAAAGTCAGGAATATGCTCATTGTGGCAACAAGGTTTTAATAATCTGTTTTATTTAGTTTTATCAGTGTATCTTTGTAGCAAGCACTGAGTATGGGGAGGAAAAAAAAAGAATTTGAATAAAATAATGAGGCTTTTAACAAGTTCTGTTTTCATGTTTCTGGAAGGCTACTAGAGTTGATCAGCTTCCAAAAGCTTGAAACTGTTTCTCTCCTGTGTTGCTGGTTGGGGATCTCTTCCTAGTATGTATGTTTATCATATTTTCTCTTCCTATATAGTAGAAGCGCGTAACTAATTTTGAAGCGAGTAGATATCAGGTGCTTTACAGATTGTAACTTTAACATTTTTTTCAAGTATACCTGATTTTAATCCCTAGTGGTTGTTTGTAAAATAACACTTTTAACTGAAATGTTAACAGTTAATTTAGGAAGAAGGTGTGGTCATTATGGTTTTGATCATGAGAGAGCACGGGATTAGTATTTGATGTTTGTACTGTCGTAGGCTATATTCAGACAAGCGCTTCACACAGAAGAATTTGTTGCTGTGAGTGCAGTTAACAAAAATTAGTAATTTAATCTGCCTGTTATGCAATGGTGTGACCTCACAAGTGTATCTTTAGATGTTTTTATCGGTCTGCTGCTACTTTACAGTTGCATTGTGCAATTCCTATGTGCTTAAAAACAGCAAAAAATAACCAAGAAAAGATGAAGTTGAAATAGTAAAACACAGGCTCTTCCCATTACTTTAGCACAAAGCGAGCACGTTGCTAAGTGAAAGCTGAAGAACAGATATCTCGGATCTGGTCAGATAGCAGCACGGTTTTCTTTTTACACAGGAAGAACTGACAGGCACACTGAGCTCGATCCTGCATTTCTCTTCTTTTTCACTGATTTCATTGGGCATTTTTGGATGTAAAAGCTGAGTATGCAGTCCTCAGCAAGTCTGCAGGTCATGTAAAACAGAAGGAAAAGACTGGACCATTAAAATGTCTTGCGACGAACTGTGCGAGAAAGTCACTGAGTTGGTGTTTCAGGAGAAGCAATTAGCATTTAAGTAAGGAAATCCAAGTGTGTGATGGGTGTGGTGCTGAGATTTGTAAAGGAGAATTGATGAACTGATTTCATCAGCAGTTAAGAAAGTTTTGTTGTTTCAGATACAATAGCAAGTGCTGAAAAACATAAACTTTGAGCTAGTTTTGTTCATCTTTGTAAATAACTTCTGAAACTTAACAGCTGCTTCATCTTAAGCTCACAGAAGAGTTACTCTGCGAGTGGATTGACAAATGACACAAATCACAAGCCAGCTATCTAAATCAAACGAGCAAGAAATCTGCATTTTTTGGATGGATGACTCATTTCAATCTATTTCCAGAAAAGATGAACTCTCATTGGTGACGAAGCACCGGAGGATGTGCAGGTTTGTAGGAAACGTGCACGAGCAGCATGGTATCGAAAGCTACGTGCCCCGCCAAGGCTTCCTGCCCCAAGCTGCCGCTCAGCCTGCGCCGGGTTTCCTGCTGATTGCATCCTTCTCCAGCTGCTCTGGGCCAGTTCGGCGGCCTCGCAGCCGCAGGGAGAATGAGCTTTCCCCTTTTGGGGGAGGAAAGCCGTGAGACTGGCCTGGCCACGAGTGGAGGTGAGGCCTCTGAGGCAGCCGATGGGTTTTGGGAGGCATAGCGGCAGCAAGAGCAGCGCTCCTGTTGTCGTGCAGGCGTAGCTGTTTGTGCAGCTGTGTGGTGAACTGAATTGAGGAACCGGTGGGGTTGAGAAATAACCTTTCTGTTTGCTTGTCTTCAGGGTTATACGTAATGTAATACAGAGAGCTATGCAAATCTGGGAAAGGCTGGGATTTCTTGATTCGGTATAAGGAGCACAGCTTGCTGAATGTCAGTTTGTCTTCGTGGCTGTTTCACCTTACTTGGGTAACGATTTTTTTTAAGCATACATTTAAATGTTAGAGTAGTTGTGAAAGGCTGTCCTTGGGATGGAGAACGTTACTGCCAACTGTTGATTTGCTTTTGGATAAAAATAAGACATACAAAACAGCTTGAAGTTGATTACTCAAACTGCTCTCAATTGCAGTGGGTAGTTTTGTATTGGTATGCAGGCACCAGGTACAGGAGAAATTCCTGCTTGGATTTAGAAGTCTCTAATCAGGTTAGGTGCTTACCTACTACTGGTATCAGTGGGAATTAAAAGAACGGGAGTTAATTGCTTAACCTGCTTAAAGGTCTTTTTGCAAAAGCCTCTAGGTACTGTATGCATCCTTAGCTGCATAAAAGTGTGGGAAAGTTTTGTTCCCTTTTCCTTAAACTTGATATGTTAGAATGAGATTAATATTTCTCCTTCTACAAGTCTGAAGGAAGAAAACTTCCCCACTTCACAACTCCACTGTTTTTTTCAATGTTGAATGAATCAGAAAGATTAAAACCTTTTTCTGCGTTTTTGGTATTTACACTTCAATCCTAAACCAAAGAAAAGCGAAGAAAAAACTTTCCGTGTATTTGCATTCTTTAACATTAATTTAGTTCAGTACTGTAAATTGAGAGGCAGATCCAGAAATTCTGACTATTATATTTGCATTATGGATTTGGTTTGAACTGACACTGGATTGAGTAACTGCACAGCGTTTGCTTCGGCTGGGGTACGTGACCTGAGGTGGCTGGGAAGCTTATCGTCACTGCCGTTTGTCCCCTCACCCAGCTGCTGGACACAAGTGCAGCAACTCATGGAAAGTGAATTGAAACCAGTGTCTCTTTCTCTTAATGAGAAGTGGAAGGGTCTGGGGGCAGTAGCTGAATTTGATGTACCCAGTTACAGTTTTCTTGCTTTTTTATTAGTGTGACTTACGTCTGACAGTCTAACACGGGCAAGAAGATAGAGTAAGAGTAAGATTTTTTGATAACCTGAAATACAGTGCTTAAGGGATGGGTTTGTTAGTTGATTAAATAGTGAATGCTGTGTATGTGGACGTGAGGGTTGTTGGAATATGGTTTAGGCAGTATTAATTACTGGTTATAAGATAAAGCTGGCGGAGATTCTGAGGAGAAGAATTGGCTTGTTTGTGGATATTATGGTTATTTGCCTCTTCAATGGGTAGACGAAATACATTATTTTTTATTTTTTTTACTAATACATCATAAAAGTATGAGGTAAGACAGCCAGTCCAACAGACTTTCTTTTTAATTATTCACTAAAAGCAACAGTCAGGTTTGCACTGTTATCCCTTTGTTCTCTCGTACCAGGACCAGCACCAATCCCTGTGCTGACTGTGGTAGGAAGGTGGCTTGTTACACCCTTCCATAGCTTTCCAGTCGTTATGGGAAGATGCTGCTCGAGTTGAGTTAACCCCCCTAACAGGTACCAGACCACAGCAGAAGTAGTGGTGGCTGTGCTAGTTGAAGAGCGAACCAACTGATGGTGTTATGAAAAGTGCCAGAGACTCAAGCCCCGTCGGGCCGTGGTGCAGTTGAGGCAGCCCAAAGGCTGGTGGCTTCTGGTGGGCTGGGGCTGGTACTTGCCTGGCTGGTGAAGGTGGCAGCAAGATCAGCAGGAGCAGACTGCAGCAGCAACGTGCTGTTCCCTGAAAGCTTATGCAGATAAAAAATGGGATTGGCTGTGCGCTGTGAGGGTCTTCCCTCTTCTCCTGTGCTGTTACTGCACGTGGCACAGTGGTGAGCGGGTCTGGCTGGTGATAGGAGCCAGCCGAAAAGCAATTGCTGCTTTATTGCGAGGTTCTCTGTCGGCCTCTTCTGTGCCCGGAGCTGGCTTACCCCAGACAGATCTGTGCAAAGGTGGGATGGGACTGTGCAGTTTATAGTGGAAGGAATAAATAACAGGAATTTGTCAGCCTTGACTGATGCTGCTTTGAGCTGCCATGGAACTATACCCCACTTGAAACTGAAGTAATGAATGATAATTTTCTTCTGAGAAATACTTCTGTTGCCATTCAGTTTAACCTCTTTTCTGGATTCTGTAAGATTTACTGTTCATCCAAGATGAAAATACTCAAAGGTGTTTTAAAAACTGAAGTTCATAAATCAGAAGCAGACAGCTCTGGCTTATTCCTAACAAACGTCACAATGGCATAACTCTAAAGCTTGAACTGACCTTAGAATGGCATGTGATTTTTGTGTACTGGCCTGGGAAAAACAGGTCGCTCTCCCTGCCGTGTGCCCTCAAATACTGAGGTATTAGGCTTGAATATTTTTATAGTAAGTTGAGACCTTCCCCAAGGCTGTCAGTGTGAAATGTCAATTAATAAAAAAACAAACTGTTTTTACTACTTAACAGCAACTCCCTCCCCCATTTTTTTGTCACTGTATTTTGGATGCATGGTTAAGAAAACGTGCACGGATGTTTAGTGTGGTTATGCATGCTAGCGCAGAATGGTAATACCGGCACGATACAGTGTGCTAATTTACAGAGACACGGCTGCAGGTTAAATTGCCTTATGTAGCTGTGGTATACCTGTGGAGTGCTATTGCTTTTTTAAATCTCCGTTTTATGCCCAAACTAGTAGTTTATACCAATAGAAAAAGTGGAAAATAGACTAAGCCTGAGTTTACAGAAAACTTTTAAAACTTTTAAAACTTTTAAATATGAACGGAAGGCTTTTCTTCCGTGTACCTTCATCTCCTACAGGGACATTGGAATCAGTTGAAGTATGAATTGATCATTCAGCCGATTCAAGGATTTAATTTTGATTGCATTAAATGCAATTAAATTGCATTAAATTAATTGCATTAAATGCAATTTTAATTTGCACTGAATTCAACAGGTACATGATATTTAAATATCATCTTTAAACTAAAACCAGACCTTTTTTTTATAAGAGGTGTCTGTAATATCCTCAAATATTGACTGGTTGGGGCTTCTCTGAGTGAATTACTGGTAACAGACTTTCTAATTTAAAAAGGAGTAACAAGTAGATCCCTTCACAGTTAAATGTATTGTGACTTGGTTTGATACAGGGTTGGACGTGTTCAGAGTGAGGTAGTGGAGATCTTGTGGTATCTCCCCTGTAAGGATTCTGTCAGACAGGAATTTCACAGAAACGGTCCTTAAAGAAATTTTACATGTTTTCATTGTAGTCCTGAATTACCTTACAAAGAAAACTTGATCCAGACTTCGTGGATGTTGCTGCAATACTTCTAAGCAGGAATATGAAGTTAATAAAACTTCTGTTTCATAGGTGCTGTTTGTTTGATGTACCTTAAAGCTGATCACCTGGTAACTTCTGTCCTGCTTGTGGTGCTAGAGAGAAGGAAGCAGCTGGAGCTACTCAGAATGGTGACAGAAAACATGCTTACAGTATAACTTAGTCCCTCAACTTTGAGGTTTTGATAACAGGACTTCCTCTTTAGCAGTAATGAAAAGACTGTTCAGTCTCTTTACCACAGTCGGAAGCTGACACCAGTAGTCTCGGGACAGCAGTTGAGTTGGATGGTAGGGAGTTTTGGATTCTCATTATGCTTTTACAAATTGTAATGTAGTAGGGATTTCCCCACCTTTTGGTATCAACTTCTGACAAGTTAACTTCCTGAGTTTCGTCTTAGCATAACAGCTTTGAGCGAAGTCTTTAAATGCTGTGTTATCTGATGATAGCTTCGAGAAGTGAGACCTGGCAGAGAAGAAACCTGCTGAATTTAGGAAGTGGTAGTCTGAGACACGTCAGTGTTGGTAGTGCTCACAGATCCCCTGAGGTAGCTGCACGGTCTGTCTGCACTGCTGCTGGGGGAATTGGCTTCAATGATGACATGATTCCAGTGACAACGTGTATGCTGGCGCTCTTATCTCATGCAGACTGAGTCTTCGCTCAGGTGGTTTGTTGTCTGGGTGAGACCTGATGATGGAACGTGGTCCCGACTGGCTTGCGGGGTAGAGGTGCTTTGTTGGGACATGCTCTCCCTACTTGCTTGTGGTTGTGACTTGGATGAGGGTTGAGGGGCTGCAAGTGGAGTCTTGCATTGTTCTTTGCTTTCAGAATAGTAGCTCATGGGGCACAGGATGACTTTATCATCCTCATGCCTTCCTTCTCTCGTCATTGCACATTTTTCTGCAAGTAGCTGAATGGAATACTTGAAATGAACAAAATGGCAAGGCTAACATAATAAAGCCATTTTCTGTGTATGTACACAGTGCTAGATCATAGGCACTATCAGCCTGTGTGGAGAAAAACTTTTGTCTAATCTGTAGTTCAAATTATATGATATATTCTGTAAGCAAGCTGAGGGTCACAAAACTGGGCTGTGATTAACAATTCTAGATGGTATTTAGAGAAAATGCCATGTGTTTTTTGTACTGGCGCTTTTAAAATTCTATAAAATGTAACTTTAAAGTTAGATTCTCTTGCATTTATCTGCATGTTGTATAATAACCTTCATATGTTTTATAAAATAGTTTTAATTATGAAGTAGCAAATATAACAGTGGTGTTGATTTCTACCTTACATACTCTTTGAGGCTATTCCTTTATTGCTGCGTGTGATCCACCACAGGAAATGTAATAGAAGACATAATGCAGAGAGGCTTTTCGGAATGTCACCTTCATAATCCAGTAGCTGCTATAAGAACGAAGGGGAAGGTAGCTGTTCAAGTACAGAATATAGCATTAGTGCTGAATAAAGTCAGTCAGAGCTCAGAAAGGTATTTCCTTTTTGCTGTAGTTTTTCCTTGGCTGATGGCAAAAGTTTGGATTGTTGCAAAAAGTATGTGGGCCTAGCTTGGATGACTGAAAAAATGGGCTTTGTGAGTGCTACATTACAATATCTTAAAGGCTTCTTTCCAAGCTTGTTAAATTGCCGTTGGACTGAATAGTACACGATCATTAGACCGGCTTGTCTTCCTTAAGTTTATCAACCACGGAAGGAAAAAATAAAAAGAGAGCATATCTGTAGGATACAGGATTAAATGCGTGCTACGTGGAGTGAGATCTTTGTGGGGGGAAGTTGCAACAATTTATTTCTCTTCCCATTTTTTAGCAAGTCAGTTGGAAATGAGGGATTTTCACCCATCTGTTTGCAGACATATGTTTGTTCAGCTTATTTTTAGAAGATGGATCCAAGCTTTTTTCCCCCGTGATTGCAAATGTAACCTGCCAGATGAATTGAGAATGAACAGTGCAGTTATTTCCTGAAGTCTGTAGGTAGCTGCAGTGTTGTTGCTGCTGCAGGAGAAGATTTCTTTGTAATTTGTAGGATATGCAATTTAGAACTTAAAATC
Organism: Cygnus olor; assembly: GCF_009769625.2. Lineage (NCBI taxonomy): Eukaryota > Metazoa > Chordata > Aves > Anseriformes > Anatidae > Cygnus > Cygnus olor. The sequence continues at coordinate 109,605,812 of NC_049171.1, forward strand.
TACCTGTGAAGCTAAGAGGTTTTACTTAAAAGCAATATCAGAAGAGGAGGGACAGTGAAGAGCTTTGTCCCTATGCCTAGGGTAGCTCTGAAGCTTGAGGTTTGGAGATAGTTCCCTCATCCTTCATAAAAGAAAACTGAAGCTTCAATTCTTCTGAACCAGTTTCAGGCTTGAAAAGGTGGTGTGCCAGCTAATTTTGCAACTGGTAAGATAAATCTGTGGTAGGGCTGGAGAGGGCCCAAGTTTGTCATAGCTACTGTGAGCTTATTTTGTGAGCTGGCTGAGTGCATGGGTGGGGGTTAGCAGGGTGGAAAGCAGTGATTTACAAGGAGGCAGCACTTCTGTGGCAGAGGGTGAGCTGAGCAGGAGAGGAGCACAAAAATGCGTGCTTCATTAGAAAACAGGCAAGCACCTAACAATCCTGGCAGTTTCAGATAAATTTTTGTGTTCATGAAGACTACTCATTGTTTTCATCTGTCCATCTCAGGAAAGAGGGAGGGAGAGACACAGTCTGGGAAGGGAGTCTCCTTGCTAACCTTAAAGTGTAGCACAAAGCTGAGTAAACTGCCTGTGGTTCTGTGCACAGAATGTGTCATTCCCTCATATCATAGGGTATGGTCTGGGAGTAACCAGTTATTAATATTAAGGCTTCAGGTCCACTTAAACTTTTTACCTGACAGCCAAAATAAATAATAAATACGATAACTTGTGGGTGCTAGAAACTGAATTGAGATGGATGTAACTTTACGTAGGTCACAAGACAATGATGTCTTTCCTGGAAAGCAAAAATAACAAAATCTGAAGTCTTTGATCAATTCAGCATCACCCTACTTGCCATAAATTAAAAAGCTTCCTAAGCTAATGAGAATGTGCTCAGATGTGTGTGGGAAAGTTATTTTTTAAATTTTGTGGCTGTTTTTCAAGTAATTCTCTTCCCCTTATGATGTTTAGCAAGACTGCATATAATATCTGGCTTGAGCCTTTACTAAGCACCATTGATATGGCTCTAAAAAGAGACTTCACAAATACTTATGTGAGCTTCAATTAGTAAATGCTTTCTTTGTTGCCATATCCAAAATGACTTAGCAGAAGCAGGGAGGAATGACAAGGATACACAGCAGTGCAAAAGATTGCTAGAAAGAAAAAGACTAGAACTTTTCACCTTGGCAAAGAAGAAACTGAAGGCAGATGAAAACTTACACTTGCCACGCTAGCTATAGAGCAGATAGGGGGAATAATGGAAAAATTTCTGTCTATTATACTTGCACAGAGTTCCCCTTTTGTCTGGTAATTGAAAATCAAGGCGTTCCATGTTCTTGCTGTATGAAGAATTGAGGAATTCATTGCCAGTAAGGTTCACAAAGGTTGAAAATACAAATGGGTTCAAAGAGTGAGTGGAAAAAGTGAGATTAGCTTCAGTAACAGTAACTAAATATGGTTCGCACGCAGTTCCTGGTCCAGAATGTACTCAAATACCTTGCTGCAGCAAACCAGGTGAGTATTACTAGAGAAATGCCTCACTGTCCTAGTGTGGTGTCCTTTTTTTTTTTTGAGGAAAATGTTGGAACTGTGCTGAAGATAACTAGTGGGAAACAGAATGGAAGCAGAACGTGAAGTTAGATTAACTTTTACTCAGACTATTTACAGTTCTTCATGCCTCAAGCTGTGTTTAGGGAAATTACAAGCACATCCTTCCGTGGCCTTTTTAGTTACTTGAATTGTGAAATTCCATACCCATGTTGTGCTGGTGACTCTTGGTGCTGAAATGTGGGAGGATTGACCTTCTCGAAAAACTAAATAACATGCTGAAAGACAGTTCAAAACGTGTTGAAATTGATTAAAGTAACACCAACTGCTCTGAATTTCTTTTCACATGTGATGTGCTGTTTTGTTAACTTCCTCTGCTGGGTCTGTCTGGGATGCAGTTAACTTTCCCTGCAGCAGCCCATCCCAGCCAGACCCAGCACACTTCCCCAAGCTGGAACATTGCTTCAGGCTCACTGTGGCGTTGGAAGAACACAGAAAATGTTGAGTGTTACTCAGCAGTAGCCCCTGCAACGTGCTTCTCCAGAAGCAGAATACCAGTATCTGTTGAATATGTGCCAGTTCTTAAGATGTTCTTAATTAACATTGTGTAAAAGTGGGCTTGTGTGAAGTTCTGAGAGGAAAAAGTGATACGATTGTGTGTAGTTAGAAAAACAAATAGTGTTCAAGTTCTTAAAGTTGGACAGGGCGCAGACTTCTTTTGTAACAGGTCAGGGATCTTAACCTCTCCTGTATGTTCTCAGACTGTTGTTGGTCACTCCGTGACAGCTTTTGACTCACTGAGTAGAACCGAGGTATTAAAGGACAGATGCCTCTCCCAAGTGGGTAGAGAGACTGTGCATAGCTCGTGATGTGTTTAATTAAATGGGGTGTTTTATTATAGTTATCTTCAGAGCAGCAGTGCTGCTATTGAGTGCAGTTACTAGCACTATGAGGAGTTACTGTGTGCACACCTACTACAAAGGATATCAGGCTTCAAAATGAAGCCACGTGTTGAGATCTAAGTCTGCATAGCCCCAGTTACAGCTCATCTCTGCAAAGAGCTTTCAGAAAGATGGAGGTTTTTAGATAATTGAATTTCAGCTTTGTTTTAACAAATTCCTTATAGTCTGATCCTGAACCGGTAGAGCGGTAGGTGTAGTGCCTGCAGGTAGCAAGGATTAATCTCTCTTTTGTCAGCCTCAGTAAGCAAATGGACTTTTAATGCTTGGGTATGGCAGTCAAATAATGCATGCAGGTTACTCAGCCCCCTTAGGAAATACAGCGTAACTCGTGTCCTTGGTAGAAAATACAGGTAAAGGTCATGGCTTCTGTCAGACTCAAAGAAGAAAAAAATTAGATGTTTTACCCTGTCTCTGCATGATCTGCTCGGAGACTGGCATTATATGGCTGCTTGCACCAGGGCATGTAATGTTGGTGATACGATGCTAGCTAGCCTCTCGTTAAAGGGCGGCAAGGATTGCGGATCCAAGACCAAGGCATTACTGGTGTGTTGTCAGTCATCCCTGCCAAAGAGGGGAGATCTCTCTGCTCCCTTTCTTTCTTCTACACTGAAAGCGCACTGGGTTGCTCTGATGCTTATCAAACCTTCCTGAGAGCTGTTTTAGTTAGCAAGCACACCTGCTATTTCCCTCACTTAGTTTTCTGCAGGGTTAGTGATATGAACTGATCTACAGAGGGGCCTGGTGGAGCTGCTGCGAGGGAGGGATTGGGCCTGAGCTGTTGGGGACAGGGAGGAGGAGGGAGTGTCCAGCCGAAGGAGGGCTCAGGTGGTTTGGTTGCTTCAGCTGCGCCTGGATCCACAGCCTGGGACTGCTGTTAGAGGTGAGGGTAGAGGCAGGCAGTCTGGTTACACGCATTGATTTTCTCTCCGGAGTCAATGTGAGCGAGCCTAGGTTTGATTTCATCTAGGAGTTTGTTGCCAATGCAGGAATGCTTGTGCAGTGTGGGAAGGTGTTGACACCGCCGGAGGTAGTCTGTATCATGCTGTTCTGGGCTTCCTTTCCCAGGGGAGTTGTTAATTGTCTGTGCTAAATATTCAAGCTGATTTAAGGTGGTTCTGCTTTGGGTGGTTTGCTGAGCTGCAAACCTGGGTAATACACTGCTGTCGAGATGGCTCACTGATAGTCACAGCTTACTTCTGTGGCTGTTGAGTGTTCGTGTCAAGACTTGAGATCAATAAATATTACTTGTAAGTAAAAGCATCAAGGAAGAATGTTTTAATAGCAGACAACCGGTCTTGGAGTCAAGAAATCAACGTTCAGTACGTCTAGAAAAACTACATTTTTTTAAAATGGAACTACAGCCTTGAAAATGGCTGGTGTCTTATGCTCCCCGGAACTTTTCCTTTCTTATGCAATAAACAGGAATACTGCAATTTCTTCGTCTTACTGGAAGAGTTTGTGGGTATTCTTGTGCTGTGTTGTGGAGCTGAGTGCAGATCACTGCACAACAACAGACTACGTTGCCTCTTGAAAGCAAGCCAATGTCCTTGCGTGGTTCAAGGTTGTGCTGTGTGAACCTGCCTGCTGACTTGGAGCTGCTTGCAGCACGGTGTTGTTTCGCATTGTGCCCGGTGGTGTGTTTAATAAAACTTAGCTCTTTATTTGAAAGAGATGATGGAGCCCGCTGTCAGTAATATCAGTAATACTTTTTTTAGGGGTTAAAAAAAAAAAACTTTTTAGGGGGTTAAAATTTAAGTAGTCACCAGCGGTCTGTCCACTTGCATAATTTATTGTGGGTGTCGCTACTTCAGAACAAGAAGATGACTTTCACATTTCTGTCGATGTTAAGGTGCATGGGATTGCTTTCACTCCTGTAGCTCTCTTCTGAATGCCTGTTTTATTTTCTGTTACAATTATGCTTTTAACGCCATTGCAAGGGGGAACTTGGGTGCTCATTTCTGTACAGAGACTGACGATAGTCTGTAGAGAGCTGCCAAGGAAGCTTCAGCGTACAGCAGTGGGGTATCTTAGTAGGAGGCTGCACTGCTCACAACTTAAACATCAGTAATAATCAGCAAACAGGGTCAGTATTTTGTGTTTGAACATAGGGCTCTTCAATACAAGGGTTGCTAATAAGAAACTTGTAATAAAAGAAAGTTCTACTCATTCTGAAAGTGGTGTTCCTGGAGCTGACGTATGGTATCTCAGTTACCAGAGGATTAGCTACTTACGTGTTATTTTTAACAGTCAGTGGGTGTTTTGTTGGGTGTATGCAGAATGAACTAAGTTAGGTACACGCTTGGTCTGACTTCTGACGAAAACTTTTTATAGTTGCTTCCTTCACTGGTAAAATTGTTAGGATCGGCTGTCAAAATGTTCCCCTTTTCCACTTGGTTTCTTGTGGCCATGTCCTCGGTTATGATGGCATTCCCAACAGAGCACCTTCCTGTCCTGCCTTGAAGTAGGACAACCTCTGGATGTGGAAGCGCGTTCCAACTCTACAGAATTTGGATGCATTATATGGGGTTGCACCCAGGTGTGTGTTAGTTACGTGTCTGCAGGTACAGGTGCGTGTTAGTTAGGACCAGTTAGTGCACCCTCCGAGTCCGTTGGGCTTCATTGTCTCTCTCCTAGAGATGATTGTTTTGGCAACACCTGCCTCTCTTCCTCATACCTTTTTTGTTTCCTACAGCTAAACCTCAGTAGAGGTCTTGGCTTGTTTTTGTGCGTAGCGATGTCTTGCTATCAGGGTTTAAAACTATTTTCATCATGTGTTTCACATGTTAACTGCATGAGGTCATTACAGAAAACAGAGTGCTGTACCAGGGCTCATCAGAACTCATCTGTAGGATCCTAAGTCCAGTGTGAGACTGTCAAACTGATGAATCACGTGGGGCCATAGCGTGCACTTTGATAGACTTGTTTTGACCTTAAGTGTAGCTTCCTCTAGACTTAGCCCTTTTGTCACGGGTTATCATGGCGCTGTTTGTCAGAATGCTTGCTTCCAGGAAAGTGTCTTGTGTAATTCTTGGGTGTGTGGATCACTACCTGGTCCCACAGAGGTGCTGCTTTCTTCCCATGTTCCGCTTTTTCATCCACCTCTTGATCCCAGTGCTCCCTTGTGGCTCCGCAAATTTCCTTCCATCAGTACCTTAGTTTGACTGCAGCGGAGTAGAGCTGAAGAAGGCAAATTCCCTTCCCCCCTCCCCCCATTTATGCAGAATAAATCTCCCCAAATACTGTCTTTGTAGCGGGCCGTTGGTTCATCCCAAGTATAGTTAACGTTAACCCATTTTTCTTGTCACATGGTCGCTTTCTAAGGGCAGTGAACAAATGGACTTTGTGTGCAGTGGCAGTGACACAGCTGTGCAGCTGGAAGTTGTATAAGCAGAAGTGTGGGGAGTTGTACAAACTTGAGCTGATTGCTAGAGCTGTCTTCAGATTGCTCTAGCTGAGAAGTGGGAAGCAGACATTGAAAACCCGTGAGTCAGATCACCGTTGAAAGTAGGTGTCTTTTCACCTTCTTAGCCAAAGCTGGAACAAGGTTTTGTAGGGCTTCTTGTTCCTGAGGTTCTGTACTGTGATTTGCTTTACTGGTACATAGTATTTGCTCACTTTACTTTTTACGTTAGTGAGCTATGTGCAGGAGCATTTCCTATTTTCTAAGACAAAAAGCAGCAGGAATTTTTCAAGTAGTGTTGCTTTGTACTGCTCATCTTGGTTCTTCAATGAGTTCTTGCATCAGTTTTGTTGGATGGATTTAAGTATGAACTGAATCCCTTCTAGTTTGTTTTTGGCTTCCTTAACAGATCTCCCAGTCTCATCAGTCAAAGGAAAGGCAGCTGGAAATTTTGTAATACAAATGGTGATAGAAGCTATTACTGGAATAGGAAAATATCTTGTGATCTGTCCAGGTGGCTGCCGCTAAGCCGTAAGTTGGAAATGGGCGCTGTCCTGTGCTCCACGATGCTGCTCCTTAGCAGGCTGCCCAGAGCACAGAACCTCCCCTGTGCTGGTGCTTCAGTCGACCACTGCAGCGTCAGCAAAGCAGATGAGGAACAGAGAACTGCCTTGAGACATGGGCTGAAAAATGAAAACCACCGACGACAATACAAAAAAAAGCTACCTCTCCCATTATGATGAGGACTGTAATATTGTATATTGTAATAAATCCCATTTCCTCGATATGAAATTGTCTAACGGGCATTCCCTTATCACTCATGTCTTGAGATATGATGATAGAAGCTTATACTAACAGTGGACTTTGAGATTCCATCTTTATCTATAGAAGTAGTAGGGTTCATTCTATTGCTTTCAGTTCAAGAAGTCAATCTGATGCTATGAGCTAGGGTTTAGCACAACCCCTCTTTGGTGTTATGTTTTTTTGCTTTTTTAGAAGATGATCACCTTTTTAACAAAGCACTTTTTGTCCCTTTTTGTGGGTAGCCTTTATTTTTGGCTTAGTATTCGTAATATGTATATTATTTGAATGCATCGATAAAAACCTCGTGTAGACAGCTTTTAATTACAGAACAGAATGCTGTTATGCAAAATTGTTGATAGATGATCAAGTCTTACATAACTTAAGTCTTTCTCGTATTGATACTGAATGTTACCTATCTTTTCTCAGAAATATTAATCAGCATTATTTGATAACTTTCACAAAATGAGACTGATACTGGAAGTGTGCTCATATGTGGGACTGGCAGCACTTACAATGCATTATTTGATGGAGCTACGCTGATTTTGCTAGACTGGTGTTTTTTCTGATGAAACATACAACCAAGTCTAACTAATGGAGATTTTTCTGTGTAGGATCCATCTCCCATTTGCTGCAGGGCTACAAGTGAAAAAAGGAAAATGAAAGAAGATCTTGTAGTTACATAATCTGAATGCTTACCGTAAAGACTTTGAGATGTAAAGGGTTTTGTTACATCGCTGAAATAGTCTGTGCAAGTGGTGTTCTGAACACTCTCAGCTCAAGCATCCAGAAGATGAATTGCAAAAGTGTTAAACGCGTGGAGCTTAGTAGCTGGGGGCTGTGACCAGATCAGCTGCACAGCGCTACATATTCTGGAAAATCAGGCTCTGACTGAGCTCTTGACGGTCCTGTGTGTGTTTGCTGTTTCTGGGGGAGCTTCTCACCCTGTTGTCCCTGGAGTACAGGGATCACAGGTAAAGTACCGCGTCACTTGTTTTTCTAGCGAGGGGTGCTATAGAAACACCTAAGGACAAGGTAAATGAGCACTGATATGCACGCTGAGCTGCATGGAGTGGTATGAAATGCAGGCAGCTGCTTCTCCAGTACGTGTGTGTGTGTACTGAATGGGAAGAGGAGAAAAATAGTAGATGATGGTCTCTGGTTTTAGTTGAGGCTGCCGCTGCTTTCTGACCGTTCAGCTGTTTGGCTTAAATGATGGCACTGGCCATAAATATGTTTGTGTCTTTGAGGTATGGAAGAAAACTAAACTTTGAACAGCAGGCTTCACAACTGGTTGAGAGCAGGACATTAAAGAAAGTAGTTAATGTTAGCCCACAAGAGCATATCTGAAGATCGATATGCAGATGTTATAGGAGATCAAATAAAGGAAGAATAGGGATTTTTCTCTGGACGATTCCTGCTTTCTAGGAGGGTTTTTTGGTTTTGCCTTTTTTAATATTTAAATTCAGTAATACTCTCCCTTTGGATTTAGTGACAATTCAGTGGTGAAAAAAGGATCACTGATGATTTACCTGCTGCTATCTTACTGAAAGTTGTGTTTCGCTTGCTGAGTAGAAGACTTAAAACCAGGAGAGACCAAGGGTCATTGTAGCCCAGGTCTCTGGTGATGTGGAAATAAGTAAAAGGTGAAGAGAAGCACACTGTGCACACGTAATCAAGTATACCTCCGTGACTGCTATTGTCCTGCCTTCTGAGCTAGCATTTACAACTGGGCTTGTGTTCTTTATTTCATTTTTTATGGTCTTGCTGTAATTGTACTTCAGGTAAATGAAAACTGCTTTGACAGAGTTCCCTATATACCTGAAATGTAGTCTAACTCTTACTCATCCCGAGTTATTTTCTAGTCTGACATCCAAATTTACAATGGTTTGAGTTTTTGTGTAGCTTGTACGTTGGTTCTGTAGCCCTCTAGGCTGGTAAACAGCTGGGTAAGTGTTACTGTAGAGGAACTCGGTTTTGGGGTTGCTTCATGGTACACCTTCCATTCTGATAAATGTGGAAGAGAGAGGGGTTGATCCATTTGCGCTCTCAGTAAGAAGCGGAGACAGATTTCCATATAGCTTTCGCTACAACCAAGAGCTACAACACTTGCTGTTATTCCTGGTCTTACATATATCAGAAACCTCTGCTTATTTAATTTCTCTTCAGTTGCTTTTTCTTTCCTAGAAATAATTGCACTTCATTTTCTGCCGCCATTCACTCTTTTCCAGTTGAAGAAAAAATTCAAAATTCATTGTATCTTCTGTATGCAGAGATGTGAATAGCAGCAGTGCAGCTGGTCAGTTTTGTTAGCCTCTCTCCCAAGGAGCAGCCAAGTGAAATGGCTAGAAACAAACTTTATGCTTTAAAATTCAGCTCTGCCTATTCTGTAGTTGGAAGGTATAAAAATACAAGTATTAAAGCTTGGAACTTATTTTAAAAATAACTGACCTTATTGTACAGCAATTCATTCTGTACCCTTAAGCTCACCTTGCTTGCAAAAAAAAGTTTCTCTGCCTGCCTTTGCCAAGCTGAGGGCTCAGATTCTAATTACTGTACAGTTAAAAAATTCAAGGAGACTTAAGTGAGGATCAAAATGTGCTTGCTAATCTAGACACTGTAAAATGCCATGTAAAATTCCTAATTAGGAAGTGGAAATTTTTACGTTCTTATCAGCATTTTTTTGGTCTGTGGAACCCCAAATCCTGACTAGCTGCAGGTGTGCTTGTATTAGAGGTAGATGAGGTTTTGCTTTTGTTGTGTATAGGTGACCTCTGTCTTCAGGCTGCCATCTCGCTTGTTCTTCATCTGAAAGTAGCTGCATTTTCATGAAATCAAGAACTTGATAGGAAGAAAGCTAAAAATCTGTTGTTTTCTCTTTCCAGATATGAGAAATGAGTGTTGGACGCAGAAGATTAAAGCTGCTGGGAATTCTGATGATGGTAAACATTTTTATCTATGTGATTGTGGAAGTCTCCAAAAGTGGCAGCCAAGAGAAGAATGCAAAAGGCCGCGTTATTATACCACGCAGCAAATTCTGGAGGAAATACACTCCTCACAAAGCTTATTGGAACAAGCAGCAACAGAAGCTCGAACTGCTGTACAACCCGATTCTGACTTTGCTTTCCAATATGACTGTGGAAGAGAACTTAATTTCTAACGCGAGTGTTCTCAGTTCCTGTGACCCTGACCCATGGGTGACTTCAGAGGTTAGTGACTTTGCAAACTTGCCAGAAAGATTCAAAGACTTCCTGCTTTATTTGAGATGTAGAAATTACTCATTACTAATGGATCAGCCAAACAAGTGCAAACATAAACCTTTCCTGCTGCTGGCTATTAAGTCACTTATACCACACTTTGATAGAAGGCAAGCAATTAGGGAATCCTGGGGGAAGGAAATAGAATCAGGAGATATAACAGTCAGAAGGGTCTTCCTCCTTGGGCAGACCCCACCAGAGGATAATTTTCCTGACCTTTCAGACATGATAAAATTTGAGAGTGAAACCCACCAAGACATTCTGCTCTGGAACTACAGAGACACTTTCTTCAATTTAACTCTGAAAGAGGTGCTGTTTCTCAAGTGGGTCAGCAGCAGTTGCGCAGATGTCCAGTTTATTTTTAAGGGCGATGACGATGTCTTTGTGAATACCCATCAGATCCTGGATTACTTGAAGAGCTTATCAAAGGACAAAGCCAAAGACTTATTCATAGGTGATGTGATCAAAGATGCTGGACCTCACAGGGAAAAGAAATTGAAGTACTACATCCCAGAAAGTGTTTATGAAGGTTCGTATCCTCCGTACGCAGGAGGCGGTGGGTTCCTGTACTCTGGTGATCTGGCATTAAGACTGAATAATGCGTCCGACCAGGTACTCCTGTATCCTATTGATGACGTTTATACTGGAATGTGCCTTCAGAAGCTTGGGCTGGCTCCGGAAAAACACAAAGGTTTCAAAACATTCGACATTGAAGAGAAATACAGAAATAACATATGTTCCTACACAAACTTAATGTTAGTGCATAGTAGAAAACCTCAAGAAATGATTAAGATTTGGACACGCTTGCAAGATCCACACTTAAATTGCTAAAGTAATGTGCATAAGTGTCTTAAATACACATAACTTTCCAGGTTTGGGTCTGACTTTCTTGGTGAACCATTGAAGCTCTGTTTAATAGTTCTTTTCAAATTTTCTCTGGAAATTTCTTCCTGTACTTTTGAAAGTGACAATAATACTAAAATTGGAGGGGATGGCACCAAGACTTGGTCCTGATTTTTCCACTGTACTGGTGGTCATTATGTCTCAGTATCTATCTAAATTTTAAAAAGGACTTGAAGGATGTGGCTTGCTGCCAGTGATTGGTTACCTGTATTGGAAGCAGTGATTGCATACTACGGAGCATCTTTCATTAATTGTGATGGTGGAAGATATTTTTTTTTCCTTGAGTAGTGTTGGTGTGGGGCTGTGTGGAAACCACTGTAAATGAACGACTCACAAATTGGGGGAATGTAGTTTTGCTTTAAGTATGAAACACGAGACTTGATTTTTTAACTTAGTTTCCAGTCTTTATGCACCCCAAGCAGTATTTTCTCCTTTTGTGCAAAGTGTGCCTGTGTCTGAAGGATTTACTCTTTTATTAGATAATGTGTTTTTGGTGTTTTGTCTTTTTTAACATGAAAAGAGCGTAATGTGGTTCCAAGCACCCCGTAAAAGAGCTGAACATACAAGGGAAAGGCAGAGCAGGTTTTGTTTGGGGCTGGGCAGTAGGTACAAATTCTGCTGCTGCCCACCCTGAGCTGTATACGTAAGGTAAAGCTGACTTGTAACTCATGGTATTTATGTGAAAAGCTACTCTGGTCAGTCCTTGATTTCTGTTTTGGCACTAAAAGTGATCAGGTAGCTGATTTGATAAAAATGACTGAAATTGCACATTGCTTGTGAGAGCACAGTTTGGATCTCCTGTAAAGCAGTAGCGAGTCTAGGATTGCGGTTCCTGAGAGGTTTGGATTTTGAAACAAACTTTGAAGTTGCATGATGTCTCATCTAGAGTTAAACATGTTCTCAAAGTTCAGATTTTCTTCTGTATTTCCACATCTTGCTTGTAAGAGCTATTCTAAATAGTGATTGCTTCCTTTGTATATGTAGAAGTGCCTGTCTATTTATTGTTCAGATTGAAGACCAAAACATTTTCTTAAATATATTTTGTGTAACATTTTATTTGTATAGTGTTGTCACTCAGATATTTAAATAGAGCATGATATTTTAAACCTGTGAGATGTGTAACGTTAAATAAAGCGAATTGTTATTTTTGAATTTGAAAAATAAAATGTGATTTAAATATTTCTTGTAATGCTTCATTTGAGATGCAGTGTTGGCCTAGTGCAATCACACTGTAGCATTCAGTAACACATTTTGGGAGTTAAGAGGCTTAATTCAGCAACTTTAACACTTGGGTATTATCAAGAAAATGTTGCTGCACTTGTGGATGGATTTGTTGGAAGGGATGGCAGCTCTTGCAAGGGTAAGGGAACATCAGGTGCCCTAGGAAAAACAGTACATGCAAAAATCATTGATGCCCATATGGCAATGCCATTCCTCCAATGAAAGGAGCTGAGGAGTACCTCGGATGGCTTACGGTTTAGTTTCTGTTTAAAATAACTCGGTAACTGTACCTCTTCGGGTTTCTTGACCTGTTTTCTTGCTCCTTCCTTTACCTTGACGTGGGATTTTCTTCTTGTTGCCTGGTTGAGGGGTAAGTTTTTTCTGGTGTTACACCTCTCACTTCTGTAGGTATTCACTGCCAACCCCGGGACAGACAGACAGACTGCGCTCTGGTATTGTGCCATGAGGTTTGGCCCCAGTTCCTTGTCACTCTTGAGGAATTACACCTCTCTGGAAGCTGCAGATTTTAGTGTGCGTGTGTTACTTCCTACTCGCCTTCCTACCCATGCTAGGCACCCTGTTTCTTTCCAAATACCGGTGTGATTTTTGTCAGGAGTTTGGGCCAAGGGAAGGAAAAGTTACACAGGTGATGGAGAATGCAAGTAGAGATGTTAAGAGTCTTCGTGGACTGGAGAGAAGAAAAGGAGGGCAGTGTGGGGTAGAGAGAAAGAAGAGGGTAAGCAGGTGAGCAGTGAATTTGGGGATGAATTCCAGGGAAGAATTGAAGAGCAGGTTCCATAAAGAAAGGGACAGGAAAAGAGCCTGAGAGTTAAGTGTTATGAGTAAGATGGGGTGGAGTGCACCTGTGATACTAACCTGTTAGTGAAATGGGTGGGATCTGTGGGGTGCCAACATTGTTTATACCATTCCATAACCATGAGATGAATAGAAAAGCCATCTTATACAGGACACAACTGAGAATAAGAAAAAACAGGCTGAGCAATACTTGCCAAGGGAAGCACTGAGAGAAAGCATCTGCCTGCCTTCTGAGTGACACGAGCAGGGAAGAGGGAGGGGAGGAGAAGGCCGAGCGGGTGGACCCAGTGAGCTAATAGGTAAATAAAAACAGTGGGGAGGGAGCCGGGCTCACTGCCCTTGTTTACCCTGGGCAGGGAGAAGCCTGTGACTGTACCGCCCTCTTGGGCTGCCAGTCCGCTCCCATGGGGAAAGGAATTGTCCTGACAAAGAATAAGAGTCTGGAGTAAATGAAATAACAAAGATAAGGAAATGGGCTGCAACCAAATGAAATGGGGGTGTCCGCTAGGGTGTATCATTGGGGGTGTGGGGATTCGGGGACATCTGGGAACAGAAGATAGAGCGTACTTCAAAAGAAAAGTGAGCAGGGATTTATTTTTTTTAAATATGCACTGGTTTCCTATGAAGTAACTTAAAGTTGAGAAAATAGTATGAACTGATGATTACTGGTAGGGTATTACATACATCTATGACGTTTGGAATTTATTACTGAGAAGAGATCTGGGAAGTGCAGAGATATGGATATATTTTTTAAGTTTTTAAACTTAAGGAGGAGGAAAGTCTGTTAAGATAAAGGTGCAAGAAAATTTGATTGCAATGAGAATAACTGGAATAGTGGTATTTGAAAACTGAAATGAGAGGTTTTTAGAGGTGGTTAGATGTGGATGAAGTCTGTTACTGGAATACAGCAGGGAAATGAAGCGCTCCTGTGATTGACTGACGTAGCATCAGGATGGGCCATTAGAATCCATCAGCATGTTTGTGTGAAGGCTCAGGCCTTTACTTCCCAATCCAGCCAGGAAGAGGTTGTAACAGGCATTTGGATGAGAAAGGTAGGTGAGCTGTAATTAATATACAAACTGCAGTGTTTATCTTATAGAGGCAGAAGTCCCTTTTTTTCCAAATAAGTTTTCTGCAGGTCTTTGACTTGGGGAAAATGTTTGCCCTTACACTTGGATTCCACCCCCTGCCCCCATTATTTTATTTTTTTATTTTTGTGTAGGCTTGAGTGAAATGTTGCACTTGACTGGATTGATGATAAGAGAATCCTTGAAAATCCTTTTTGTTTTCCAGTGTACGGTTAGAAGTGCTGAAAGCCAAACTTGGAAAGAGTTTTGGCTTTTTGGCTGAAGAACACAAGAGAGATGCAGACTAGAACTTAATAAAGCTGTTTCATTAGGAATGCAATTCAGCAAGGATCCGTCACCATAGATTTGTGCAGGTAATTTTTTTTTGTGGTAATGAGCGATCCAGCTCTTACCTTGTGCTGCTGTTGTGCTGACTTAGCTTGCAGTAAACAGTTTACTCCCTGAGACTGGGCCTTTTCCCTTCCAGCTTATTATGCCTCATGCATAAGATTTCCACTGTAACTGTGTTTGCCTGAGGGCACCAATCCTAATGAGTTCATGTCTATGCTGAACTATTTCCTTTTCACATAATAATCACGAAACCAACTTAGCAAGCAAATGGGGCAGGGAGAGCTGCTTAATGGATCCGTGTCACAGACAATGCGTGGAGAAGGCCTGAAAAGAGGAATGTCAGTCAGCACAAGCACAAAACATCATTCTTTAAATTCTCTTCAAACTCTTCCCGAAACTTAAAGCCGTTGCCCAGTTCGTTGCTGGATGAAGGTGAGAACAGGAGTAGGAGTGCTAACTTAGTGAAACAAGCTCAGTTCTGGAAGCCGTGTCGGCCAACAAGCTCCATGCTGTGCAAAAAGAGACATCTGCTAGTAGTGTTCTCAAGAAGGGAACGCAGATGAAGACAGGGTTGCAAAGAGATGCTCTTTGATTTTAACCTTTCAGGAACACTTTGATGTCTTGTTTTTCTGTAGCTGCGCATTGCATTATAAGCCGTGTGCCATCAACTAAGACATTTAAGCAAAATTTCCAAATGTGAAGTGTGATGAAGTACTGAGCAAGTCTCTTCTTTTTTTTTTCTTTTGTTGTGCTCAAACCAGGTCTTTGTTTGTTAAAAGTCTAATCACAGCAGTATCGTGTTTGTAGTGGCCCAGTTTTCTCAAAGTAGTGATGGCTGGTGAGGGATGGCTAAGCAGCACCTCAGGGAGTTTGCTGCAGCCCTTCCAAAAGGTTTATGGGCTGTTTTAGTTCGTCTTTGAAAACCTCAGCATTTACTGGGCAACAGAAGGAACTCTCCGGATTCACCAGTTTTCTCCTCTAGTGGATGGATTTTGACTTCCTCAGGCTGAGTAGTCTCAAGCTGCTTGATGCTTTTGTGGGTTCATGTCCAGTGACAGACCCCTTGGATGGAAGGAAGAATTTGGACAATGTTCTCTGGGGATTATTTTTTTTAAATTACTGGCTTCTATCATAGCCTAATTCAAACTGTTCCAAACAGTGGAGTAAGTGAGGCAAAAAGTGCATTGTTGCACATCAAGCTGTAAACTTTCCGATTTTGAAGCTGGCCTTTAAAGCCAAGTGCTGCGGTTTGGTATTTGTTGCAGCTTATTTTTGTCCCCCTTTGCTATCCCTCAGGCTAAATCTTGACTGAACACTGCTTTTTGCTGTGTGAGGGGATTGTACATGATTCATTCATTTACATGTTTCCTCTTGCGGCTGAAATGTGTTATCTTTTATTCCTTCTCCACTCCTACCACCACTGATACTTCTCCTGCCTCTACTTCCTTCAGAAATGACAACTATATTGTGAAGATCTGAACCTTGTCTTTTTTGGGGACACTGCTCGCGCATCCTTGCTGGTATGGCATACATAATACACATCTGATGAGCATTTGAAACCCTTCCATAAAACCTGTGACTTCCTGCTAAGAATACAAGCCTTCCATTGGAACAATAAATCTGAGTTACAACTTCAAGAATAAAACGTCATTATTTGAGTCACCGCTTTTCTTTTTTCTTAGTTGCAGGATCACTCAGTTTCTTAAAGTTTCCATTACATTTTTTGCTTTTTTTCCCCCCTGGTATTCTGCAACACTAAATTGTGAGCTGTTGTGATAGAGTTGAGAAGGCGTGGGGTTTATTTTCAGTGTGTATAACTAATCGGCCAGGTAGGGAGGCCAGTGTATGTCAAGTCTTTACAGAAAACAAAGTTGAAAACTCACCTTGTGCATAGAGGTGAGATTAAAATAGCCACTTTTAGACCAAAATTGCATTGGGACTTGAAATACTACACTTCAATAATATTACTGAAGAAAATAAAAACATTTGTGTACCTAGAGTATCCTTGCCTCTTTCTTCTTTATCTAAAATCTGCATCACTGTGTTTGCATTTATTATTGTCCTGTATTCGGGCATACGAATGATTAGGGGGAGAAGGCGAAAAGCCCCAGTGGAGTTACTGCAAAAACTTTCAGGTAAGGAACAGGGTAGAAAATAGTAAACTAAGCTGAAGGAACAAATAGCCTGTTGCTAAGATGGGCTCATTGTTATGCACAGTGTGAAGTGTGAGGGAATGTTTTTGAAGATGTAAAAACAAAGGAGTTTGTCTGCTTTTGTTTCCCTTCAGTCCTTCTGGTATGCGAGGAAACAGGCTTCTGCTTTAGAAGTAGGTCTGGCAGTTGCCCAAGAGACCTGAGTGGAAAAAATAAAAATATTCATCACCTTACTCGCTGCTGACCACTGAAAACAAATGTCAGGGAGGCCAGGGAATTCTTCTTCTTAAATCCCTCCTTACATGGCTTTGATACAATCCTGGTTGCTTGGTAAAAATATTAACGGTGTTTAGATGAGGATGATGATGAATATCACTATCACAGAAGTTACACATAAGCAAAGCTTTAAAATATCTAGGAATTGGATGAGTTTCAGGACAGAATTGCTGAATATTCTTGGTTTGCTGATGCCCTTTCATACAGGTTCCTCATCAGAATGGGTCTGAGGATTTGCTCTTGTTATTAGAGCTGTCACCGGTTCTCTGCAGAAATTTAACCTGGGTTGTTCCAACTTGTTCATGCGCTAGGGAGAGCTGTATTTGGTCAAACCAAGGCTAGGGTGGTCTACCAAGGCTAGGGTGGTCTGCCAAGCCTCTCTTCTGTTTCAGGCACTGAAAGTGGCCAACAGCATGTGCTTGAAGTGTTGTGGACCAGCAGAAACACAGAAGGCTTCTGGTGGCTTGGAGGGCTTTAACCCTGCCTAGCTCTGGACCACAGCGGTTAGTGACAAGCAACAAAGCTATGTTCCAGGAATTCATCTCATTCTTTTTCTTTTTTTTTTTTTTTTGAACTTCACTGCATGCTCTGGCAAAGCGCTCTGCGACATAATTAGGTGCTGTATGAAAATTCAGTATCTGGCACTCCAAGAATGAGAAGATCATTAGTCAGCTGTCTCCTCCCTCCCTCGCAATTTGGAGTGGACGCAATTGCAAACCCCCTTCCTTATCAAAGCCAGTCATCTATGCCTGAAAGCTCGAAGGGTTGATTTTAGCAGTAGAAACTTGTTTCTTGCTCTCAGAGCAGACTCAGCAGCACAGGTCTCAAAATGGGATTTCTACAAAATAACTTGTTCTGTGAGGCCTCCAGCAGCATTGTGAGAACTGGTACGTACGCATATTGCATTATCACTGTTCTGCTGTATCTCTGTGCCTACTCATTAAAAGCCTGAAGTGCTATGGAAGTCCTCTTGGCATAGAAGAAAAGATCCATGGATGGAGGTATTTACCACATGAGAATCCATACGGCACGTGGATTTACCATGAAAGATATATTTATTTTGCCATCTATCCATCCTTTTGGAATGGACCATCCCACCATCCCCAGTGGGGTACAGCCATAGGTGAAATTATTCAAACCCAATGTCCACACGATCTTTAAGTAACAAAACCTTCCATTTTCCCTGTTACATGTTATATATATGTCATTATTGGTGGACAACAGGCTGGCCATGAGCCAGCAGTGTGCCCTGGTGGCCAAGAAGGCCAATGGGATCCTGGTGTGCACTAAAAGGAGCGTGGCCAGCAGGTCAAAGGAGGTGATCCTCCCCCTCTACCCTGTCCTAGTCAGGCCTCACCTGGAGTACTGTGTCCAGTTCTGGGCTCCCCAGTACAAAAAAAGACAGGGATCTCCTGGAGAGAGTCCAGTGGAGGGCCACAAAGATGATACGGGGCCTGGAGCATCTTCCCTATGAGGAAAGGCTGAGACACCTGGGTCTGTTCAGCCTGGAGAAAAGAAGACTGAAAGGGGATCTTATTAATGTTTACAAACACCTTAAGTGTGGGAGACAGAGGGATTTGGCCAACCTCTTTGCAGTGGTTTGTGGGGACAGGACAAGGGGCAATGGCCACAAGATGGAGCACAGGAAGTTCCGCACCAACATGCAAAAGAACTTCTTCACGGTGAGGGTGATGGAGCACTGGGACAGGCTGTCCAGGGAGGTTGTGGAGTCTCCTTCTCTGGAGATGTTCAAGGCCCGTCTGGACGCCTACCTGGGCAACCTGCTCTAAGGAACCTGCTTTGGCAGGGGGTTGGACCCGATGAGCTCTGGAGGTCCCTTCCAACCCCTACAATTCTGTGATTATGTGATGCATTGAACCAAACTTTTACCTCCGTGCACTATACCTTCATGTGGTAAGTCAGCAGTCCTTATCTGATGCTGATTATCCGTTTATTCTGCTCAATCTTCCTTCTTCATAATTCCTGTTCTTTCTTCCTTCCAGTGAAGCAAAAGAAACCACCTTAGGTACAAGTGAAAGAATATTTTTAAGTGTGAGAAAACCGGTTTCAGATCTGCCAAAAAGTGAGAGCCACAAGAGGGGCGTTAAGGAGTTGTTGTCTTTGGACCTCTGGTTGAAGCATCTCAAACACTTTCAAAACATTCATCTTCATTCTAACTTTGGAACTGATTTCCTACTATTTGCTGTACCAAAACTGCATTCTTTGTCATATTTTCCAGGCCTAGCTCTTGAGTGTTGCCTGAGCAATGCTGCAGATTGCAGCTGCAGCTGCCTGCTAGAAAATTTCCCCGCTGAAGAAGTGAAACACGTGCTCGTGTCTCGAGAGGAAGAACTGGCGCAGACACAGCGTCGTAACTCTGGGGTGATGTCTGATGCTTTATCCTGCTTTTTGTGCTGGAACCGCCTGCAAGGGGCACGTGAGGGTCCTCTCACGTGCACGCGTGCTTTTTCCCCAATCTGTGCATGTTTTAGGGTAGGAGAAAGTGTGGGCCTCCTGGTTCTGCCTTCACTTGGGACGTTACGAAGCTAACACCCTTTCCCCTGGTTTATTTTTGCTTGTTCTCAGGTGGTCTGGTTTGGATTTCCCCTTTTTTAGGGTGTTTGTTGTACGTAGCCAGTGTTTACCATAGAGATCTGAATCATTCACTTGGGGTAATTAATACCGGCCTAATTACACAGGTGAGTTTTGCACTGAAATTTTTAATGGTAGTTAATAACTAGAAGAGTTCTTCATTCCCCACCTTTATGATTCAGCCCTTTGCCTTCCCTGCCTCCAAAGAATAAGGGCACTTGATGAAATAAACTCCCTGTTAATTTTCTGTTGGGCAACCCTCCACGTCCCCGTGCCTCCTGCGCCGAGAAGCAAAGGAAGCTGCTGAGGAAGCCCTGGTTGGATTCAGCGCCGTGATGTTGTTCCTCATCCGAAACAGGGCAGGACACACCTGAGATGTGGATTTCTGATGGAGATTGTGGAGGGCAAGAGTAGAAAAGAGGTCAGACAGGGATAGAGGGACTTGTGGAGAACATCATGCCCAGAGGCTGCTGTGCCAGCGTGGCTTTCTGCTCAGGGAATCCTGAAGCTCTTTGCTAGGTGGGAGGTTTGCTAGAGAAGATGCATCTTTACATTCCATCCTTTTTACAGCCTTCCCAAAGTGCCTGCTAGCCTAAACTGGTAGAGTTATCCTTTATGGGCTTAGTTTTAGTGTTTGCTTGAATGCATGTGTCTCTTACACATTATATTAAATATCCCTTCCACCTACTTCGCTTCAAATCCCCCCTGTGTTTCTTCCCTTTTATTTCTGGTCTGCTCTGAATATCCCAGTGTCTGGAATTTGTCTTTTATAATGATATATAGCGTGGTGTGACGCCAGCCTGTACTCCGGGGAATTTTTGTTCATGTTAAGATTTGAAAATCTTTATAAACACATCTTTGGAGGGAAAACAGTCTGGTATTTAAAGAATAGGATAAAGAGTCGAAGATCCCAGTGCTCATACCAGCTGCATCATGTTCTTCTGGGCTGACATTTTTTGGGGAAAGAAGGATAACCTCTGAAACTCAGATCCAGGGTGCTGATGCTATATAAATACATGTAAAAAATCGGTGAACAGATTTTGTTCCTGACCACTCAGGCACACATGTACTACTCTGAGGAGGAAAAAAATAAAAAATAAATACATTTTTGAGAAAAGCCAAATGTTCTGTTACAGAAATTAGCCCTGCTGTTTGGGCTGTCCTCACTTACCATCTTCAGTCTGAGGCGGCTGAATGCAGGGCAATGTTTTAGGGAACCAAAGATGATCTCTGGCACACTCATACTGGTCTGGAGAAGAGGGTGAGTGGTGCGATGGGACAGCTTGATCGTGAGATGCAGTTCCGAGCATGGTGACGTGGGCACGGGCAGCCGGGGGTGGGGTGGGTGGTTCAGAAGGTCTGCAGGAGGCTGGGGGAAGTGGGAGGTAGATTTGAAGGAAGATAGGAGGATGGTGACACAGCAGGGGAAAAGGTCACGAAACCTGGCTCTGCTCCGTAGCAAGATCTTGAGGTTGCTGTGGGTAGAGGTCAAAGCCAATCAATCACACGTTGAAGGTGAAGAGGAAAGGGGTAGGGTACGTCTTCATGACACCTTAAATCAACAGTTTGTTTGTATCCTCATTAGTGCACACGGTTTGGGCTTTCTCCTCTAAAAAAAATAGAGGAGAACCAGCAAAAGGTTCTGAAATAGATCACATTGAACAGGCTCTGTCATAGGAACAGCTGTGATGGATTTGGAAAGAAATGACTGAGGGGGGCATGGCAGTGGCCTGGAAAAGCAAGAAGGGGGGGTCTTCAAAGGAAGCCGGTAGCGGTCAGGGACACAACACACGGTGGGGTTTTACACCACAGGCAATGGATCTGTGCAGGTCCTCGCCTTAGGGTTTTTGGATGCTAAAATTTGCCTGGGCTCATGGGGGAACTGGGCTAGCACTTGAAAAAGGAATGTGCTTCAGGAGTGTGGTATGTTTGTGTGCTGGGTGTCACCGAGCAGAGACCGCGGCTGGCTTACAAAGTCCCCTGAGCTGCCAGCAGTTGGAGGCAGGAGAGCACTTTGGGTCAAATACCTTACGTGCTTGTCTTGTCCTTGCTTCTCCTTGGTCGTTTGCTGGTGAGTACGGCCAGATGGACCCCGGGGCCGACCTGCTACTGGTTCCTTTGTTCATGTTCAGTAGTTTTGTCAGGAGCCAGCCCGAAAATCTTCGCTCTCAGCATACAAAATTCCTGGCAATTACCGGCAGCGTAGCTAACGTGCAGGAACACCAACGCTGTAATAACTGCACAGAAGATAATTATTTCCATCATTTTCACAACAAGCCATCGCACGTAGGCAGTGCTCATTTACCAAGACTTTGTTGTCTTCATTTTGATGAAACTCCCCCAAATGCTGGTCCTAAAAACTCAAGCTTTTCAGGCAAGAGCAAATCTGGTTCTGCGGATGACTTCTTGCCCAAGAAGAACCCGGTGGGGAAAGGGAGGAAGCCGGTGTCACTCGGCAGTGGACATGCTTATCGCCCCCACGTCTGTTAATCTGATACATCGAGTCTATGTCAGTAACGCTTTGACTCTCCCAACTTCCTTCTGGTGCCGCTCCTTGGCCTGGCTCCCTGCTTTTCAGCAGGCAGAAATGTAATTATTAAAAAGCCAGAAAGGGCAGGAGGTTGCAGTGGGAGTGGGAGATCTCAAACCCTTTGCTCTTTACCCCCGTAACCCTGGAGGACTTGGTGACCCGGGACATCTCGCACCGCCTGTGCCAGCACTGAAGGTCAGCCATGACCCTGCCGAGCTTTCCCTGACGGACGGATCCTGCAAACTCAGCCTCCTAAAGAGGAAAGGGTTCAACATCTCCCACTCTTGCTGCAATTTCCTATGAGCCTGTGGGCTGACATCAAGTCCCAGTGAGTTATTTCAATAAATAATAATTTCTAAACCCCTCCCTTCCAGCCAATGGTGCTAGCATGCCAGTAAATTTTAGTTTTTTGGCTGAGAGTTGTCTTTTTATTTTTTTCCCAAAGCTATGAAGGTCCGTGACCTTTGCCCAGGCTGTTTTCTAACAATCCATCACCCTGGCTTGCTCCAGGTGGGATTTTTCTTCTTGGTCTGGGGATGCACGCGGTCGCTCAGCTGAGGCAAGCTGTTGGTTCCCCAGCCTGACCTCCGCTCTGGGGACACGTGGAAGCATCACAAGGCAGACGCGGGACAGCTCTTTGGCTTGGCCGCGATTTCTAACAGCTGGATTCCTTTGCGTGAAGTTGTTAGCAGACGTAAAAGAGCATTCAGCCCGAAGGGAGGGGAGATTCCCCTTCAGCACCCACTGCAGCCTGCTGTTTGAAGATGTCCGTGCTGTATGGACGCTGTTGCCCTGCTGAAGCAGGAGGTGTTCCTGATCTTCTCTCGAGGAGCTGATGTGCAGGTGTACGGAGGACATGGCAGCATTTCCTGCAGCCTTTGAGAGCTAGGGTTTGTCCTGACTTTCCAGTTGGCCTGATGGTCTTTTGTTGTTTGAGTTTTAAGGGCTCTCTTCCCTTCTCCTTGATATCAAAACCTTCAGACAGGGCAGGGAGCACAAGCTCTGTATGGTGAATGATGGTTTTCTCCAGCGTCACACGCAGTTAGAGACATTAAAAGAAAAGGGGTGATGTTCTCAGATCACACCATCAAACTCTTTCTTAAACCACTTCCTGGCTCCGACATCTCCCTCAGATCACCCATTTCTTCCATTTCTTTGCTAGCACCGGTGTGGCTTTTCGAGCACTGGCAACACCTGCCGGCCTCCTCCAGCACCTGGAAACTGGAGCAAACCCATGCACAGAGCCCCGATGCCTGTTTGTGGCTCCTATTTTTCTTTTTTCTTTATTTTTTGGGGGAAGGGGAGGTTATGTTTCAGCTTTTTTATGTATTTATATATTGTTTAGGATCAATTGGACATGGAGAGCTTGGGATTTTTGCCCCCTGCTTCCCAATACTGACCCGACACGGCTGGCAAGGGGAGAGGTTTGGGTCACCCTACAGCTGTACACACACAGCGCTGCCTGGTGCTTGTACAGTGAGGGGAGACATCTGCCACAAAATTGTGCTTCTCACCACCTGCACCTCGCTGTAGCCACCCTGAAAGTTTTGGGTGGGAGCCGACGGACCGATTTGCTAAGCGATGTACCAGCATCACACCACCGTCTTTTTGGGTACAGACCGGGCTGTTTTAGGGCAGAGGGATCAATGTAGCTAGATTTTTCTGCCAGGCTGGGGAAATCCCCGGTGTGCTGGGTCTTTCCCAGGTGGGTGACACCAATGCAGAAATGCAAGGCTGTGTCTCACTGGCAAATTCCCCGCACCCGCAGCGGTGTGGCCAATGCTGATTTTCATTATCAGCTCTCGAAATGCAGTTGCAGAAGAGGAAATGGGGCGCACTTTGGTCGTTGCCAACATCTCCTGCGGTGTTTCTGCTTCTCCCCAGGGCAAACGGCTGCAAGCAAAAACTCTGGGGCTGCCTGGGGAGGACGTGGCCCCTGCGAGCAATTACCAGCAGAAAAACAACCACCGGCTGCTCCCGGGCAGCGCAATTAGCGCTTGCGGGCCTGGAGCACGGGGATAACACAGCTCTCAAGCCACCCATCACCTTTTTGATTTCTTCCCTATTTCAGACTGTTGTTGTTGCTTATTTTTTTAGCCAAAACTGGGGGAGGGAGGGAGCTGGGATGTGGGTGGCTGGGGACCTGCTTGGGTGGCAAGGGACGGCCGCCTTGCTTCTGCGCCTCCCAGCCCCGGGTGCCCTCGCCTTCGGCATCGCCCACTCCTCCGCCACCCACCTCGGGACCATCTCCCACTCCCCATCAATCCTCCCCAGTTCTGGTGTGATTTTTTTTTTTGTTGCTTTTTTTGGTCACGGCCATGGCAGGGGGTCCCTTATCGAGGCAGCAGCGTGCTTCCTCCCTCCGGCCCCTTTGTGCCGGGCAGTCTCTGCGGCGGCTCCCAGTGGGGCTCCTTGTGATTTTTGGCACCTGCACCATACAGCACTCTGTTGTCTCCAGTTTTGGGATTTCCTGCAGAGTCTGATGCCCTGTGTATCACTGCAAGCTTATGTGTGTATAAACCTGGTGGAGAACTGGTCTTGTGAGCTGCTGGCAGCCGAATACGTCCTTTTGTTTTCAAGAATGCACCAGAAGACAACACCAAGTGATGCTGGGTTAAGCAACTAAAAATTCAGTCTGGGTGAACAGGAAGCAGCGCCACATGCGTTGTGCGTATAAGATGCACACGTTTCTAAATTTTAAGAGTATTTTGCTGAAAAACTTTTCTGTAAATATTTATTTCTCTCATCTATTGGGCTGGCTTTAGTTATTTTCAGCTCCTGTAAAAGGAGCTTCATCAGTTCCACGAATTTCATCAAGTGCTCTGTTCACCATGTCAATGTGGACTTTAAGATGAAAGAGATGGAAATGTCTTTTTCTTATTGTTATTTCTTTTCTTATTATATATTTTTTATTATTTTTCCTCTGATTACTCTTTCTATTCTCACTACTACTCTTCCTCTTCTTTTCTGCTTGTCCCCGTCGGAGCACAGCACGGGCAGAGCTCCACCTCTCCCAGGAGCCCGGACAGAAGCAGCACACCACCGTGACCTTTTCCCACCAATTTCCAAACAGCGGCACGTGGGCATTTCCCGAATATCCTGATGAGCCAGCGGTGGAAGCAGTCCTCCAGGAAAACCTCATCCCGGGTGGGGTCACAGAGGGAAAGTACCTCTGAGCAACAAAATGGGGCTTGGGTTTGCTGGGCGGCCGGTGCCAAATTTCCGAGGTTGCCCATTAACTGGGCGCTGACACCCCGAGGGCTCTGCCCGGCCCTGGTGGCTGGCTTTGACCCGGGGCTGCCCCGGTGGCTGCCCCACGCCCTGCCCCGGTGGGACCCGGTCCTGGCACAGCACCAGGAGATCCCAGGGGCTGGAGGGGTCCCGTCGGGCACAGCCCTGGCATGGACACAGCAGTCGCTGCTCTTCTGTCTTCTTTTCTCTCTTCTTTTCCATATTCTTTCTTCCCCTTCTTCCCTTTCTTCCCTACACTTCTCCTTTTCCTCCTTTCTTTTCCTATTCTTCTGTTTTTCCTTCTCCTTTTTTTGCCTATTCTTCTCCTCCTTTTCCGTCTTCTTTCTTCTCATTTTTTTTCTATCTTCTCCTTCTTTTCCTCCTTCTTTCCATCTCTCTTCCTTTTCTTCCTTCTCTTCCTTCTCTTCCTTCTCTTCCTTTTCTTCCTTCTCTTTCTTCTTCCTCCTCTCCCTCTTTTCCTTCTTCTTCCTCTTATTTTTCTTTTTTTCCTCTTCTCTATTCCTCCTTTTCCTTTCCCATTCTTCCTTTCTTCTCTTCTTTCATCTTCGTTTTTGCCTTCATCTTTGTCTTTTTTATCATCTTCCTCTCCCTCTCCTCCTTCTCCTTCCTTGCTTCCTTCATCCCTCTCCTTCCTCTCTCCCAGTCCAGGCACCATTTCCACTGCAGAGAAAGAGCTGGTTTGGGACCAGCCTCTCTTATCTCAGCTGCGATGGGGCTGCTCCACCATGGGCACAGACAGCTGGACCCTATGGGCAGCGTTGGCATTTCTCCTATCAGCATCTCTTCACTGACCTTCAGAGCTGGGGCTTTTAGCTCCCATCCACATCACTTTTTCTTTTTTTTTTTTTTTTTTCTTTCTCCAGACCTTCCAGTTATTTCTAGGGAGAGAGATGAGGGAAGCGCCAGGTTCTTTTCCTCCTGTACCTCTTTTCTTCCTGTTACTTTTGGTGTGCAAGAGGGAAGGGAATCACGGGTAAGAGACGCCCATAACATGTTTGCTTACTTTGGTTTTATAAAAAGGAAAGAGGATTAAAGAAGTTTTGTCGAGCTTCATTTTCCCCTCTCCCTTCATGCCCAAATGCAATCGCTAGGGGGAGGTAGAAAGTAAATTTATTTCTCCTAAACTCGGCAGGATTACGCCACTTTATAAATGACAGCAGAGTAGATGTACGTAGGAGATTTGCAAGCAGGAGGAAGCTCATACAGAAACACCTACCACACAAAGAAAAACAAACCCTAGCCCTCTAAAATTACCCAAATATTTATGTACCAGCAAATTAACAACAAACGGAGCCCTACGATCCCATTCAGCCCCTTCAGGACTTCTCTCCAGGGGCTAAAGCCCGGTGGCAAGATGCCCAATGCCCAGGCCAATATGGGGAGGCTGCAGTGGGACCGAGCAGGGCTCTGGGGACATTTGGGATGCTGTAAATGCAAACACACCGCCATGGGAGAAGGCCCACACCAGCCTGTCAAGATCTGACAACTTAGAAGAAGAAAGGATTTCTTCTTTTTTTTTCTCTCTCTCTCTCTCTTTTTTTTTTTTTTTTTCTGGTACTAAATTATGACTGACATTTTAAAGGATATGTTGTCAAAGCTGTACATCAAACAGCCTAATTGCCTTCTTTGCGTTGCCCCTAATGACAAGCTAGGCTATTGCAGCTGAAAGAACTTGAAGCATCCGATAATTTGCACATCATCACCTGGGCTGTTTGCTTTCTGCCTCGTTCGGCACAGACAGGGAGAGGAGCCTCGTGTTTTGAGGTAGTTTCACTCGTTTCACCGGGTGCTGGGGAAACCACAGAGTCCAGCCAAAGCGGGTTAAAATGGAATGGAGGTGGTTTTACATGAGGGTGCTTTCCCCCCAGGACTTTAATCCCTTATTATTATTTTTGTGGAGAGATAAAACAAGCTGGGCTCTGCTTCGAGGTCACACCACAAGCAACATCAATGCTTTGACTCTGGTTTCCAACACTACATGTCACAAAAAGATGATGCCTGCTCTCCAAAACGCGGAGGGAAGGAGGAAAGCTGTGAGGCTGACCCCTGACGAGGGACAGCTGGCTTGTCCCTGACGAGCTAATTGCAATCAGGCGGGTGGCCAGGGGGTATATGAGTGCATATAGCAGAGAGGAGCTAGAGCATTTGCTGTGCCTGGGGGAAGTCTCCTGGGTTGTTTTAGGGAGGAAGAAGTGTTTTAGGGTGTTTTGGGTCTTGTTTTAATGCTGTGAGCCCTCTGCCATGAAGCCTTTGCCCCTTCTGGTGCTCCTTGTGCTGGTGCCCTTGGCATGGGGACCAGCACCCAGGGAGCTGCTGAGCCCCCCCTGTGGGGCTGCTGGTGCTGCCCCGGGGGTGAGTGATGGGGGGATGCCCTGACTCTCTTTTGGGGATGTTATCGTGCTGATCGTGGCCTGAAAGCATCAACTGGGTAGCGCTGCTGGTGTTGGAGGTGGGGAGCAGGCATCACTTGTTGCTTGCTGCAGGGGGAAAAAAGGAGGGGGTGGGGGCTCTGAGTGGACTCACTGCTTCCTTGCTACCTGCCTTGGGCTGCACCAGCATGGATGCTGACATCTGAGTCTGCAGTAAGAATCTTTTCTTCATAGGGTTGTGGATCCTGCCCAGAGCATCAGGATGTGAAACCAGGTAAGATGTAACTCTTATACCAGCATTTTGAGTTGCAGGAACACTGTGTTGTAGCAAGCTGCTGTTGGGGAGCAATTAAAGCACATAGCAGGAGCTCAATCCGAATCTGAACTATGCTCCTACAGGGCAAACTCACTGCTTGTGGCTCTTCCCGCTTAGAGATAGTGGTTTTTGGAAAATGGTGTATTTCTGGCTGCCAGAGGGAAAGCGTTCCCTACTTGAGGGCTAAACTAGTTGTTGTGGGATGTTAACATAGCTCATCCTACTGAGACTGTGAGGGCTTTTTGCTTGGCTGAAGCCTGGAAATGAAAGGGGGTGAAGATGCCTTCAGGACAGCACTGCCTGCTGGCTCTGCAAATGTATGAACATCCATCCCCAAACTCCTGCTCTCTTTTTTCCTTTCTCCAGGGTGGTGGCAGTGGGCTTGAAGCCTGGGTCCCCCTGGGGCAGAGGGTGGTGGTGGCAGTCAGGGCTTCTCCGGCTGCCCCCAGCCCTCCAAGTGCTCTGGAGGAGTAGGTACTGGTGGGGATGAGCGCTAATGGAGAGGAGGTTTGGGGTAACTAGCCAGAAAATAACTTCGGGAAGTAAGGACGAGTAACTTTCTGGGAGGTGGGGATGGAGGACAACTTGAGGTTGCCCCTTCATGTCTTGCAGGGGCAGAGTTTCCATGGGTAATGGCGTATGCATCTATGAGAAGCTGCCACAGAGTCCTGAGGGATGCCTATGGGGAGTTTTCTCCTCCTGCATATTGTAGTGATTCTCCAATGAACTTCTGGTGCAACTGGACAATCTGGGCAGGCTCCAGAAAGCATATAATAATTTACATCCAGGGCTTTACCACTAAGGAAGGTTGTAACAAAAATGAGGACAAAATCCTCTTCGAAGGAGTTTCTTCACTGGTGGAAAACAGTGTGGTTTATGCTTGCTGGAAGAAGGAGATGCATGTCTTTGCCACCTTTGCTCGGGCTGTCCATGTTGTGCTGCTGAAGAGGTATGTGCCAAACTGCAGAGACTCACAGTTTAAAGGGAAGTATTTTACCTTCCAAGATGGGAAAGGCGAATCTCCCTCCAGTGGCGCTTCAATTCCCAAAACTCTGTCTCCAGAGCTATCCAAGCCAGGTGGTATTTTTGAGCCTGGTTGGGCTGAAGACCCCAGGGACGTGCTGGGCTTTGGGACCACAGATAGCACCGAGAGTTTTGGTGCAACTGCGGTGCTGCACGATGTGTCCCCACAGGGAAGAGGCACTGCAGAAAGCCCCAACAGGCTTGTCCCATACCGAGGTGCAGAGATCCCACTCCTGGAAACAAAAGCTGCTCGTGTGCCGGGGTCTGAGCCACCAGCAGGCCTGAGGCTCTGCGAGGAGGATCAGTGTGGGGGCATGGCCCGGGGTGGGAGCCCCACTGCAGGGCCGGGCTCCTGGCAGCAGGGTCCTGCCACGAGTGGAGACGTCAGCAGGTTTTCAAGTGTGCCTTCGGAAACTCCTTTGCTCGGAGCCTTGCAGGGCGCAGAGCCTTTTCTGCAGCCCACAGGCATGGGTCAGGAGGGTGGTCTGTCTGTCCTGCACTCTAGCCTGAGGCTGGGAGATGTGGGCAGCTCACAGCCCACCATTAAACCAACACACACCACTTACCTGGATGTGGCTGCTCGATCACGGGCTCTGTCCTCTGGCAGAAGGGAAAGCCAGGATAGTGTTGATGCCACCACGTACCAGGGGCTGGACGCAGCTGGTTTGGAGGAGAACAAGAGGCAGGAGGAGGACAAAAGCCATGGAGCAGCGAGGGGTGATGCTGATGGCCTTGCAAAGGGCCTGACACCTAGCCTGAGTACCCTGTACCAAGTGGTGAGGAAGGACAGCTCGCAGATGCCACCTGAGAGAAGCCAAAGCAGTTTCGAGGGTTTGTCCACAACTCAACCCGACCTGGAAACGACCAGCCTCCAGCATACGAAGCTGATGGGTATTTCCCCCCCTGAAATAAAAAAAATCCCCACACCAGCCCTCTCTCACCATGACCATGTCCCTGCAGGCTTTGGATCTGGCAATTTCACCCCCAAGGATCCTCTTTCTTCACAAGTGGAGGCTGTCTCCAGGGCAGCCTCACCTCTAGCAGCAGCTCTGGGTTTGGATCCTGTCAGGAGAAGGGCAGGCACCCCACCACCTGTCCCTGGAGGACAGGAGGTGTTCTCCCCATCACCACCTCGCCATCCATCAGCAGCCCCTGCGCTGGGTACAGACGTGTCCCCCGGCCCCCTTGGCCTCGAGATGAGCAAACGGGTGCTGGAAGAGGGTGGCCAGCAAGAAGAAACCCTAGCTCCTGCAGGCTTGCCAGACAGGGGTCCCTCTGTGGCCTCCATCCCCAGCCTGAGGCCCATCACAGGCCTTCCTTGTCCCCAGCACCAGGTGAGTTGTGGCTATGGGGTGGCACCTGGGGGTGAGGGGAGACCACAACACCACCTCAGCGTCCAGTGACTGACTGGCTTTTGCCTCCCTCCTTGGGGGATTTAACACGCAGAAAACCACAGAAGGCTTCCGAGCAAGTGCAGGTGAGCAGAGAAATGCCTCCTTGAGCCATCATCACTCCGGTTCTCCTGTGGCCCCGCAGGGACAAACAGTGCTGCAAGGCCAGGAGCTGCAGCAGCCCTCCAGTGACCCCTTGTCCAGAAAGACATGGATGCCAGGAGGACAGCGACAGCAACATGCTGGTAGGTCTCCGAATGCTTTGTGTCTTGCTGCAAGGTGTCTTTAGAAGGCAGAAGGGGTTGGAGGGGGTGTCTGTCACCTGCAGTCCCTGCCTGGCAGCTGAGACCCCAGCTGCCTGTGGATGCTTCCAACAGAGCAGTCTTGTTGGCTAGGCCTCTTTTAGGATCAAAAACATGTAGTTCAAGCTCTCTGGGGCTGGAAGGGCTGTGGAGAGACATGCAGAACATCCAGGTCCCTCAGCTCAGTGCTGTTTGCAGAGCAGAGATGGGGCTCTGGGGGCTGGAGTTGTAGGAACCTCCCAGCAGGAGATAGTTTGAAACAGGACCTCTTCTGTGATGACTCCTAGAAGCATAATGTCTGTGCCTTGGTGTGTATAACAATCACTGATGGCGTTCCCTCTCTGTTTGCAATGTGCCAGAGCTGGGACTGCCCTGGGCAACAGAGTACTTCCCTGCCAGGAGCTGCCACGTCGTCTTTCAGGGTGGGTTTGGGATGTTCTACCTCCCCCCACATGGCGACATTAAAGCCAACATCTGGTGCAACTGGACCATCTGGGCAGGCCCCCAGAAGCACGTTGTCATCTATGTCCAGGGGTTTCAGGGGAGTGAAGGCTGCGGTAAGAATCAGGACAAGATGATTTTCCAGGGGGTCCTCTCAAGTGTGGAAACCAAAGTCGTGTACGCCTGTCACAACCGAGGTACTCTGATCTTTGCTACGCGAGCCATTGTGGTCCACGTGTTATTTCTGTCCGGGGGTGGCTCCCTAAGCAGTGAATACAAACATTTTAAGGGACAGTATTATGTATTTGGAGACTATGAATCTGTGGGTTCTTCAAATGAAATCATAGCTCCTGGAGAGCCTGTTCAGGAGAGCTGGAGGACAGCAGTAACAAAAGACTTCCTGCCCATGCTGAGAGCTTCTCCGAGCCCATCAGCTGTGCCTCCTGCAGACAGGTTCAAGCCTGAGTTCATAAGCTCAGATGAAAAAGACCAACACCTTCCTGATCTAGCAGAAGATGCCCAGCCCGGTGCTAGCCTGGGCAAGCATGGTGAGCTGCAGGATGAAACCAAGATGGAAAGGAGCCTTCAGGATGGTGGCACCGAGGGGGAAGAATCCGACAATATGTTGGTGGCTCCAGCCAGAGGCGATGCTGGGTGTGAAGCTGAGCAACCCCCCTTGGAGGCTGTGAAGGGGGATGTAGGGCTGGTATCTGCTCTGGTCACTGTAGCCCCACGTAGCTCACCTGGTGTCTCATCTTCAGAGGTGCCCAGCAGCACTGCAGGCCTCTCTGACTCCTCTAGCCTGGGACAGGCCAGTGGCACCCTGGAAGCAGAGGTGGTCACCACACATCGCCTTCCAATGCTGGAAAAGCCACCGCTAAACACAAGTACGGGACCTTCTCCTCTCTATCCCTCTCCTGGTGTGACTGCTGGAGGTATGGTGTCACCACAGGAAAGACACGAAGACCTTTTTGGTAAGACATTTTGTGGGTTATTTGTGGCCAAACTGATCCACAACATTGGCCAGTGTCCACTTCCAGAGAAGGAGCACTCTTGAGAGGTTTTTATTGTATGTTGTAGATTCATCTGTTCCCTTCCACTGGTCCATGTGGTAGCACTCCTGACTCTTACCATGTCTAAGGAAGGTGGAACTGGGGAAGATACAGGGACATCTGCTGTATCATAGGCATCTATGGGATGATGCTCCCAGCTGTTAGAACAGTCTGAGCTCCAGAATTTAGAGGGAGGAGGGGGAAAATGACACTCATTCCCCCATTAAAGTTTAGGAGTTGATGGTAGACTACTTCCTATTCCCCCTTGTCAGTAGGCAGAGGTCAGAAGCCTGACTCTTCTCCTTGTTCTGACAGATCTGGATTCTGTTCTGGCATCCCTGGAGAACAGTACAGCACTGCAATCCCTGCACCACCCAGGCGGTAAGTGATGCAAAGACTTCAGGCAGGTCTTAAAGCACTGCCTAAGTCCAGTGTGCTGGCTGGTGCTGTGCATGGGCATCATCTGCTCATGAAACTCTGAGAGGAGTGCAGGGTGCTTCTCACCAGTGGCCATTTGGACAGCATTTTGCGCTCACTCTGAAGAAACCTGAGTTCACATGCTGAAGCTGGCATAAATGCAGGGTGGTTGGAGTTCCAGCATTACTTGTTGGCTCTTTAAAGTTTATTTTTTTCTAAGGTAAATGGGTGGATTCTATCCTCACTTTTTCAAATACACTCACATGGGTGTCTCAGGACTACCTGGCTTAGAAGTCTGCAGGAGCCTTGCTCCTCAGACTGGGGAGAACAGCACAACCTGCCTATGGGAGCAGGAGCTAAGCACAGAACCAGGCTTGGATGGCACAGCAAGCCCCAGAAACAGCTTGCAAAAAGGAATCGATGCAGAAGGGGGCTGTCCTTTGAATAGGAGAAATATTGCTGAATAAATAGGCTTTAAACAACAGACTCTGGCAAGTCTGTGCTAGCCTGGATTCAGCCAGACCACAGCTGTTTATCTAAGCTGATCCCAAACAGAGATGGGTGAGAGAGGAGGGCTTTTAGGCTACTGCAAATTACGGAGATAGCTTTGGGAAAGATGATTGCTGAGGAAGTTTGAATGCAATCAAATGCACATTAATGCTTTGTGTGCTCTTTGCTCAAAGATCAATTCCAGGATTCAGCACGGGGCATTAGTTGAGGTTAGCCTTGACCTGTTCATCCACAGCTTGTTCTGCCTGATGCACAGCATCTGGAAACACCCATGTGGCACTAGGATGAGGATGTCTTTGTGTAGCTGTTGTGCCATTGTTGTTATCTGGGGCTAGCTCAGTTTAGGAGCCTGTTTGTTGACTAAAACATGCTCAGATCTTATGTCTTCTGGTAGATGTGCTGTTTGAAGTAACTACTGAAATCAAGCACGAGGAGTGGATCTCTCTTGGTGGAAGTGAGCTCAGAAAAGATCTTATCGAGTCCCTTAAGAACAGCGTAAGTCTGGGCATGGGGATGGAAAATCAAATGTTATGTCCCAAATGCTCAGCTACTGGAGGTCACGTGATCTTCACCCCAGGGATTTTTTTTCTAATGCCACGTGATGAGCTGGCATTTGAGTTGCTTGTGCTGGTCACCAGCTGAGGCCAATGCTGTTGCCCTGGCAGGGTGCCTGGCTGCAGTGGCTGGCATCAGCTGCTGCAGCCATCACAAGACAGCAGGAAAGCACTGCAGAGACAGGGATGCAACCAACCAAGGGTTGTAACTTGCTTCTAGAAATGGGGCAGCTTCAAGTCAGAGCCCAGGAGGGGCAAGACTTGCATGATTCCAAGTCTTCACCTGATCTTGCCTTCTGGGACTGTAGTGTGTGTAGGGTTCAGCCTGTTTTCTGCTCTAGAAAGCTGGATGGCAGCCACCCCATCCACCCACTGGTTAGTGCCCAAATGCTTACCTGGGGTTACTGTTGCCCTTCCCAAATCACCTTGTGTGCTTGGAGTTGAGCTGAAGCTAGGCAGATAGCTGCTGTTAGCAGTATCCTAGGCAAAAGGCTCAGAGCATGAGGCAATGGGACACTTAATGTGTCCTGAGTGGTTTGTGAAGGGTAAGAGCAAGAGGGGAGGGAGGACTGGGAAAAGAAAGCTTGATGCCGTATCTGTGCCCACCAAATGTTGAATCATCACTGTTCACTCTTGTCTGCAGATTCAGCAGAACCTGAAACTCTCTGCCAACAGAGTCAATGAGATAAAGTTAAAGGAAGTCAGAAGGTAGGGTTATTGGTGCGTCACCCACTCGGCAGGCACCTGTGTAACCTGTGGTGCTCCTCATTCTCCTCCAGCAAAGCTGTCTCTTGCCACAAAGACTCACTGCAAGAGCCTGAAGCACCATGACTCTGTGCTAAAGAGTGGAAGGCCTGAATTTCATGGCAGGGCCTGGCAGTGATGCTTTCCTCTTGCCTCACCCTGGGCTCTCCCTGCCTGCAGGACGACCAATGCCAGCCTGCTGCTCACCTTCTGGCTGCACCTGAAGCCCCAGGAGAGAAATATGTCCTTGCTCCTGCACTCCCAGCTGGAAGAACTGCTGGGCGCCTCGGTGGGAGTGGAGAAGTTGCAGCTGGTCTCGCTGCTAGTGGAAGGTAGGCATCTTGGGCTGGCAGCAGAGCCCTTGTGTGCCCAGCCTGGTGTGACTCACGGCACCTATTCCCTGTTAGATGTGAATGAGTGCAGCTCGGGAGTCAGCCTGTGTGGGGAGGAGGCAGAGTGCTTCAATGGTGTGGGCACCTATTTGTGCCGCTGCAAGAAGGGCTATGAGGACCGTTCTCCCACGAAGTCTGGCACGCTGTGCGTCCGTGCTCCCACATCAGGTAGGGGGTCACAGTAGTGCTCTTGTGCTCTGCTTTCTTCATCTCTTTGCCCTTCTGGGTTGGGGAGGGAGGGTGTATGATCGTGTGTGCAGAGATGGTGTGAATGTACTGCAGGGATGAGCAAGTCACTTGTGCAGCATCTTCAGTAGTTGTTTGCTCTTCAGAGGGCTCCTATGTATCAGCTCGTGCCATGTGTAACCTTGACTGGGGTCCAACCAGCTGTGCCTTTGCTATCAGGTGTTACATCTGATGCATAAAAATGGCACTGCTGCTGGCACAGTGGCTTTAGGAGTGTGAAGAATAAATAGTATCCCTGCCAGGCAATTCCCAGCTGGATGTTCTTGGAGGCAAAAGAATGCTTCCTGCCCTGGCTTTAGGAGCATCTCTTTAGGAGTTGCTTGTGGACCAGAGAACTATGCAGTCCTCTCAAACTGAAGTCAGGTATTGAAGCCAAGAGGTGAGCCTTGTACTTGAAGGACAAACTGTCTTTACCTCATCCCATGCGGGCTTTAAAGGCATCAGTTTTCAGAGGTGAGCCTAGACAGGCATCCAAGGGGTGACCTTACATCAGTTAACTGTGTCAGGTTGAAGTATCGCTGCTTGCTGGGTTTAGTTAAGTGAGCCACCTCCCACAGGCTCCTGAAAGCTTTTACTGAGCTTTACCAAATCCTCCTTGGCAGTGGGTGGAAGCTGTCAATGAAGCCTGTGTGCCCTGGGACCAGTGGGTGGATGCAGCAGCCAGTGCCTGAACCTGGTGTTTATGCTGCTAATTGCTGGT
This sequence comes from Cygnus olor, assembly GCF_009769625.2. Lineage (NCBI taxonomy): Eukaryota > Metazoa > Chordata > Aves > Anseriformes > Anatidae > Cygnus > Cygnus olor. The sequence continues at coordinate 109,641,377 of NC_049171.1, forward strand.
GACAGCTGAGGTGTTTAGTGGTTGTGCTCTGTTTATGGGCTGCATTGGTACTTCTAAATATGACCTCTCTATTAGGGTTAGCCTCTCTCCTCCCTCTTTGCTGTTTTTCCTGCAGCAGGGTTAAAATTAGGCATGCATGAGCCTTTGTTCCCCCAGATCTTCTGCATCTCCTCATGTTGGCTGCTTGGAGCTTCAAGCAGAGTGTGGTCAAGGGTGATCTAGTGGTTACCTCTGCTATAGTGCAGTGATCAGTAAGCTTGGTCGCTGCTGGGGCTGCCCTGTGATCAATCTCCTGTTACACTGCAGGTCTTGGCAAGAAGGATGGTGATGTTCCTAGTGTTTACCCTAGTGCTCCTCAAACAAATTGAGCACAAGGCTGACCAGATGGCATGTGGTACTTAACTGTAATCAGGGCTGACTGATCCCATCTTGCAGTGTAATAGGGCCTCCCAGCCTGAAATACACCAGTATTCTGCAGTACCCACTGAAAACACTGCTACTTTACCAAAACTCCTCCTCATCCCTGCAAAACTGGAAGTGGCTTGAAGATGAATGTGAGCTCACAGCCAAATTACTTTCCTCTTCCATCCTCTCAGCTCCAAGTTCACTAACCAGTTATGTAGTCTAAGCCTATCCAGATCAGTTAAGTATTGCATTGTATTAATATATTTCATAAATGCATCTTTATCGCTGAGGTGAAGGAGAGGGGCCCTTGGGGTTTGCAGGGGGATGGCAGCAGGCTGTCCAGCCTCCATGCAGCCACACATGATTTCAGTGATGGCTCTGCTGGGAAACCAGCACCTCATGGTCTAAATATCTCTTTGGGACAGGGTTTGGGGAGGGATGTTCTGCTCTGGAAGCAGTGGTGAGGTTTTTTGGGGATGGTGGCCCCACCTGAGGTGCACCTGCAGCTCCAGGCCCAACCCCTGAGGCTGTGGACCTTCTCTGTCAGGGATGGGCTTCCTGCTCCGACACGGCGACATCCTGGTGGGGGCGGCCATCATGGCCTGCCTGGCAATGCTGGTGGCCGCCGCAGCCATGTGTGGGGCAAAATGCTGGGGACAGCGCCCCAGGAGGGACCTGGGGCCTGAGGAGCCTCCAGAGAGGCCTGCGGAGGAGCCGGTGATGGAGCTGCGGGACCTGGAGGACTGCCTGCGCCTCGACCCCTTCCAGCTGAAGCTGCGGGCCAGGCCCCCGGAGTGGCTGTGGGGTGCCCGGGCCCACCCTGGGCAAGCTTACCGTGTCTTCCTGGAGCAGTCCCCCCCGCTCTAGGAGAGCCCCATAGTGCTGCTAGCCACCATCGCCTCTGCTGTTCGTCCTGTCTTCCTTGGCTGCGTGGCCCCTCCTTGTGTCTCTTATGGACAAACACCTCTCACAGTCGTCTTTGTCTTGTCATTTATGGCTTTTAAATGCTCGCTCTGCTTTGGAAGTCAAGAGCTTGCTCACAGCACTCTGTCCTCTCCCACATTCCCTCCTTGAGATTTGTGCAGACATGTCAGTACATGGAAAAAATAAATGCTTATTTTTTTAAGAAAAAAATAAGAAATAAGGTGTTTTGCTACTTGATTTAAGGAATTAGTTAGTCTTGCACCTCTCCTCCCTACCCATCATGCAGAGCTCTGTAGGAAGCCAGGACAAGACTGAAGCAATGACCAACTTCTCAGCTTCTTGCACGGGGGGTGAGAACTGTAAGGTTTTGGTGAGTTTTCTAGCCTTTACAAGACAAACAATGGGGACAACACTTTTTGTGCTTTTGTGAATTCTGGTTGCTGAAAAGCCACTTGAAAACAGCAACATCCAGCACCTCATCCTCCTAGCTGGCAATAAAGCGCAGTTGTGTCCCCAAGTCACAAGGCTTGTGACTTCTCTTTCTGTTTCGTTTTTATTTACTGATTTTATTTCTTAATTTCGGATAACCTTGCTTCTCTCCGGGAAGGTATGTCAATGGTGTGGTGGCAACTGTCCCACTGGAGGGCACTGTCCGCCACTGAAAGCCTAGCACGGGCTGCTCTGCTGGGCTGGCCCTGTGCAGGGGCTGCCAGATGTGGGGCACAGCTGGAGGGGGCTGCTCCCTGCTGCAGCTCCAGGAAGATGTTCGCATGTGTGCCCTCTGAGAACAGCCTCATCCCAGTTATTTGGTGCTGATGGGGCTCCTGCCTACAGAACAGACTCCCTAACCCCGGCTGGCGTTGGTGCTGTCCAGGTTTGGGTACCAGGTGCAAATCTCCCCAAAACAAACAGATCTCCCCAGAACATCCCAATTGTTGCTTGGTTTGCCTGACGTGTGCCTATCAGCTCTTACAGAGCATTTTCTATGTGTGGTTTTCAAAGCATGTTGCAAATAGCAGGGAATTGATTGTGAGCCTCTCCGTAGGAGGCAGATAAGGATGTGTAATTTTCCATCATAAAGAGAAGGAAGCCATTAGCGGGTCTGTATTTTTGTGGAGTGTGGTTGTTTCCTCGATGAGGTCAAAGAACAAAGCAAGGGCTAAAATAATACTCTCCTTGTTGCTGGGAAACAAACTTTTTCAGCCCACGTAGAATTGGACAGTAAACGTTAGGAAAAATGCAACTCTGTCTCTTCTGCCATCTATCTGCCTTGTAGCCTTGGGCTGAGTCCCTCTTGGAGCTCATCCTCTACAAAATTAGGGCCAAAGCAGGATTTGGCTGGGCACCCTCTGCCCTTTTTGCCCCTTGGCTCCATGAAGGGGGCCCTGCAGGTATCTGTCCTCCTCCATCCATGGGCATGGAGCCCAGGGGAAAAACTCCTCATGCAGGGCATCACTGGGGCATCCAGCATAAGGTAGTCACTGTTCAAGCCCCTTGGCATCCTGGCTCAAGGTGAGCCTTTTTTATTTTGGTTGTAAGATATGTATGGTGTGATGGGTATGAATTGTTTAAAAAAATAAAATCTGATCCATGCTGCATTTTTTCCTAGCCATGTCTGTAGTAGCTGCATGGTTAACAGGCAGATCGCAAAGAATTATGTTACTGCAGAGCACAGCTGGGACTTCTGGCAGCTCCATGCTACAAAGAATTATCATCTTCCCCTTAATGGCTCGTCCCCACTCTAGCATAACGGCTAGAAAGCATGTCCCCAGCGGTAGCACAGTGCACCAGGGTGATGATAAACCCGAGGATGGGGCTGGTATCAGGATGGCACATGGGCACATGTATCAGGATGGCACATGGGGAGCACAGACACATCGGTGCATGGTGAGAGGAGGAAGAGGCACAAGGGGGGAATGGCTGCGTACTGCAGGAAGGACAGGATCGAGGAAGATGGTCTGCGTGCTACAGCTGGATGGAGCAGCTCCCAGGCGGAGGTTTGGAGGCTGGGGTCTCCCAGGGAATGAGGACTAGGAGCAAAGCTCTGCCTGTCTCTGCTTCACCCAGCGCGCTGCTCAGCTTGCCCTTAAACCCAGGAATAATTAGTGCTGTGGGGAAAGTCCCCAGCATTTAATCTACCCATCCTATTCCCATACGCATCTTAAATTCACACTGGAAGCCACTGAGGGAAACCCTGCAGTGCCTGTGTGTGAGTAAGTAACGGATGGCTGGGAAGGATCTGGCTTCCGGGAGCTCATGGTCTGAGGTGAGGGTGCATGCCAGCTTCAGCCCCCATTTTTTTGAGGAGCTCTGCCCCTTGCAATTTGCACTGTGTGCCAGGTACAAGGCTCCCAATGGGTGCTCTTTCAGGACAGCCCGTGCCCTCCATTGCTGTATTTTGGAGAAATGTTAGGCTTTTATTGGAAGCATCTGCGGTGCACGTGTGCAAAACAGCAGGATTTCGATCCAAACACCAAGCCCATCACGAGCAGTAGGTGTTACTGTTTTCCTGCTACAAACATCAGCTGCTTTCTATCCCAAAGAAGGTTGCTTTTTATTTTCCACCGAGGCCAAAAGAGCTGCATGCAGTCCCCCTTTGCCTTACGGGCTGCCGGTTGGCTGCAGGACAGTTTGCCCCAGGGCTGCGTCCCTCTCCTCACCTGCTCTCCTGAGTTGCACTGAGAGGGGTCGACTTCTTTCTCTGCTGCAGGTCAGTGTCTTGGCACCTGTTCTTCCAAAATCTTTCTCATCTGCCATACAGCGAATTAATAGACAATAAAATGAGGCAAAAAGTGTATCTTCTGGTTCTGTAAATCTGAATTCTTGCATTGCAGGCTGAGATTGACTGGAAGCTATTCTGCTTCTGACATCCAAAATGGATTTGTCATCTCTCTGTGCAGCACTCAGCTCGTTTGCAGCCCTGGGCCATATGAAATGACACACTCTGTGGATTTATGGGCTATGAGGCATGATTTTTTTTTGCAGCAGGAATCATTCCCACATGCATTATCGTTGAGCTATTGCAGTGCGTGCAGAGATTTGGGAGAGCCTGTGATTAACTTGGAAGCTGGGATTGTCCTGTGGGGGAGCATCAGCCGATGTCAGCTGATTTTTTATTATTTTGCTGTAATTTATTAAAGAGAGTCACCAAGCTCTGGTTGAACTCATTCTCCCAAAATACTTCAAGTTAATATGCTTCCCTGGGTTTTGAAACAGGCAGGGAAAGCCTTGCCTAGCTGCAGAGCACTGGCGTCAGATACAAATCACAGAGCTAGGGGAGAAGATGTGGAGGCACTTCCCTGTGGGAGACCTCTCACCCTATCCGTTGCCATCTGCCTCCCCAGAAAAACAAGAAAGAACGTGAAACATCTCACTGAACATGTGGTGGCCATGGCTGGCACCTCAGTGAAAGCAAAAAATAATGAGAACCACTGCAAAGGGACGTTTTGTTGGACACACGGGCTAGGCATATCTTGGAGGAGGTGGAAAGGCTCCAACACTGTGGGCTCACAGCGAGTTGCCTCTGCTTGCATTGCAGAAGACAGAAGCAGAAAAAAAGGCTGAAACCCAAGAGAAATGGCAAAATGGCTTCAGCTTATTGCTGTTTTTCAAAAACAAAGCCAGTTGTGGGACTGAGAGGCCGATGGAAATGATTTTGGTTTGGAGAGGCCCCTGGATAAAAAGCTTCGGGATCAGTGTGACTTCAAGAGCAAAGAAATAAAAGGCTGTGGGAGTGTTATATATCCTATGGCTTGTCTCATGATGCAGGAATGAGGGGACACTCCCTGAAAGGGAGACTCTGAGTTACCCCAAATCTCCCCAGTTCGGCTGGAGCCGTTCTGCTGGAGCAGGTGCAGGTTGGGCCCTGCAGCACGGGCAAGCACACCGGCACTGCAGGCTGGGAAAGCCCCTGGCTTGTATCCATCTCTGGGCAGAGAAATGAAGCCTGCTCAGCTGTGAAAAAAAAAAAATAAATGGTGGTTTTCTTCTACAGCAGATCACGGTCTAAAAGCTCCTTCCTCCCTTTCCTATGCCTTCAGCAGCATGTGTTCCCCACCCTGCCCTGCGGCTATCACGATGCAGCATACGAGCGTTTGATTTCTTCGTTAGCACTGCTGCCATGTACCCGGTTATTACCTGCAGATGTGTGTGTGCAAGCAAGGGCTCTGCTGGGATGCAGCAGAGGAGCACTGTCTAAACAGCGAGGTTTCCTGGAAGGAGGCAGCACACACTGCGAATTGGGTCTGTTCCCAGAGCATCTTAACTTGCAAGTGATTAGCTGTTAATTATTATGCTATAAATTACTTAATAAATGAGTATTCTTCACAGCACCTATTGTACCCCACGACATCTGCTCAGCTGTGTGAAATACACATAATTACTGGCACAGAGATGTAATTATAGCTCTTCCTCCACATTCTTGCACAGCTACCAGCCATGTCGTGGGTGCTGGGTCCTGCAGGATGCATGGGTGGTGTGCAGGCAGTGCCACCTTGTCCCCATATCCAGAAGTCCTCCCAGGTGCTTTGGAGTGACTCCACCACAAAGAACCTTCTTCTTACTAATACAATCCTACCAAAATGGCTTTAAGAGCATCCTAAGGGTAACAGTAAACTTTTAAGTTAGCTTAAAAAAAATAAAAGTCCTGCTAAACATTCTGGTTTTATCCCATTTTTTACAATATTTTTGCTTAAATAAAAGCTGTAATAATTACAACTACAGGGAAGAGTATGTTCTGCTGCCAGGGTACTTCAGGTCAAGAAGTTTTTCTAGTGACCTAACTTTGTTTACGGCCCTGAAGAGGGAGAGGTGGAGTCTCTCGACTGAGATCATCAAAATATTTGTGCTGGTATGTGCGTTTTGGACCTGCCCTTGAAATTATTCAGATTAACCGTAGCTTGACTTGGTACGGGTATTTGAGCTCTAATTTTTCCCCCAGTTCTTGTCGGTCTGACTTGTGGTAGTTGGCTGTGGGACTGTGTAATCATGGGTTTGGATGTATTCAGCTATTTTATTTTATTTATTATTTTGGGACACGCAGTGATCTAGGCATGCTCAGAAGGGGAAGGAGCAGGGATGGAGAATGAAGCAGGAAAACATCTGCATGTGGCTGAATGTTAAATCAGTGCAGTAGCTTAAACGTATTGAAGAGGTTTTCTAACATACGGAGCCTAAGTGGCTCTCTTCAGGGCTGGCTGCACACGTGAAGATTTGTTGCATGAGAGATGTGGTTGATAATGTTAACTGTAGTGGGATTTTGGTCTTAGCTTCTACAATAAAACTCTATGATCACCATGATGATGTGCAATTTTATTCTCAGATTTCCATGTTCCCAGACCTTGTCGCACTCTCCTCCTTTCCCTGCTGTGAGGGGCAATGGTACTGCAGCACAGTTTGCAGTATCACGACCTCTTTGCACTCCGGAGGCAACACCTGTTTGGATCATGGGAAAGACCTGACACGGTTCCAAAGGTACAGCCTGGCAGTGTTTGACGTGGTCAGATTTTAGTTTTTGAAGGCAATATTTGACACTTTCTGAAAATTAAAGATGCTGGCTTCCCACAAACCAGAAACTTTTCAAAAGCACTTTTTGTTGGTAGCTCTGTTTGCTAGATGATGCACTGCTTTACAGTCTGGGTCTGCTTGCTCCTGATTTCTCCTAGCCGTAGAGGAGGAGGAAAATAATCCCTTTTCTATTCTAACTGGCTGGTGGCGAGCTAAGCTACACCCATGCACACTGACTCTCCCCATTGACAGGTTTGGATGCAGACTGCTTATTTTTTTTCCATTTTCAGGAGAATGAAGGCGCCTGAGATAGAGGGTTTAGATGACTTGGGAAGCCTCAGCAGTGAATTAAAGCCCAATCCACTGAAACTGTGAGTGCTTGCTCTCCTGCTACAGCTTCTTCATACATTGCAAAGGATCAGGAAGCTATCAACGAGGATAATGAGCACTAGATATTACAACAGGGATTTCTTACATTGCTAGCAAGAGAAAAAGCTGTACTGCCCCTCTGCTGGCAGAAAACAGAATAGAAGATATTTCCAGCAATTATTTTTCTTCCAAAAGGGTCCAGGCAACAGCATCCATGTAAGTGCACGTTGCTGACAGTGAGGCCGATGCTTCTGGTTTTGTTAGAGCAAACAAGACCCTGAGAATGGTCCTGAACACAGCTCTGAAAGGCACTGCTCACGTCTAACACACCAAAACCATGCAGAACTGATAGCAGGACAAACTCGGTGTTTGGCAGCCTACCTCTGTTAAACGGGTGCTAAATAACAGTGCCATCACTGCACAGCTGCTTGCATGCCAGCGTGGGCACCCACGCTGAGGCACCGAACCAGCTGCACGTGCTTGTTCTTCAGATGAACAGCACTGGGTTTTCTGCAGGGCCGAGCCACGTGTGCCTGGAAAAGTGCCTCATTCTCCTATTGGTGTAAAAATTAGGGAAACGGTGTATTCTGGATACCTTTCACGTGGGATGGTGATCTGGTGGTATAAAATGGGAAACGCTGCATCATGCAGGGCATGCGGCAAGCCGAGCCAGCTTGAAAGTCTTTGGGCATTCAGGGGAGAAGGGTTCACCAGCCTTCAGACCCACACTGGCACTCGCTCACTACCTGATTCCAGAAGTGCTAACAAAGCAGTAAAGTGGCTCAAAGCACTATGCAATTTTTCTAAACTTCTTTATTCTCTAAGCGTGAAGAAGCAGAAATTATTTGTTGTTTAATCATTTGTTCAGCAGGGCAATAGGCAGAGATCTTACCTGAAAGAGATGCTGAGAAGGATGGTCTTTCTGTTCTAGTTACGAAGTGTGGCTATGGATTCTTTTTCCCCAGGAAAATACCCTCTCTCTCTTTTCTCCCTGAAAGGTTTAGCATTTTTTAAATTTTTTTCCTTTTTTTTTTTTTTAAATTATTATTATTATTTTAAAGCTTGAAACAGAGCAGTATCAATTTCTGAGTGTCTGGACTTCTGAAAAAAATAAAACAGTGCAAACACCTTTTGAAGATGAAGAGATTCCAGTTGATACTGTTTGAGGTCACTGGTTTTCTGCAGGTGTCATGAGAAATGAGTTGTACTTCCCCAGGGTGCTGGGGTTGGAGGAAGACACCTGATCTCTCACTCAAGTGGGACGATGTACATCCTCAGCTTTGCTTGCTCTGGTTTTGCTTTTGTTTTGGGACATGTGCGGCGGTAGCATGAAGGAAGGTGGGATGCAGAGGTCCTGCTCAAGCTCCTGTCACAGCTGGTGACCACGCGGGGCCAGAATATTAGCAACTGGCTGCCAGCCAGCACTAAAAATTCAAGCTGCTGGCTGCCTGATTAACTGCCAGCAATACAGCCTCGGCAGCCTACAGCAGTGGCAGCTGGCCATATGGTGAAATTAAAAACACAAACATAACCCTTCCCTGGGTCCCCACCGAGGGTCCATCTTTCTGTCAGAGGTTTAATATCAGTTAATATCCCTATTGACAGGGCAGCAGCACCAATGGTCACATTTGTGCTGGGGGCAGCAGAAGAGCCTCTCTGGTCCCAAAGCTGCCATGTGCTGGGGACTGACTTTGGGGTGGGAGGAATGACCACTCAAACACGGAAGGTGGGAACCCACTGTCCGGGGAGCAAGGGGTACATACTGCTGCTCTCTTGTCTTTCTGGACCAGCACCAGTCTTTTGCATGTAATTCAAGCTGTACAGACAAATGTGAATGTGGGCAAATGTGGTGCAGGGAATGTTTAGGACTGAACCAAATTATTCGTTCAGTGCATCTTAAACAATCCCTTGCAGACTATTCCTCGGTTATTTTTCTTTCCCAATCTCTGCTTATCACTGTAATATTTCATGCTTCATGCTTCTGAAAAAAATAAATAAATCAATATTCAAGAACAAAGTAATCCAGAGCTTTCCTTCATTTCGGTCTTTTGTATCCTAGGGCGGTTCTAACTCAATAACCGAGTTTTTATTGTGTCACATTTCACTGTTGCTGACTGTGACCAGCCTGCCTAATCCTTTTGCTGCTGCCTTATCAGGATTTTTGTAATTCATTGTTTGTCCATTTTATTTTCCTGGCTTTTAGAGCTTTTTAATTTTTTCCACACACCCCAGTTCTAGGAAATTTGTGGCCGCCCTCTGTGCGTGCTCAGTCTGAGACGTGGTCACATACAAAGGCAGGCAGGTAGCTAACACTGGGAGCCTGATTTAAGCAGCTGGGATTGCATTCTCTCCAACTGGGGAAGAGGAAAAATTCAATATTCTCCAAACTCAGCAACCTGGAAATGTTTCCATTACTGGTGGCAGCGGTGAAAGAGCAGGGAACCTCTGTGTGGTGCCATCTCCCTGCATGTGTTCAGCCGGTACGCTGTTGCAGATATGCAGCATGCTAACCATGCAAACCCCACTACACACCCAGAAGTGGGGGTCAAGGCGATCCTAACAGGATGGTGCCTCTTTGTTTAGAGAAATACAGCTTGCACAGCACCATCACTCTGCTACTAGGATGCTAACACATGAAAGCAAGTGTCTTTGTAGAAGCAGCGTGTTGCTTCTGCTATCTGTCAGCCAAAGCAGCTCTATCAAAATAACTGGACAAGCTGTGATTTATTTTTGGCAGATGAAATCACTGAGTTCTGAATAAATGACTGATTATTTAATAATCCCTCTTGCTGGCTAAAAGTTAATGTGTGTATGTAGTGGGAAGTGTTCATCTGCTTGCTTGTTACTCTAGTACAAGACTGTATATATTGTGTCGAGGTGGAAGAGGGAATTTTTTTTCTATTTGAAGACGACACACATTTTCAGGCACAGTGTACTAGCCTTTTAATGACTAACACAAGACTCCTTTCTTGTGGTGTGATTGGTTTAAAAATATAAATTGAAAGGAAATCATTGTCAGATGGCACAACTGAGTAGTGTTTCTTTGTGGTGGGACACATCAGCTGAGCATACTTACTCCCATCACATGCCCCTCAATGTGGCAGACTGGAGTGGTTCACCAGGACAGTCCCCTGGTGCCCTTGTATGTGGGGCACGAGAAGACATCTGCTAAAGTGCCAAAGTTACACCCAGGGTATCCCACACAGCTGTCTCCATTCAACCCAGTAACTCTGATTTTTGAGTTCTTTTAATCAGGGTTGCAAGACACTCCTGAAGTTGTTCCCAGCTGGGGTGAAGACTGAGGCTCTTTAACCCTTCTTCCTTGGTGTTATAAAGCTTGTTCTTCTGGAGATAGCTTTCTAAGGTGGTGTAATTTTTCTCAGGAGCTCTGAGTTATGTTCTTGGGTGAAGGCTGTTGCACTAGGAATGTAGCTCTGTCTTGGCTGGCCGATGCTAGCAACTTTTAAAGGTATTTTTTGAAGGACATGGTGACCTTGACATTTTTCTATCATTGCTGTCTCTATTCAGTCAGCTTAGCTGTGCTTTAGGACACCCCAAGCTGTTGTTGCTGTATTCAGAATACGGGGGAAGCCTAACTAAGGTGCATGTATGAATTGTCTACTACATACTGAACATTTTTCTACTCTGATAATTCTGGGAAGTTTTTATAGGCTGCTGGAGTGGTTTGTGTGATGTTAGGAAGATCCTTGGCAATGCACTTTTTTTTTTTTTTTTTTTTTTTTTTACTGATTGGTTTTTGTTGTCTTCCTAACCATGCTGAGTCATGTGAAAAACTGAGTGACCTTTAGGTTTTCCGGGACTTGAATCTGAAAGTAAAGGTGTTGTTCAAAGGGATGTTGTCTAGTCAGTTCCAGCATTTCTGGTAAGCTTTCATTTTCAAACTGATGTGTTATCAAAAACATAATTCAAACCTGGAATCCTTCGCAGTTCAAACAGGAGATCAACCATATTGTCGATCCAGAATCGTACGTATTGGTCACGAGCTGTAGGTTCCTCTTTAAGCAACTCAGGACCAGTAGCTGCATGGGATAGGAGAGGCTGTTTGAAGCTCCAGCCTGCCACAAGCTTTTTCTGTGTAGAGTAATGTGAATTAAATTAATCCCCTCAGTGTTAGCAGTATGAGTGACTGGGAGTAAGTGTATGTGATGTTCTTCTCACCTTAAAGACTTCAGCTGAAGGCATGGTTTGAATAAACTGAGAAGATAATAATCAATGGCTCAAGCATTTTTGTGTGAATTTTTGACTTGGAAGTTGCATGGCTCTATCAAAGGTGAATAAAGAAGGGTCTTTTCTATCCCTTAAAGAATAACAGTGGTTTCTTTCACAGACTGTGGGAACTCCTTCCCTAACGCTGCATGCTCAAGGCAGCTCTTACGGAAGTCAGGAATACTTCTGAATTTCACTGGGGAAGCCATAGGTCTTAGTGTGATTATGTTTGCAGCTGTCTGCCAGCCTTGTTCTGCCATTCCCTATGGGTTCCCTGTTGTGCTCGTGTCTCCCGGCTAGTATGTGCTTCCCAAGGATGGTATCTTTATTACTTTCAAACCTTGGATCCTATGGAAAATGTTTCTTTGTAACAAGCTGCATAAGTTGCATTTACATCATGAATGTGGAACTGTATCCTGTAAGCTGCTGCTTAACTGGTAAAATAACGTTTTTCCTCTGAATCCCTGTAAGATTTCAAGCCAGTAACTCAGCACACTTATTTCCTTCTAATAAATCCTCTGCTCTTTCAGTGGCATCTATCATCAACATAGTAATTTTCCCTCAGCGTTACACTTCTTGAACCTATTTATACTGTCATAGTTTTTTTTCTTGTTCTTATCAGTTGACCCTTATATACTGCTTTGCCTGCCTCCTGCAGAAGACTTCTCTATTATCTTTGCTTTATTTGAAGCACTGAACAAAGTCCTTTTTAATTGCTGCTGTCTGATCTTTGTCCTAGAGAAGCAAAATTAGTTTTTCAAAATAAATGATCTCTGGAGCCTTACCCAGCTATCAAACATGACTATTGACTGACTACCTTATCAGACCATGTAATGGTGCAGATTCTACTAGCTTCATTAACTATTTAAAGATTAACACAAACTCTATTCTAGTTTATAAGAGACAAAGGCGAGAGTGAAGTGTATGATCTCACTCTTCTGGGTACAAATCTTTCAGCAATCTGTAAGTGTAAATTGTTGGTATAGGAAGGTTAACGCTGCACCCCTTCTTCCATAAATTGTCTGTCTTTATCAAATTTGTCCCTTCTCTCATGTCTGCCTTATCAGATTGGCCTAAGTGAGGTACATAAGTGAATCCTCTTCCAAATTTAATTTCACCTTCTCGGAAGCCCAGATACTACTTAAAAAAAAAAATCCTTTAATAAAAGTCTATTTCTGACAAGGAATGAATGCTGACTTCAGATTTTAGCAACTCAGCAACTATACCCTTGAATACAAAATACTCCATCAAATTGATCAGAAATCTAAAAATAGCATTTTAAGGTAATATGCCTGCTCTTCACTTTTCTTCTTTGGTTAAAGGAAGTACAGATTTCATTTCAAACTGGCCGTTGACCTTTCCTAACAATTAACTTGGTAAAATAACTGTGGGGTTGAGTTCTGTATGTAGACTTCTGCTGTTCAAAGGTATTGCTTGTGAAGGGAAAGCTATTGATAGCTATCAGGTGATGAGATGCACCCAGCGGTCCTGAGGGAACTGGTGGATGTAGTTGCGAAGCTCTTATTATATTTAAGAAGACATGGCAGTCCAATGAAAATCCCACTGACTGGAAGAGGAAAAACAACCTCCATTTTTAAAAAAAGGGAAAGGAAGAGCCAGGGAACTACAGGCCAGTCAGTCTCAGCTCTGTGCCTGGCAAGAGCATGGAGCAGATTGTCCTCAAAACTATGCTAAGGCACATGGAAAATAAGGAGGTGACTGGTGACAGCCAACATGATTTCACTAAGGGCAGACTGTGCTGGACAAATCCGTTGCCCTTCTACAATGGGGTTAAAGCACTGGTGGATAGGGGAAGAGCTACTGACATCATCTACCCGGACTAGTGCAAAGCATTCGACACTGTCCCCCGTGACATCCTTATCTCTAAACTGGAGAGACATGGACTGCTTGGTGGGTGAGGAATTGCCCGGGTGGCCACATTCAAAGAGTTACGGTCAACTGCTCAATGTCCAAGTAGAAATCGGTGACGAGTGGTATTCCTCAGGGGGTCAATACTGGGAGTGGTGCTGTTCAACATCTTTGTTGGTGACATGGACAGTGAGATCGTGTGCACCCTCAGTAAGTTTGCTGATGACACCAAGCTGTGTGGTGCGGTTGATGTGCTGGAGGGAAGTGATGATGCTTGTTTGAAGTCTCACCAGTTCCTGCCAAATTTAGCAAATGGTGAAAAAGTCCTAGTGCAATTTTGCATTTGTTGTTCTGTCTTCCTGGAGCACTACTGTAATTTTCTCCTGTCTCTGGGTATGTGAGGAGTGGGGAAACTCATGGGAAAAAATGCAGCTGTAGACTGTGAATGTAAGTTTCTAAGTACTTGCAGGCTTTCTTCATAATTAAATGTTCAAGCTGGTAATGATGAAATGACTACCAGGTCTGGTATGAAACCTGAGCATAGACAGTCCAGAGATCCTGGACTCATCAAAATCGTTGCTGAAGCTTCACATCCCAGGCTGGTTTCTACCTTTTAGCATTCCCAGGCAACTCTTATTTCTAACAGTGCTTCTCTGAATGCTGTTCTCTGTATCCACTTCATCAATATTCTGTCTGTCCCTCCAGCAAAGAGGCGTGTATCCCTGTATCTTTGGCTCCTGATAATTGTCTTATATGGCAATTTGATTTTCCAAGCCTATGGTTTCCTTATCACTAAAAGCAAGGATTTTGAATCATGTCTCACAGCCTTAAGCCTGGAGGCCACTTCCTTGTTGTCAGTATTGGTGCATGGTTAACTTTTTTTTTTTTCAGTCCTTATCATGTTGTATGTGATGTATTTGGTGTCAAAAACATTCCCAACCATTACACTCTTATCTTACAACAGAGTTTAACATTTAAAACTTTTTAAGGTGATACAGGGAAGAAAACCAAAGAATGTGGCATTCCCTAGCTAAGGCAAGAGATTAGATTACTACAGGTACATTCCGTCTCTTCAGAGCTTAGTTTACTGTACCATTTCCGTGTACCTCCCTGGTAATACCCGCCCTGTCCCACAGTGGGTTTTTAATAAGGGGAACAGGCAAGCTATGTGCAGGGCAGGAGGGATGGCAATTGCCCTAGAATTTCTTCCAAGCTGTTCGATGCTTGTGCTGTTAATGAGATCAAGGGCAGGTTTGGAGATCAGGTGCGCATAAGAAAAAGATGCTGACTTGACTCCCTATGTTCTTTTCAACAAATTGTTGGAAGGCATTGCAAGCTAGCAGGGCTCAACTTCCATATTGCATTTTGTTAACCTGTATTTCTGTAACAGCCAGGTTTTCTTAGTGGTGGAGGTGAGCTCCTTGGAGGTCTACCCTCCATCCTCTGCCAGGAAGGGCAGCCTGTGGTATTAGACCCATTGCACTGGGCCAGGAAGAGGCTGTATGGCTACAGAGGCACTAAGACATCTGAGTTATGCTCCACAATTACAGGAGAAAAAAGGTTTTTGATATTTCTGTTTGGCCTGTCAGGACCCCTTATGCTGTGATCTGTTACTGTAATGGATCCTACCAAGCTTCTCCTGTACCTCATCAGCCCTGGCATTGGCACTGTGCAGTAGTGTAGCTGATCGGAACTGTTTCACATTTTTATATTGCATCAGTTACAAATGTTTTTACAAGGGGTTTCTAATGCTGTAAAACTGTCTTTCAAATGATCTAACTTAAGCCTCAATTTCTCTCTTGTAGATTTTAGATGATGGGCTTCAAATGTTTTACATTAACTGAAAGAGATTCTTAGAGACTCTCATAGAGGAATTCTCTTTTTCTGCACAATAGCTAATTCTGTTGTTGGCAGTAGTCATAGCTTGTTTAAAAGCAAACGAGTATGTGCTTTGATAATATATGCTTCCCAATAACAAAATGGGAAAAAAAAACAGAAGAAAATTCAGTAGAATTGAGTTCACTCATACAGTGAAGAACACCATTCACTCATACATTGAAAACCAAGTATGTGAAACAAAGATAAATGCCTTCTTTTCGCTATAGGTTCTTTGAGCTTTAAACATGCATCAGTTTAAGCATACTGTGCCTTTTTCACGTAAGACGACTTTACCTTACTTTGAACAGTCTGGATGTTTGTGCCAGCTCCAAAAAACTGACTACTCTTGCCCAACTGAAAACTCAAAGGATTCATATAAAAATGTATTTTACTTCTAATTTTTCTCCCTCATTGACAAGAAAAACTAACATTGAGCTGTTACTGAAACTGAAGAAGATAGTCCAGACATTACTACAAACAGGAATGAGAGGACCTTGGTATATGTCCTGGCTTGCAAGAAACATGCTCTGCCTTCAGTGATACAAACCAATTTTTTTAATGGCTATGATTTTGTTATTGCTGACTTATTGGATCTCCTGTGTGAGAAAATTGCACCATTCATTTTGAATGGCTTGATAGTTAAAACCCTAGCTAAGCCAAAGAAGAGGAGTGTAGGAGTTCTGAGCAGAGAGTACTTCATAAACTCCATTCCTAGTTGATTAGTAAGGAATTCCTAGTGCTGGAATGATCTTCAAGACCACCTCAGACTCTAGTCTTTGTTTACTGTCTCATCACTGGCATCCCTACTGTTCTTTCTGGGACTTGAGTTTTCCCTATGTTCTTATTCATTTTTTCCTTAACTGCGATACTAGACTTTAAACACCCACAAAACCTGAAAGAATAGAGAGAAAATTGCTGTCAATCCAAACGTGTATAAAGGATTTATTGTAAACAAAATATTTCTGTGCAAACAGTTAGGAAAATAGTCTTCTGTTCTTTAGAAATGGCACGTGACTTTTTAAAATGTCAAAGCCACCAAACCTACTCTGTAGGTACTTCATGCAGTAACAGAGCACAGATGAATTGGTCCACTCAGCAAGCAATGATTTTTTTTTTTTTCTTGCAGTGTGGACCTCGGCTCTGAGGTTTAATGTTGGCTCTTATGCAAGACATATTTTTTTAATGCCTCTGAAGTAGGAAGAATGATAATGACCCAACGAAACAAAAACAGAGCTGTAGCAGCATGAGGACTGCCTCTGTTGACTTCTCAGGCCCTTGGTGTGTGATCCCCAGCCAGCATTGGTCATGTGAAGCTCCTCAGCATGGGCTCCTACCAGCCCTGGACACTGTACTCTCTTCTTAACTCAGGCTGTAAAACTCATGCCCAGGGTGTTCCTCTAGCCTGTCAAATTCATTAAGGCGGAAGTGAGTTGCCAGTTTGTTCACCATTCTCTTCAGGGTGACAAAGGCTGCAATGACTTGGAAGATTAGGAAGAGGGCAAAGATGATATTGACTGATCTTTCCAGTGGCAGAATTTTCAAACCTTCGTTAAATAGCAAGAAGAGAATTATAGGTAACTGCAGGAGGAGAGTCAGGAGCCAAAACCCAGCCAGCTCAGGGACCTATAACAGGGAGATAACACCTTTTAAAAACTGGCAGTTGGAGATGAAAAAATACAAAACCACTTATTTTTAATCTTCTAAAACACAGGAAATAATGTGAAATGGCGAAGTGAGGTGGCTTAACATTTCCATATACCACGTTTTTAACAGTACTTGTATTTTCTGAAAAACAGTTTTGGGGAGCGAGAGGGGTCCCCTCTGAGGGTGAACTTGGAATCCACAAAAGTTAATGCAAGCTGGTGCCACGGTAATACAAGATGCAAGCTGTAAATCAGAAATAACTTCAACTTAAAATCTCTTGAATGAACTGTCATGCCATTTTATTTATGTTCAACTGCAGAAAGCTCTCCTGTACAAAATAAAATGCATGTGTAGTAACATACCTTCTCCTGCAGATTGCCCATGTATCCCAGGTACAGTCGAATGCTCTCTATTAGGGAGGCTAGGATCATGACTGTGACCAGAATGAACTTGTAGTAATCTGACAGGGCTGGATACTAGATGGAAGAAGAGAGTAAAAGTTTCTGCCATGCTGTGTCATAACATGTCATCTGTGGTTAAATGAAGAAACTGTATGCTACTGTAAGTTTACAGCGTTGTATTGGCTTTCAAATACTCTTGAGCCTCCAGTTTCAAGCAAATCCCAAATAAACCTACTTAACTTCTAATGTCAGTGAGCACCATCTCTGAATGGGGAGGTGTTTGATCAGAAACATTACACTTACAAACAACTACTTTCCTTCAGGACTTACCTTCAGCTGGAGCATGACAACACTGCTGAGCCACCAAAATGGGAAAAAATAAACGTTGAAATAGAGGGACATCTGTAGTGGTAAACTGGAAACTATTTCATTATCTGTAGATAAACAGAAGCTTTTATCACTCCTAGTTTGTACCATAGTTCAGACAGAAAGATTGTTCCATCTTAGCTTCAAGCAAGAGCATTAACACCTTTCTCCATCAAGTTAAATGTTAAGAAAAGTGTTTTCACGTATCAAGAAGAAAAACTACCCTATCTTAGGCCACAATATTTTCTGGAATCTAAGGTAACTTCCAGTACACAGGATACAGAAATATTATTGCTTAATCGTAAATTCAAGCTGTGTGATTGTGGAGTAAGCCATAAGCTACCACCTAATCAATCTGACTGATAGGCTTAGCTCAAGTATTGCTGTATACTGATACTGCAGAAATATTAGGTGGTAATTTTATTGCTGTTCTTAAGAGAATGGTCAAAGTTGAAATGAGTACATACTGGATTATCCTTGTTTTGTACATGATCTTCCTGTGTAGGGACTTAATGCTAGAGAGCAGGCTTGCAAGAAACCTGTAATGCTTTTAGTTCTTAAGAACTTGAAATACATATCAAAAGAAAACTTATTCAAGACTGTATCAACATATTTTGTTCTCTTCAGTGTAGAGAACAGTAAATATTGAACTCTGCAGGCTGTAAATTCTATATTTACCATTTAATTATAGATTTAAAAGATTAGACTGAAAACAAGGAAAAATTTAAATGGGCATTCCAAGGGAATTGTTCATTTTTAATGGGTGAGGTTTTATTGCCATAGTCAACTGATATTGCAACCCATTTACTTCCATTACCAGCAGTCCCATTTTTCACATTTTCCCCGAATGTAGACACATTTCCTCATTTGATAAGTGAAGCTAAGCTCTAAGAAGCACTAACTAAAAACTAAACAAGTTTAGACAGTATTTGTTGTGACCTATTGATTTGTATTCAAGACTTCTGTCTGTCTGCTACAATGACAATATTCAATTAAAACTCAGACTGACAGCTATGCTTCATTGCTTCCAGACTCAGAACTACCTCTCTTCTGACATTACTGTCTCATTCCATATCTTCCGGCCATTTTCATACCTGTCTTTGTTCCATCTCAGTCTGGCATCCCTGTTTCCAGTCCAGCAACATGCAGCCTGGTACAGTCTGTTCCAGAAGTCTTTATGACAGTTGCAGAAGTATTCATGGTAGCTACTAGACTAGGTGGGAACGGATGAGGATTTGGGAGTAGAACTAGGACAGACCTTAAGGGTAGGGTGTGAGGGGCAGGAATTTGTTACACTGAAATAGAAAGTGCAAGACAACCAATATCCTTGTTTAATAATCCTATTTTTAAGCATCAGCACTTTGCTACAATCTACAAATGAATGAAAATCTATAGGTACTTCAGTTTCACTATCTACCTAAATTTGTCCTAGCCGTCCTAATGAATCAGTCTCTCAGCCTCAAATCTAATTTAGTAATAGTTGATTTTGGAGGGCACTGAGGTAGAATTCCAAAACTGTTTTATTTTTCAACAAACAAAAAAAAACCAAGACCATCCAATTACAAGTCATTACGTAACTACATAATATGCATTGGATGAACATTTAATAGTTCATAATGCTATTCAAAAACAGAAGCCAAGAGCTCTAATTTCAATTGCAATGATGATGTTTGAAGTACATTAAAGGTTCCATCAATGCAACAGTGGTATTTGTAACTTCTGCTCAAGTTTTAAAATTGTCTCTTCAATGAATGCTTAGCAATACAAGACAATTCTAATTCATTTTCTATTCCTAATTTAACTTGTACTTATTTTCTGGAACTGTTTAAAAAAAAAAAGGAAATGCAAGACTATTGCAATGGCCAATTCTTTCATGCTAGGTCAACTCACTGAAGTATATATGTGAAAGCCTAAGATTTGAAATCCTGATCTCAAAGAAACTAACTGTACATTTGCTGTTGCTTTCCATGGGCTGAATACGCAGGTAGGAGTTTTCGTAAAGGAAACTGAAAAGAAATGACTAAAATAGTCATTTTCTCACTTCACATTCACTCACTTTCTCAGAGCCTAGAAAAATATGTTGTTTGATAAATGAAATGATTTCGTAACCAGTGTGAGCAGTACAGCTACACTGGCATAACTACACAAAGAAAGTGACTTTTTGATTAATTTTATCACCTAGGAACTGATTTATCAGTTAAAGTTTGCATGTTAACTTCTATGAACGTTACCTTCCTATATTGACAGTAGCCATGAAAATAAACTGTCTCTCCAAAGGCATGAAAAAGGGGCATGTTATCCTGTAGGTTTCACTGGCAATGTGGTGAATAGTTATTAGTCCTTACGGTAGACTTGGAAAAAGAAAGAAAGCTGATACTTCGAGATTTTGCTATCTAACTGTAACTTGGTGTACCTCTTCAAGCTTTGAGTATCTTGTGTTCAAACTGTGCAGTAATATTGACCTTAAACCAGTAACTCAGTTCTTTTTTGTTCTCGTTCCCTATAAATCATTTATACTTTTTATTTTGGAGGTCTGAGTATCTGGTGTGTGAGTAACAATGGATTTTACCTGTAGTATTTCACACAAACCCTCTTCCAGTGCTGTAAAGGTGGGTATAAATTATCCTGTACAACTGACTTTAAATCATCCTGTTGAATATTCTCAGTGTCCAGGAAAGCAGTCCTAAGCCTACAACACTACAGCACGGTAAGTGCAGAGTGATACTGAAACTGTGCTTGCTCTACTCCAGAAACTATTCACTAAGCCACACTACACTACTGAGGCAAAACCAGATCTCGTGTACAGGGCATCTCTACTTTTCACCAGCGTTGCCCAGGCTTGGAGCAGGGCGGTGGGGTTTCCCTCCAAGCCGGGTCCGGCAGCTCCGCCATCCCGCCCCCATCCACTTTTTGGGGTCCAGGCGGCTTCCCCTCATCGCCCACAACCGCCTCAACGGCCACCAGGTGACGCTTGGCGCCGCCATCTTGGTTGCTGGCAAGCGCTCCCCGCCCGCCCCGGTTGCCCCCGCCGCCATGTTTGTTGCGGGCGGGCCGATTACCTGCACGGTCGCCCGGGAGCGGCGGGCCGGCGCCGCGGCTGTCGGTGAAGACGGTGCGGCTGAAGGAGCCCAGCCGTCGCCTCAGCGGCTCGGGCAGCGACATGTTGCGAGGCAGCGACTTGTCGCGGCTCCACCGTCGCCGTGGCGACGGGGCGGGGGTGCGCAGGCGCGGTGGGGGCCACCGCGCTCCCGCTGAGGGGCTGGGACGAGAGCCTGTGGGGAGTTGGTAGAGCTGTGCTATTGCTAAAAGTGAACGTCCGTGAGGCTCGTTTTGTGATAGAAACACAGAATCATTAGGGTTGGAAAAGATCTTCAAGATCATTGGCCCAACCATCACCCTACTACCGATATCGCCCACTAAACCATGTCCCTAAGCACCACGTCCAGCCTTTCTTTGAACACCCCTAGGGACCGTGACTCCACCACCTCCCTGGGCAACCCGTTCCAATGCCTGACTTCTCCTTCTGAGGAGAAATGTCTCCATTTCCAAACTGAACCTCCCCTGGTGCAGCTTGAGGCCATTCTCTCTAGTCCTATCACTAGTTACCTGTGAGAAGATGCTGACCCTCAGCTCTCCACAAAATGTCCTCTCCTCGAGGGTGCCTCTCTGTGTCACTATTAAAAGCAGCGGTGCAGTCAGCGCAGGCTTTTTATTCCAGTTAGGTTTTGTCCCTTATGGGATGCCCTCTCAGCATTAAGAAAAGCTGTTAACGTGAAAACAAGTTCTGCTTGTTCCTGCTTTAGAAAACACAGTCACTTTGTGTCTGAACCCTAAAAATGAGGTAGTCTATTCACCAGGTTTTTCGGCTTCCCTTAGGGTGTGATTCTGCCTGAGGAGAAAGGATGTGCGCAGGAAGTTATTTTCCTCATGACCAGAATGAAAGAACAACTTGTGCCCTTTACTACAAGGATTGGTAACAATTGCGGTTTTACTGAACATAATATGACACGTTAACTCCCGTTCCATCTCCTAAATCCTTTCCCCGTCTCCTCCCTCCTTTCTCCAAATCATATTTAGCTACTTCCCTGGGTGATCGTTCTCTAGTATGACTTTCCAAACTCAATTATCTCTGACTAAATAATTTAAAGCCTAGTTTAAATTTAATTTCTTTCTATCCCACTGGGAGAACTACAGAGAAAGATAGCTAAACAAGCATGAGTTCTGAGAAATCCATTTGGCTATCGAGCTGATGAACGATGTGATATTGACAACAGATACTTTTCAAAGAGTTCTCCAAACACGTGTATGGCAGCAGGAATCTGCACAATAAATAAATAAATAAACCGGCCGTGACAGCCTTCAGAAGAGATAAGGAGGAAGTGATTTTCAAATAATGGCAGCAGATTTGGAGAAGGAATTACAGATATCCCAGAATTTGAAGGGATGCTGTGCATGTCCCCTTAGAGGTGGGGAAGGCAGCAGGCTCTGCTGTGTAAGTGATTTTATAAAATAAAGCTTGAAGTGCAGGTGAGGCTTATCCCTATTTCATGGAAAAGGCAAAGCAGCTCAGCAGCTCTATCAGGTCTGCGTGGTACCAGGGCTACCTAGGTAGCACAGGCAGGACAGCTCTACAAACAAATAATTTAGTAAAAGCAACAAGTCTGAATGTTTGTCCAGCTTTTTTTGACCTGACTATGTAACTTTGAAGCCTGTCCTGTTACAGGCATAGTGACGGTGATGCCTGTGCTAGTTAGCCTGTTTTGGGGGCTGTAAAGCAACACAAGCTGCAGTCACAGATTTGCACACAGTTGTGTCCTGGCTAGATGTGGATGCCAAAGCTCTAAGCTGTGAGGGCAGTAGAGTTATACCACAGTTACAATGATAAAAATCCGGGAGCGGATGCTTGCTAATTAGCGAACTACCTGGTAAATAATTGAAGGGCTCAAAGATGACTTTTATGTTTCAGGAAGCATTAACATTAATGCTGGTTTTCATAGGTAGGTTTCTGAACATTAAAAAATGCAATCTGTATTTGTTATTTTGCCAATTGCCAATACATACTGTCAGACTCAACAACTATAATGGTGACTTTTGCACAAATCTCACTGTAAAATTCTTTGCTATAGACAGTGGTGAGATGATGAACCTGTGCAATATTACCAATGAGATAGTAAAACAAAGTTTCAGGCACTTGTTGCGTTTGTCCTGATCTCATTAACACCCTTTAAATTAGGGGAACACTGATCCCACACTCTCAGTTAATTAGACAAAAGGAACAGGTTTATACGAATTAAAATTCTGGCTGATTAAGTCAGTTCCTTGTGGAAGTCTTTTTTTTTTTTTTTTTTCCCCACTGTATAAACTGCTGGCCTGTTAAAGTTCAGCCTTTAAGGATTTTCCTTTTGATTACTTTCTCAGAATTGAGGGAAGAATTTTCCCTGAACTGCACAATACTGTTCCTTTCCTGTTGCCAGTGGCTTTGAGCAGAGGCCCTGATCTCCCACATGCTCTGATTTTCTTATGTTTCCCAATTCTGAAAACCTATCAAGCATACAGTCAGGTATCCAGCCAGCAGCTCTGTGGCAGTCAGTGGAACTTTGCAAAATTGGGCTCTGCTCTTTCAAAAACTGTGAGGCAATCCAGCTTAGCAGTCGGTGAAGTGTAAAACTAAGCAGCAGGTAAAGGAAAGGCTGGTGGAATGCAGACACCACAAGAAATGCATGGATTTGCCATGTGAACTCTATTTCCAGACTCAAGGTGTGAATCTGTGATATTTGGCAGTCTTACATTTTCAGCAGATGGCCAAGCATCCTACATGTCCCTGAGAAATGAAATTGTGCACTTTTTTGTTTAATATTTTTGTCTGCGCAAATACTTAAAATATTCCCCGACGATGGAATATAGTCTTTGTTTTTACTAATTCTTTTTAATTTTCTTTAGACCAAGGCACACATCTTGGGGGGTCAATTTAATGAACAAAATTCTTCTGATTTTCTGTAGGGGCGTTTGGAGAGCACCTACTCCATTTTCAAGCAGAAGAGAATCTTAGAACTTGAAGAATCAGAACACCAGAACATCTGCATTGACAGGTCAGAGCTTCCTGTAACACTAGGATATCAATATGGGCCATAAGGAGTGGAAGAAGGAAAAACATTTAACTGTTACGTGATGGAAACCGTTATGATGACCATCTGTATAAATACGGTAAGTGTCCAGCTTTTGTGATTAAAACCGGTTTTGGCATTTTCCTTTTGTAATGTAAAGACATTCTGCTACTTAGTTTCTTTGTGTCTATCCATGTATGAAAGGTTAAGGTAGAAATAACCAGATTTCCATTTCTCTGTGTGTTGAAATAAGCTACTGAAATGTGAAACTGGAAGAAATAAGCTCATAATTGCGCAGCATATTAAATGACCGTTTTATTTCTCTCCACACATGCTAGCTATAAATAAAACAAAAGTCTCTGAAAATCTGCCTGAAAGCTTTAAATCAGAGGAATATTGGATCTTTGTGTATCCACAGTAGTCCAACTAAGTTGGTAGACACTGGCTTGGCTCCCAGACCGAAGCTCCTGGGGCTCTCTGGCAACAGCACTAAGCCATAAACACCAGATGCAGTATATCTAACAAAATTAAATATCAGCAGTTTTTTACAGTTGGCATTTCAGAAACACAGAGTTCATTTAAATGGTGCCAGTGGTTTATCTTTGCACCTGAATTGCAATTGCTGTATTTCTGAATTTGCTGGGGTGGAATCTCACAAATGCAATTTTCCGTGGCATGCCTGTGCTGCTGCCCCTTATGTAGCCTTAAGCGTGCAAGCAACAAAAGTCACACTCCTCTTTGCTTGACCCTTATTAATACCTGCCCAGTGCTTTGTTAGAAACGCTGTAAAATGTAAAAAGTGCTGGTGAGTCGAGGTATGTGCAGGCAAACAGAGTACAGGCTTGCTTTCTCCTCCTGTTCTCAGAATGAAGTGACAGATTGGGAGTTTTAACAAATTACAAATGCCACGAAGACTCTAATGTGTGTATTTGAAAGGATCGTGTTATTAGCTGTGACAGTGTCTGCCAGAGCAATTTCACAGCTGTGTTCCTGGCGTGCAGTACCCCAGGACAATCTTTTCTCTGTGTCGCTTGTACACTAGTCCCTGGTGTTCGTGTAATACCTACAGGATATTTGTGTCTGGTAAACAATTATTGTTGCTGATGAGACGTCTTCGAGGCTCCTGTTTCAACCATTATGGATTGCTGCAGCCACTCCGTTCAATAAACGTACCTTAGCTGTTTTTTTTCTTAAGCATAAAGACAGCAACAACAACGATAAGAGGGCCTATTACTTGCTCCCACAGTTTGATTTTCTTCCTGTTGTACTAGGCAGTTAGTTAGAACAGCTCCTTGGCTTTTTTTTTTGCCTTTTTTTTTTTTGAGTTGGTTTGATGTTTTGTCAAGCACACTAGGAAATTCTCAAGGCTGCTGCTACCATTAAACAAGTTTCACCATTTGTGTTTCAGAAGTGCTTTAGATTTGTGTGACATGCTAGGAGTAAAGGTGTGGATTTTGTGCTGGATTCTCACTTCTACTGAGGCCCTTGAAGTACCCTTAAAGGACTCTTTGAGTGTCCTGACCAGCGCAGAGGGGTCCCTTACTTCCAAAATATAGCCGTGGAATAGCTGGTGAATGCCATGCTATAACGCTGCAAACAGGCTGGGTGCCTTCAAGTTTTGTTTTGCTGACAAAGCTCGTGATCAAAGTGACGTTCTTCCTTTGCTTCCAGATCTTTTGGGGATTAATTCTGCCTCAGTTACACCTTCACCTCTTTCATGGGTTGGTTCCCCCAGAAGGCTGTTTTTGGGAAGGAGGGATGTGTTTGCTGCATGTGTTTGAACTCTCAGCAAATGGAGGCTAGTGTTTTGCTAAACCAAGGTGCCCAGCTATTTAAAAACTGAGCTCTGTGTAGAGGTCTAAGCTTCCCCAAAGCCTGTTCTGTGGATATGAGCTCCCCCAGATGGGAGGCCTGTTTCTGTTCTCTGGGCATCAGAGCAGGTGCTTTACCTGTTACTCTTTATAACTCCTGCAAAATGCTTCCTGGGATGTGGGCCCTAGCGGGGCCAGAAACAGCTTT
The DNA here is from genome assembly GCF_009769625.2 of Cygnus olor. NCBI lineage: Eukaryota > Metazoa > Chordata > Aves > Anseriformes > Anatidae > Cygnus > Cygnus olor. The sequence continues at coordinate 109,667,088 of NC_049171.1, forward strand.
CTCTTTTTATCACAGAATCCAAAGATGGCACAGTATTTAAAAAAATTACCTTCGAGGTGGCATGAATCAGCGTGATGATACACCCGTGCAAAGGAAGGACTTAGTGGTGACTGCATGCCCGCTGCTGGTGGTAGTAGTTCCCTGCAATAAGTTTTGCCCATCCTTTGCAATTAATTAGTTCAAGCCTAAGCCCTATATGTGTGATGCACACACATTAGTAGTTTGATCATTTAGGAAAAAAAACAGCCACGAGACAGAGAGGACTGTTGTTTAGTTAAGGAACTAAATCACAGGGTTGGGTTTTGTATTTTTAATTCCTAAATTTGTATTTGGACTGTTACCTAAATGCCTGAGTGTGTCAAAACTTCAGTGCAACTTAAGCTGGAGCTGCAGCAGCACCCTGAAAGTGAGGCTGGTTATTTGGATTCTCTGATACGCATTCCGCTGCCTAAATTTATGTTTCCAAACAAGAACAAACTCTCCCTCTGCTTTGAAGCTTTGCCAAATGTAAAGTTGTGTGTTGTTGTCAGGTCTGTGTCAGAGGGTTTCCATTGTCCATTCGTGTCCAGGCCGATGCCTGTGAGAGTACAGGACTGTGAGAATGACTGCAAATTCCACAGAAGCAGAGTTCTGGTTCGGGACCTCTAGTTCAAACATGGTGGGTTATGCTGCTGGGGATGCTAGTGCAACACCGCTGCAATCTACGGTGTCTCTCCGTTGGGACGGGGATTTGGCTGCGTGTTTATTTTTGTTCTATAATCTGTTAGCTTTAGGCTTTTTGCTGTGTTTCCAAACAAAACAAAACTTGACTCAGCTTCTCATCGTGCAGTACCGAAGAAAGAGTATAGTGACTTACTGAAGTTCCAAAGAGCACTTAATTCTGTCTTTATTGCATTTTCAATTATTTAAAATGGGGGCTTCTTACGTGTGGGTACGCACTGGCCATATGCACCATTGTACCTCAGTCTCAGCTGTGGTTCCAGTTGCTGTTGTACTGTGAAGGATCATTTTGAACTCCCCGATCTGCTGGCTTTGAAATGTAAAATTTCTGCTTGTCATGTGAAGTTGAGGTTCCTCACGTAACCAGAATCCGTGAAGTGGTGCTTAAGACTGGAGAAAGTCTAATGGTATTTTTTACTGTAAAGATGTTTAAAAACAAGGAATTCCCCTTCTGCATGCTGAATTGTTGCTGTTCATGGTGGAGGAGGCAGACTGAAGGATCTAATCTAGCTTGCTTGCTTGACCTCTCTCTCTCTGGAATGCTTTATTACAGGGCTCAATTGAAAGCTTTTTTTTCCCCCCTCAGAATCTGTCTACAAGATCTTGCCTGCCTTTATGAAATACTAAATTTATAGCTGCAGGATTTATTGCAGCAGTATTTTAAAACACCAGATGCTGATACAGCAGCTCTAATTAGAAATATATCGAGTGCTGGACTGTGTGAGTGAAGTGGTGTTTTAAACTGCAGCATCCACAACAAGAGGCAAATATAGGCTGTGTTTGTACATGTTTGAATGACGAGAGGTCTCAGTGAGAAAAGCTGTGGTCTGCTCTGAAGTGACGCTGCTGTGATTGATTTCTTCTGAGAATTTCTGCTTTATTTCACTGAAGTGCAGTAGTTTAGTTGGGAAAAGACCTGTGCTGACGTGCTGTAGGCTTTGTGTTACGGTGTGACAGGTTATGCACTTTGCCACTGTGGTCAGTCAGAAGTAATTGAACAGAAGCTGGAAGACAACAAAGTCAGTTTCTGTAAGGAAGCACTTAGTCTCTTTTGCATTTAAAAAGTTACAAATCTCCACCAGGTCTTGTCTGTTGTAACCTGGTGTATGTGTGACTTCCCTAAAATCCTCTGTGCAAATTTTGCAAGGCCCCAGAGAGGCAGCTTCATCCTCCTGTCCCAAAGCCAGGCCATCCATGTCCAAACCACACCTCTCCAATGACAGAGACTACGCAGTCTGCCTGGACAAATCTATCCTGGTGTCCGTATCATTAGAAAATTAAGCCCTAGTATCTAGTCTAAGCCACGCTTTCCTCAATTTCTACTTTGCATCTTACCAAGCATGGGCATGGAGCTAATAAACTGCTTTTTTTTTCTGCAGCTACTTCTTGATTTCCTTATCATGTGCTGCCTCATCTGCTCGCCTGTAAATAAAACAAATCTAGCTGAATGGATCCGTGTCCATTTACGCTAGATGTTTATCACAGTAGGTCTCCCCTGATTTCCGTGAGAGGAAATCTGATGGGCAGAGAGGGGAAAAGGTTTAGGTGATGAATAAACTGGAAGTGTTTCAGTGTACATTGCAAATTGCTCACTGCAGTACCAGACAGCCTGTATTGATCATGCCTAAAGAACATGTTATTCCTTTGAACATTAAATGTGGCAAATGACTGTACTACGACTCAGGATTGATATTTCTGTCCTGCAAGGATAATTAGGAATTTACCAGCCCGGGTTAACAGACGCCTTGAGAGACATGGGTATGATTAACTTCATAAATACATATTATGAAATCGCAGGCAGTGTTCTAACTGTAATGTATTTTCCCTGAAGGAAAATATGTCTGGGTACAGAAATCAGAAAGAGCTTGGTGCCAAATGCAGAATGGAAGGAAATTCCTTTAAGGCTGGAGTCTATCAACAGTTTGTCTGAATGGTCTTTTTCTTTGAAGAAGTAGTTGAGGGGTTATTTCTCTTAATTTTATTATCCCCTAACTTCTAAACTCTATCTCTTTCCTAAAACACACCAGCGTGTAACGTGAATATGTAACATAACATTCCCTCTGAGACTTGTTACTGGTTTATAGCTGCTGCAGGTGAATTTGTTTATAAAAAAGCAAGCAGCTACTTGAGGCAGAGGGGAGTGTAAGTCAGTGGTTGCTCCTGTGCTGGAAGTGGATTTCTGAGAACGTAATAGCATAAAGGAGATGATTTTTCTACAAAGCTGTGAGATTGGAGAACCCTGGAGGTGAATTTAAGCAGTCCTCATAAAGATTGTTTATTGTTAAGGTCTCGGTTATCGGATGTGGAGGGCTTTTAACATGAGATCTGGGTTAGCTGCTCGAATTTACAAATCGGACTTAGAGCTGTTGGCACCTCCACCTTGACATTCAGCTTTGCCTCAAGGAGCCCTAGTTTAAGAGCGACTGAAAAATAATTGCTAGGCAGTCCCTCCGCGGCAGCCAGTCCTGGCAGAAGGCGACGTGTTGAGATTATTCCTGAATCCCGCTGCCCCTTGCTTGCAGGAATGTCTGTTGGCAGCAGGCATGGCCCAGAAGATTGGCCCAGCTCGCATGGGTGACTGGGCCTAGGGTCTGGCAGCTGCAGATTAGAAGGACATAAAGCTGCCTCATGCCAAGTGTGTGTTCTGCACTGCCAGGAGGGAGAATTTCAGCCTTGGAGCCTGGACTGACAGTGCTTTATTCCAGCCGTTATGTCCAAAAGTCTCATCCGTGTGAGGGGTGGAGTCAATCAACTGGATAACTTACCCTTCTGCTATTTCCATTTTGCTCTCAATATTTCTTTACTTTGCAAGAGTGAACTGCTAGACAAATATATTAGAACAGCTTTTTGCTCTATACATTTCAAAGAAGAGAGAAGGAAAAGCACCGAGTTAAACTACAGAATGTCACATTGTTTGGGGGAGAAAGCTCATCAGCTACAGTTTCCAGTGCAATGAGTTAAAAATCCCCAATTCTTTGGGACTAGGTTATTTTTGCTAAGAGAAGGCAAGTAATATAGACATATTTTCAGTCCTGAGTTTGATCAAAGTCCTGACAGTACGAAGCACTTTGCTGAAGTGGATTAAGGATGTGGTTTTTTTTTTTTTTTCGGGCAAGAACTTTCACATGGAGCAGGCCATACGACTTTGTTATGTACTTCTGCAGTGAGTTTTGTAACGGCTGACGCAATGACAGCTCGCTTCTTGTCCAGTCTTGATTTGACTGCGTTCAGCATGTGCTTAAGTGCTTTGCTGAATCTAGGCTAAGAAACGCTTTTCATACAGGAATGTTACAGAAAGGATAATGACCACGAGTGCCTGGGTAGCAGCAAAGGCTTCATCCTGCTCCTTTGAGCCCCAACTTGTCTCACTGGGCCTTTAGCAGGATCAGAAACCAGGACGACGTCAAGCATAGTCTAGCAGCAATGAAAAGAGGCAGCACTGAGAGAGATGTCAATATGCAGCTTTTAGCTAAAGAAGAATTTTTCATCAAACACCTTCACATTTGGTTTTTGCCTCACGTTTTTTTTTGCCTATGTGTAAGCACTTTTCTAGTCCAGGACGCTTGAGAGAAACTGTCATTCAAAAAACCTTTGCTGACGATACCTGAATTTTCACTCAGAACTTTCATCAAGCTTCAGTACTAAGTGGTTTTGGGCTGATTAAGTGTTTTGGCTTTGGGGCTGATTAATTTCACATACTGCTATCTGCACATCGTAATACTCCGTTGTACATGCAAATATTGGCCCAGCATTTGGAAAATGGCTGGTGATCCAGCTGCTTTGGGGCTCTCAGCTAGGGATGCTTTAAAGAGGTCTGTTTTTCAGAGTGCCTCCACTTTCTGAAATTTAAGTTATTCTTGGGTTTTACCAGCCTATAGAGGCCCTTAAAATCACTGCTGACTTGAGAAAACTCCTTGATCGCAAACAATTCTCCGTTGTTCTCCCAGAATTATTCATCTCGGTTACAGCAATGGATTGAAATCTAGTAGTGGAATAAAGGGACGAACGTGCCATTCAAGTGCAGCTTGATGTTTTCTTGCAGAGATACCTGAGACAGCACAAGTACGTGGTGCTCAGCATGGCGCTGTGCGTGGTATGCCCCGGCATTAGTGACGTAGTGTACTGGTGGGGCTCCTTACCTGGCATCAATCCTTGTGCTTTCGCAGTAATCCCATAGGTACAGCACCAGTGTACTCAGAGTGGTTTCCTTCTGATGGACCGAGGCTGAAGTCATGTAGGATTGCTGTTATTACCAGCTTGTGTTGCTGGCCGACCAGCAGTTAGTGCACTTCTTAGGCATGCCTGTGACCTGCCATGGATACAAGGCACATCACTGGTAAATGTAGGTAAATGATAACAAGCCCTACAACTGCAGCTGGTCATGTCAAATGAAACCCCAAGCTTCCCCTCCCTGTGCTAAGATGTCGATGCACAAAACCAGCACAGTTCTGATCCAGCTGTACTAATGGATGCTGACAGCAGAGAGATATGACAGCACTGAGATATGCACGCAGAAATAATTTGGACCGGTTGCTAGCAAGAAGTCCGTAGGTAACTCAAGTAATCCTGCTCACTTTGATCTGCCTGTTTTTCTGGGTGTGGAGCTGCAGAAAACACTCGGTAGCAGTGCATCCACACCAACATTGCCAAGCTACTTTCAAATGATAATTCCTCTGTGCTTTGCAGGGCTTCCTAAACCTGATGGAGAGAAGTCAAGAATCAAAATCAGTGGCTGCATTTTTGCTTTTTGGAAGGGTTTTGTTCTTGCTGGATAATCTCTTTGTATCCCCAGGGAAAATTTCTGGTAAATTTTATGTCAGTGGCCTGAAGCACAAAGTCTGAGCAACGTGGGGTTTAAAACACGAAACAAAGCAGTTGCTTAAAATTTTGCTCTGTGAGAAAGCTGGTAAATTTGTATGTCTGATCTTATAACTTGTAAGAAGAAAGAGGGAAATAAAAATGGGCTGTTGAACAGTTTAATGCATAAATTACTCAACACCTTTTTTTTGTTTATTTATATGAAACCATAAAAACAGTGTTCTGTGCGGTGTTTCCGCCATATCTATAGGCAGGGTGAAAAGCCTGCAGTCTTGAGAGAAAACTAGTAAATTTGGCAGGTTAGCAACTACTGCTAAGGTGCATGTCTCCATTGCTCGTGCACCTCATTGTGCAAACATTGCTATACATGGTTGCTTTGAGCATCACTCCTTTCAGCAGCTGGACACAAGCATGTGCAAGGGTTGCACGAGGAAACTGGTACTCTTGTCCCATTTAATCTTACAGGTTGACCTCAACAAACTCTCCAAAGGGAAGCACAAGTGTCAGCGCCATAGAAAAATAGTGTTTTCCAGGTAATCAGCTGATGAGTATTGGCACAGCTTCCAGCATGGAGCTGGTTATAACTGTAACTTGTAATTCTGATCTACTTTATTGTCCTTGCTGCAGATTGTAGCGAGGAACCTGTAAGATTCTGATTCAATCTTCAATCTTTGATTTGTGTGATAGGACCAGACCTTAAAACTGAATTGTGAAGAGTTCTCTTCTCTCTTCTCTGTAGCTGATTCATTAAATTGATAACAACACAGTTTCTCAAATAGCACAGGGAACTGACAGTCTCTGACATATCAGGATGTCTGTAAAACTCAAAACTGGTGTATATAAACATCTGTAAGACATCTGTGTCTTGCTTTCCAGGTATCTTTCAGGAGGTGCCTTAGAATATAGCTGTCATAAACCAAGCCAAAGTAGGAGCAAACTGTTCGTTCTGAGGAAAAATTCTGATCCTGCTGTGCGTGCCAGAGAAGTTTGGTTGGTGGGAGCCACATTTTTGGGTGCTTTCATATAGCTGTTTCCTACAACACACTGTGCTTTTTTTTGTTTGTTTGTTTGTTTTAGGTGTGTATCTGAGCTCCCTCAGAAAGAGGTCTAAATTTATGCAGCTGGACTTTGAATGTAACTTTAGTCACCAGCTACAACTGCTATTTCTGTCTGTTCTGCATGAACTCAGACGCTAGTGGTCGATGTTAGCAATGGACCCAAAGGCTATCCACCCTTGTTAAAGCAGTGCAGTCTTGTGGTTAGCATGCGGGACCAGAAGCGTGCTGTCTTCTGCACACACAGGATTAAATTTGGGTTGTTTTGTGATTAGCATTTTGCGGGGTAGAGAGGGGAGGTCACTGCATTGAAATGAATGCAATGGAAACGTGAATTGAAGACTTCCCCCTGAAATATGAGCGTGGATGGTCTAGGTGGCTTTCCAACTGAGGCCAATAAAACTGAGTTTATCTCCTGTCTGAAATTTTAAACGTAAACTGTTTGAAAATGCTGTTTATTATAGAAAACTGTGTGACCCTTCATTGGAGCTGGGTATGGATACAGGCTTGTTGATTTGTGCAGCTGAATATTTCATTGCCACAGTTCAAAGGCTCATGCAGAATGCTCTGGGCAGAATCAAAGCTGGATTCCTCTACTAGAAATTCAGAGTAATTTCACTTACTTCAAAAATCTGCTGCTGCATTTGGCCTGAGGGGCTTTCATAGCAAGCTACATGATTTTTCTTGGCTGTTTTTCTCAATTTGGGAACATGGTAGTGTCTCAGCATAAGCAGTTACCCCCAGAATAGCCATTTCTTTAACCTTTTCTTAACCCCAGTCATACTCCGGTGTGTGTACTGTTACAAAGACTTTGTTTGGCTTGGTTGCAACCTCCTTATTTGATTGCTCCCCCTGCTTGCTGGGGCTCTGAGACCTGCTCTTTCTCGAGGCATTTTCCTCCTCATATACTTAAGGCATTTTTATATTATTTCTTCTGGCAATGTATTCTCTTGTATTTTTTTTCTTTAATCTCTCTTTCATTTTTCCTGTCAAAGTCTGTTCCACTGCATTAAAGACACATGGACTGGATTTATGATGCCTGAAATGGATACCTCTTTGGCCCTAAAGCTCATCCCCTGCCATACTGCTGGAAATGATTGCAACTTTTCTGCATCTTTAAAGTAAATATCTCATTGAGCTCAGGCAGGCATGTGTGGTGCTTTTGGAGCCAGGGAGTATTTATTTAATCTCCATGTAGGGAAGCAGAGAGTGAAATCCTAGATCCATTCAAATCATTGGGGCTTTCCCTGGGCTCCAGCTGAGCTGTGTCTCTGTGTTTGGGTTTGGGATCTGTAGGTGGTCCTTCAGCAAGGGGAGGTTGAAAGCGCGAAGCAGGCTTTTCAGTCCTGTGTTCTGGGATGAGAGGCTGAGCTGAGGGCCAGCTCGCTGCAGAAAGAGATGGAGGATTTGAAGGTGAAGGACCAGGTTTTCTTTCCTGGTTCTTGCGCTGGCCTCTTGAAAGATAGTTGTTTATGCTTTAGTGTTTGCCTGCCTGTGAAGGTACCTCAGAAGCACAGTACTATTGGGATGTGTAGTTTTGCTGGTGTACTGCAGTTGTATGAGAGGTTCTGGAGACACATGTCCATCTGGGACATGCTAAGCCCATAAAGCAACAGGTAAGCTTAAGCCACAGGTTTGTTCAGGTGCTTAAGTGTGTTGCCTGGATGAAGCCTTAATTTGTTCCCTGTGAATTGTGGCACTGTGTCCCAGTGGAAGTTGTCTGGTTTGGTGACAAGCCCAGCTTACAGTCCCAGCAGAGAAGTTTGATGAAATAAAAGGTGGATTAAACGGTGTCTCCGTATTCCCATCCCCAGCTGAAGAGCAGTTTAAACAGTGAAAACTGTCAGGAGTGTTTATTGAGAGAAGCAACGTTGGAAGCTGAAGATAAGAGCATTTATCTTCACGTCAAAACTACTCAGTGTCTTTGATGGGCTCCCAACGCACGTTAACAAGGAGCTTAGGCTGGAGACACTGGGATGCGAGGAGTCTGGGGGGGGTGTTTATCCCACCGAAACGTGGCGTGCATCAAATCAATTACATGGTGCAGGCATATTCCCCCCCCTTGTCACCAGACAGCATTGCGAGCTCGAAGAAAATACGTTCTCTGAGGCGCTAGAAGAGCCTCCGTTTGGATGCTGATTTAATGTGAAATGTATATTAAAGGAGAGAGAGAGGGAGAAGGGGAATCTCATATGTTCTGCAGCAGATTGCCACATCGATCTTGTCGTTTAGGCGAACACAGCTGGACCTGAGGCTATGGGGCTGTGGGATGTGCTGCGTTTCTGTCAGGAGTTGTCAGCCTCAGAGGAGCACAGGAGAAGGAGGCACTGTAGCAGTAGAAAGTGTAGTAATAAAGGGATCAACGAGCCGTTTAAGGGGAAATCAAAGCAGGTGCCAGTTTGTGCCCACTGTTTTGGCTTGTGCTCACCTTCAGCAGCTAGAAACATGCTCTGCCCTTGCCTCGTCCCCCAGTGCAGTGGTGGTGGGAGGAGGCTTGCTGAGCCCTCCCTGCTGCCATCTCTGAGCCAGCTCCTCCATGAGACTTTCTCCTCTGAGCTTACACCCCAGATCACAACCCGTGTTGCACAATGCTGATGGCCAGTCTGGGAGTGGCTTCCACCAGCCACTTCGCTCAAACAGATACACTGGCAAACTCTTCTTAATTTATAGCAGGCCTCGGGCATCCCTCTGCCTGGCATTTATACACTGTCTGGAATGGCGTCGGTGCCTTGGGATACTTGTGCTTCTCCCAGGCAGAGCAGAGACACTAGAGAGCGCCCTGCATTTGCAGATTTTGACTTGGGAAGCACAGTGTGAGGATGTGAGCAATCCCTGAGGAGAGGACATGGGAGACAACTGATCTCAGGACTCAGCTTTGTCTTGCTTCTTGAGACAGCCAGGAAGACACATGTTTGGAGAGGTTTTTCTGATGATTTCTGTTGCATCATCTCAAAGGTAGCCACCAAGAGAGTACCTGGAGGGGCCTGGCTAGTTGTCTCCTCTCTTAAGGAAGCTTTTAGAGCAGTCTAGGTTGAAACGTCTCTAGGGGTGTCCTTGGTATCTAAAGGTTGGTGGGAGGATTGCCATCGCTCTCAAGCTCGCAGTCTCCAGTCCTAGAGAAGAATACGTTTAACTTTCAAGTACATCAATACTTCAACAGTGTTTAATATTTTAGTATATTTGAATGCCCGAGTCATTTCTTTGAGAGCAGGCTGGAAACAGATTGTTTTGCTGCCTTTTATTCCAACTTACCCAAATGGCATAGGCTCCCCGGCCCTCTCCATGTGGGCTCCACCATCCTCTTCCTTGCGGGAGGGTCGCAAGCTCACACTGATTCCACCAGTGCTGCAGAATAACTGTCCTCGCTCCTACACCATGTGCTGGCCTGTATCTTCTCCCATTAGCTGAGGCCTCCTGAAGCTCCTCTCTATCCTAAATTGCCAGGGAAGCAGTCAACGTGGTCTCATTTTCCTATTAATCGCTGATCATGCGATGGTGGTGACTAAACTTCCATGACAATGAGCTGGCTTCCAGTTTTTTTTCCCAGTGGAATGTTTCCTGCTTCACCAAACCTGACTTATCTTTTGGAAGGTGCTTATCTCCATGTATTCACAAGTACTTCCTAAAGAAAAAAACCTCAGAATTTTGTTTTGTTTCTTTCTATTTTACTTCTTTTTTAGCAAGGTGATATGTAGATATTTCAGAATTTTGTTTGCTGTGTCCTCCTTTTCTTGTGTTACGAAGTGTAAAAGGCTAAATGAAGTCTTGTAGTTATTTTCCTTATCTCATCTCTTTTTATTGCTTTGGGGATGTTTTCATTATCTTGCCATTTTTGAAAACATTTCACATTGGAAAAGCTCCAAAATAGTAAAAGACAAGGAGAATGGTACAAAAGGAAAAAAGGAGATAGTGAAAAGATGCTTAGGAGGAACCATTTTTATTGCAGTTTCCAGCTGGAGGAAAAAGAGGGAACATATTTTTTTAACCTCATCAAAATTCCTAAAGATGTAGATGTTTAGATGTTCAATTAAAAAAGAAATCCTATTTGGGCACGTCTGAACGGATATATTTTTTTCTGTCCCATTTTGACCTTCCTTGATTCTCCTTGGCATTACTGCTAGTCCCCTCTGCCCCTTAGGCTGTGTCAGAGGCGTCTGGAAATGGCAGATAAGGAGCAGCCTTGCTTTAGTGCGGCTTGGGAGCAGCGGCCACGGGCTGGGAGGCAGGAGTCGTACAGCCCGTGTCCTCGCCACGCAGAGGAGGTGTCAGGCATCCAGCATAGAGGCAGGTTGGTATTTACCAGAAAGGTGGCGTGCCTGGCAGCGGGCAGAGGATTACTGGCTGCAGAATTAACTTTCCAGGAAGTGCCTGTAGAGATTTTATCTTTTTGTTTGGAGGATGTTGGGTCTGTGCAAATCCCTGAGCCCAATGAAGAAAACAACCCTGTGCACGAGGCTCTTGAGACGAAGAAAATTTAGTCTTAAGTTAGAAAGATGGGGCAAAGCGCTTGGGCACAGAAGTAAGTCTCCAAGTGATGCCACGGAGTTATAGTTTGGTGAGGGTGTTGGAAGTCACTGAAGATTTCTTCCCATTCCTGAGCGCAGTGGCTGAGGCGCTGGTAGAAATCATGAAGTGCCTCTGTGAAGGCTCGATATCCTGTTAAATGTCCTGTGTTATCTGTGCAATACCAGCAAGTATTGCTAATCAGACAAATACCCACAGACTTTAACGCTCAGCGCCTGGTGAGCAATTTATTGGAAGCCCCTCCGCGCTTATGTGTAGCTCATAAATATGCAGATGTGATTTGTGTTAGTCTGATCTCCTACATTCTCTGCCCATCCTTCACCCTCTAAGCTTTGGTGAATGTTGACTGATTTTGATCAAAATTGGTCAAGGGGTAATGGTCTGGTAGATACTATTTTTTTTTTTCCTGAAAATCAGTGTCAAGAGAAGGAGACACCTGCAGGAGTGTGGTCCTTAGGGAAGGGCAGCTCTTCCTCTCGTCGTTTTTGGGACCATGCAGCTTCCAGCTCCCTTACCCAAGGAGATGTAGTAGGAATAAAGATAACAGGAAGGAGCTGGAAGGTTTTGTGATGGGAGGACTGCTGAACTGCAAGTATTCTGCAGATGTAATGGCTGGAGGAGTAAGGCACATAGGATGTAAACCTACAGAAAACTAGACTTCAGGGTTGTGCTGCTCCCAGAACAACGTGGTTACTGGGAAAGTTGTGTTACAACTGGATTTCTCCGTCGCTGATTGTGATCACCTTATGCCGTGTTAGTGGGTAGGGGACTTTGCCTGCAGTGAATTAAGGCGTGCAGTGTTATGAATAGTTTCCTTACTCAGGATGGCATTACTCCAAGCCTCGAGGTAATTTATAGCTCAGGTAGGCATGCTGTTGTTTAACAAGGCTAAATATGGAGCAACGAGAGCATGATTTGGGTCTGTATGCTCTGTAAGCAACAGTGGAGTTTGTGAAGGGCAGCTCAATATTCTTCATATTGCAGGCACAAGCATAAGCAGATTTTTTTTTTAATTGGATTTTGAGACAAAGCACAGCTGGTACAAAGCTTTAGCAGGAATTCAAATGTTGCTGCTTATTAATGCAGTAAATGATGATTTACAAGTCCTGGTTTTGTGTTTACTGTTTAATACTCTGACAGCCATAGACTTATGAAGCATTTGGCAAACGTGAAGATTTTTGCAACAATCAGCTGCTTGCTCCTACAAACCTGCAAGAATTAAGGTGTTTTAACCTCTCCTCTAGAAGGTACTTGATAAGGCAGGAGACCTTAGTCACAACTTTTTAGAGTTAATCTTGCATCTTCTTTGGCAAAGGATGTGTGGGAAGCAAGAGAGAGAGCATGTGTAAGTATCCTTCTGGTCAGTGTAAAAATAGCAAGTTGGAAAGAAGTCACACATGCCTTAACCAGTTCTCTTCTCTCTGCTTACAGAACTGAGAAAAAAGCGTGCTTGACAAATGAGTTATCGTGTAAGCCCCACAGCAAAGAAAACCTTTTTGAGCAAGAAAAGCACCATCTTTTTCCAGTTACTTTGTAGTTCTTATTTTAGTGTTATGGGAAAAATGGTCATTTAGGGATTTTTTCCATTTTTTTTTTAATCAGAGAAGAAAGGAAGCAGCACATAGAGCGAGACATTAATTGGTTGCTGATTCCCTGCTCAACATTGCTGGTGGAAAAAGAAAACCTGGCGATCATCCTTAGTGCACATGGGCTTCATAGTATTTGGCACAAGGCAGCATGCAAGATGAAAGTGTGTCTCTTGACAGCTAGCTCCGTACTGGCAGCCTTTACTCCAGGCAACAAATTAATCCACTCAACTGTGTTCTGCATGATTGTTGATACTGTCTTAATTGGTACCATACGTTTCTCTGTGTCGACATGTCCATCATGTTAATGTCTGGGGACTGTTGTTTCCTGCCAACTCGGGAACAGTGTAGCCTGCTCTGTCCTAACTGAACTTCTATCTAAAAAGCCTCGGTGAAGAAGTGTGACTCTATGGCAAAGGGAAAATGTAGAGCCATGTTGGGGCATGACTCAAAATTCTTGAATGAAAAAAAAAAAACGGGACTCCTGATTTCAGTAGCAGTTGGAGATGAGCCAGCTCTTCCAGGGGTCCCTAAGGACAATCCAGTTCTGCTGAAGTCAAGTCTGAAGGCAAAAGAGCTGATCTGCCTGCTCCCAGGAAATACGGGGTGGGGGCGGCAAGCATTTTCTAAGTGTTCGGGGCAAGACAGCTGCAGAGCTAATCGGGTCCGGTGCACTGGTGGCTTTGTGGGTTGGGATTAGCGTTTTGCTTAATGACAGGCAGCTCGGGCAGAGCCTGGAGGGCACATACAGGCTGCTGTCGTCCCAGTTCCTCCACATGCTGAGGTTGCAGGGGCTTCATTTGATCAGCAGGAAGGTCCCGGGGAGGTAGAGAGCTGGGTGCAGCCCAGGTGAAGATGACTGTGCGTGAGCATCGACAGCATCAGCTCCCAAAAGGCCACCTTGTCACCAGGTAAAGACGTCACTGATCCTTCCCTCCCTGGCAAGGCAGGGACAGGTACAGGCACTAGGAAGCACTGCTGGATGCAGTTGCCTCTGAAGAGGCAGCCTCTAAAAAAAACAACATTAGGTGCTAGCGTAAGGGGGCATGTCTGGCCATCTCTCTTGCGACTTCCTCTTCTCCTAAATAAGAATAAATACCATTACTTTGTTTCGCCAGGGAGCTGCGCAGTTACAGTTATTCGAGCTTGTGAGCAGTCAGGATCTATAGCAGTAGGCATCTCACTGAGGACCATATGGAAAATGAGTAGTTGTGCATTCAGAGAAGTGCTGGAACCATGCACGGTACATAAGGCGTGAGCCAACACCATGAATGATGAGAATCAAATGTTGAATATTTTTTTTATTTGGTTAGTGCCACCCCTGCTAAGCACTGAATTGTCTGGAATGGAAAAAGTAGCATGTGATTATGAAATGTGAGACTCTACTGCAAGGTAAATGTTCAGGGAGGGCAAAAATTGTTTGCACAAGCGACCTCACTTCTAGTAACCTAGCATCTGGAAGTGTCAGACTTCAGTTCTGCAGTGAAATTTTTACATTATTATTGCCTGTGCACATGCGCACGTACACACACAAGTGCTCTCTCACTTCTTCTTGCTCAGCTCTTGCGGATGGTTGATATGAGCTGCACTTATTTACATCATTTTGTGTGCCATCATCTCTTGGTCAGGCTGTTGGCTAGCTTTTAAGCAAAAATATTTATGTGGAGATGAGAGAAAGAAGGCTTCTTTCCTCTACTTTTGTAAAGCCATCAGTGAATATTTAGGCTACTGCCAGAGTATGGTTGAAAAGCTCATTTAAGAGCAGCAAAACGCATGGAGAGATGTTTTGTGGAGGTTTTAAGCTCAATACTGGCATTTGGGTATGGAGAAGGGAAAACCAGGAGGGGAATAATGAAGAACTTTTGCACGGTCGTTTTGAAGTGTAACTAGAAAATATGCCTGCCGAACTAAAGCGTTTTATTTAAGAGTCCTGCTGTTCTCAGAAACCTCTTTTGGCATGTGCAGTGCAGTGGCAGTATTGGTAATCAATATGCCAAAAGAAATGTTGTTCTTTAGCAAGCTGTGGGCTGCCCTTTGTGGCTCCCAGGAACTGGGGGGGGGGAGCTACTTCAGTGAATTGACATAGATGAAATGGCTGAACTAAAGGAAAACTTTTACCAAAAAAAAAAAAAAAAAAAAAGGCAAAATGAGACCTCCAAGCTTTTTCTGGCATCTCCGTTCACCTTTAGTGGCCAAAGCACATTTGCAGTGTCTGATGCAACTCCAACCCCGGTTACAGTCAGGCAGCCCCACAGTTTCCACTCCAAATTGTTTCTAGCATCAGAGCTCAAGGGGTTCAGGTAGCAGCTGGATGACCCTTTTCCCTTCCAAAGTGCCTCGAGGAGCCTTCCGTCAGCTCAGTCACTGCAGATAGGTGCAGCTGAGGAATGCAATGTTTCTAGGCAGTGGGGAGAGGTGCAGGCTTCGTACACAGGGAGATTATAATCTCTAGACTGTCTTAACGAGAGGAAGGGGGAGGTTTGAAACCTCGAGCAGGGAGTGAGTGGGCTCAGTGGCTTTGCTCTGGTCTGGGCACAGCTGGGAACAGGGCATTGGGTGGGAGCCACAGGACAGTGGCCAAGATCATGGGTGTCCCCTTGGGGAGCTCCCAGCAGGCACATCCCAATGGGTGCCATAGACCTGCACTGTCAGGTGCTGCCTAAATGCTATTTGGGCATCGTTTAGTGCTGGTTTCCTCAAGCATCTGACAGAACTGTGGTATAAAGCAGTTTGAAACGGGGATCAAACCTGAGATCCTTGAGTTGATGGATTATTTTAAGAACCTCCCCCAATGACTCTTCATAGAGCAGTGTCTGGGGAGCCTTTCAGATTTCTGCACTTGTCTCGTGTGCTTCAACCTGTGAAGAAAGCATCCTGGCTAGGCTTTCCAGAGGGCTTTGAAACATTTCTCTGCACGAAACATTTCTCTGCACGAAACATTTCTCTGCACTTTACACTGTAGCAACAACTCTGTAAAGAATCCTCAAAGAGGTGATTAAGTGTGTTTTGTCAGCACTTGAAGTGGAGATTACATCGTCTCGTAATACATGTATATAAAATCAAATCAGAGCAGTCTTCCATTTCGTAATGCCTTTCACCATGAGGGAGACTCGAATGCTGCTGCATCTGCTGGTCAGATGCACAGTACAGCGCTGCCTCGTTCCCCTACTGCCTTAACGGCATGTGGTAGCAGTTTTTAGGACAGGAAGTTTATATTATCTTTTTCAGTTGAGACTTTATTGAAGTCTAATAAGAAATTGGAATTCGAACAGGGTGCTGTGCCTAGTGTAGTTACTTCAGCGTTTGGAGAGATCATTTAAGGACTTTGAATGATGACAAACTGGGCTGCCTGGTGCTTGTAAACTAGATGTTGCTTTTCATGAAAATTCCCTTTAAAAATACATTCCTGTTATAAAATTATCACACACGCCCCCTCCAGTTTAAGCATAATGTCACTTTGTCCATTCCTTATATGATTCCAGTAGGGTTTTTTTTTTTCAGTTTTCTTGGGGAAGAAAATGTCATAAGTGGATCTGGCTCAGACACTGCGGTGACTTTTGGTTGCTTCTGCTTTATACGATGTCAAAGTGAGCAGCCATCACCACTGCTTACTGCCAGAAGATGTCACTTCTGGAAGCAGGGATGATGTGGAGCTAACGCTGGCTGAGGGAGGAACAATCTGTTTGCTTATTGCTTCTCATAGGCTGCGGTGCTGGGTGCAGGGGCTGCTAGTGGCCTGAGAGCCTTCACCCTCCCTGCCCGCTCCTGCCTTTCCCTCTAAATGCTTTCTACCAGTCTACCCTTGCTCTGTTTTGGAGGCTAACAGTTTCAGCCCAAGCCAGAACCACTGTAAATCACGTATTAAAAATGTTTTACAAGGTTGTGCACCAAATGGGAAACATGCACACAGGGTGCATTGTTCGCATGCGGCTGGAACTGAAGCCAGAAACAGCAGGAGAAGGGGAACGAGGCCACGTAAAAGCCCAATGGAAACACTCTCCAGTCGTCCTGCAGTTACAAGACCACGGGCCCCTTACAGCTCCCTGGCTCACTGCTGCGGCTTCACTCAGCTTGCTGAAGCCTCTCTTAATTCAGACTCAAGTAAAGATGCCCCAAATGCATCCAGGAGCAAGACAAATTCACATCCCTGGTCAGTGAGCAGAGAGGCTGTGCGTGGTGACAAAGGGGAAAGGATCAGCATCCCTGGTGCCTCATGGCAGCAAGGGTCCAGGCAGGGGCTGCAGGAGGAGCAAGGGGGAAAGGCAGGAGGGAGCTGTGGGGATAAGATGGATTGGAAGAATGGGGGGGCTGAACAGGCAGCAAGACATCAGTGTGAGCCCCAGCGTCAAGGGGAAGATGTCCCCAAGTGGTCAGAGACCACGTGCTGTGCAATTTAGATTAAACTGACACAGGACTCAAGAAGTTTGTGCTTTTGGCCTGGCCCAGCTAAACCTTGTCTATTTGCTTTTATCCCAGTGTGCAGAGAAGGCCAGGGGCTTGTTAAATGGGAAGCAGTAACCTTGCATTTGACATAATTGCAGCGTTTATATTTGAAGAAACAATTTAACATGGTTGTAATATTTAGCTGTAACAATGGCTCTAATATTTTAGATGGGCTTTTATCCATCCACAAGTCTTTGTTTCCTTCTCCCCCCAGGTTAAACTCGAGCTTCATAATCACTGATGACGTAAAATAAATTAAATAAATGTATTTAAAAAAATTAACTGCATTAGGATGCTGCCAAGCTTTTTGCAGGGCTTACCTCTCCTACGTCTTCTTCAGTATTGCATCTAGGCTCTCTTCCAGAAGTTTTTACACCTCGCGTAGTTCTCCTGGCCTTCCTAGAGCTGTATCCCAGTGGGTTGAATGGGAGATCCCCATGCCAGAGACCGTGCCTCGCTGAGACGGTAGTGTCTGAAATGACGCAGAGCCATAAAGTAAGTGGAACATGACTGCTCTCAGAGCTGATTTGAACATGGTGTTGAAAGACGGAGCAGGGCGAGGGAGATCTAGGCTGCCTTTGATTTTTTTTTGTCAGCCGATGGTGATGCTGGCTGCCTGTGATCTTGCTGTTGATGTGCGCTGTTGACAGGCAGCGATTTTTCTGCCGTCCTGGCAGGAAGCAGCTGGGGGCTGTGCTTCTCGCCAGGCAGGGGCTTGGTTAAGAGAGAGGTGACTCTGAGAGGTCTCACCTGTGGTTACTGGAGACACCCAGCGGTGACAGCTTGGAGACCTCAGCTCAGGGTTTTTGTTGACTGTCTTATGAGACTTTTGTGGGTTTTTTTTGGTTGTTAAGTGGGTCTTCAAACTCTCATGCTCCCCAGGTGGGTGGAGGTCAGCACGACTGAGCTGGGCACCTTGGGCTGTGAGGAGTGATTTCTGAGCAGCGCTGCTGAGCTCTTCTGCACCCTGACACCAAACCACTGCTCTCCAACATGTGCAGCTGCCTGGGGCTGGGAGGAGAGCTGGAAGGCTGATTTCGTGGAGGTAAAACCATGCATTTCTTCCCCTGCCCCCTTCAGGGCTCAGCTGTTAACTAGAAGGGGATGCAGGTCAGGTGGGAAGGATCCAGCACCAAATTTGGGTCTCTTCTGTAGACTTTTAGCTTTGGCAAGATGAAGCCAGTCTTTAATGTGACTTTAATGTGACAAGCTGTTCCTGAGGTGTCACTTGGCTGGAGGCTCTGTCAGCCGGTACAGTGGATGTGGCGTCTGCAACAGCCAGTCCGTGTTGATGCACTGACAGAGGAGGCAGGCAAGAAAAGAGACAGTGGCAAATACCTCATTCAAAAGTACCCTTTGGGGGGATAACCAAAGAACTGTAGAATAACAGAGGCTGGTAGGAGTCCTTGTATGTGCCTCATCCAGTCCCTGGTGAGCACAGGGCCAACCGAATGAAGTTGCTCAGGGCCGTGCCTCGCTGATGTTTGTGTATCTCCAAGAAGAGGGAACCCGCTGTCTCTCTGCTCTGCACTCCGATGTTTGACCACTCTCAGAGTGAAAACACTTTTCCTAATGTCCAAGTGGATTTTCCTGTCTTCCATCTCGTTCTTGCCGCCCCTTGTCCTTCCCCTGTGCACCTCGGAGAGGAGCCTGGCTCCGTCTGCACCGTCACCCTCCAGCAGTGCGGAGTGAAGCGGGCACTTGACCGGTTTCTCAAACGCAAGACGAGACGAGTGAGTAGCTCTGTAAAGCCAGCCTGTGTTCTGTGCACGAAGAGAGTGAGGTCATGCTGATGGGGACAGTACTTTGTGTCGGAGAGTTCATTATTAATTGTGTTATCTAGACTTTAATGCTCTCTTTGTGGTGTACTAAACAACCGCTGTTTAACAATGCAAAGCACTCCGTCTCTGGGTTAAAGAATACCTCTGGGTTCTGTCTTTCATTAAATTTGTTCTGCTGTGTGTGCACAGCATTCCTTTCCACTTAGCCAGCCATCCTCACAGGCTTTTAAGCAAGCAAGGCCATAAAAATATTTACATTTTTCTATAGCACTCGGTCTGTATGCAGTCAAACAAGCATGGCACTCTCTGAAAAGTGGTGGGACTCGGCTTCAGCGTGTTGTCTGAGGCTGCAGAGGCTGGCTCGCCTGCTCCCAGCTCTGCAGTGAGACCTTCTCACACACAAGTGCCTCCGCTGCAATCAGCCTTCTTTGCTGGTGCCTCAGGGAAAGGCAGTGTGTTGGAACTATACCTAGACATAATTTTGAGCCTCTGGTTTTATTTGTGGGAAAAGCTCTTAAATAAATAAAGACAGACGTGGTGTTCGTTCAAGACATGTTTGACATGCTGTTAAAGCCCCACGGATCGCAAGGAGACTGTAGTACGTGGTGTCACCGCTGCTTCAGGCAGTTAGGATAGCATGAGGAGTGTCTCCTGTGTCGGGCTTGATCCTCCACCCCTTCCACTGCACGCTGCTGATGTCAGCTCTGTGATTGATGGCGCAGAATCTGGCCTTTGGGGCTTATCTTGCTGAGCAGAGGTCTTTACTCCTATGTGTGTGTTCGTTGTTCCCTGTTCTTTGTACCCCGGTTTTGGAGCAGTCATGGCAGCCAGAGGAAAAATGAGCTGAATGGAAGAACGAGGCTGCAGAACGGATACAACTGGCGGGTGTAAGCTCCAGATCTCCAGCACTGCCAGTGCTCACTGCTGCAGGGTTTTGCTATATCCAGGTGTCCCAGCTCCACTGAAATTCAGTGGGGTCCTGGCTCCAGGCGGTCTGTCACATGCACCGTGCTGTTACAAGTGAGACTCAAGTAGCTGCAGGGATTTTTCAGCGTGCCTGGGCACCTTGCTCCTGCTAATATCAGCATAAGGTAGCAGCCTTGCTGTGTTTGCAAATCCCACTAGACATTTACTGCAGCTCTGAGCAGCAAAACCCTTCAGACAGGCTCCTTTTCTTTTTGGCTGTACAGGAGTTCTCCTGGGAACAGAGGGAACAGAAAAGCAGGAATCAGGACCCAAACTGCTGAACCTGGTTGTTCTAAAAGACAGTAAATCCTTTCCACATACAAGGAAAAGCAGCTTATCTCTCTTCCTTTGTTATGAAGCAAAACCTTTCACTGAATATATATATATATTTAATACATGTGTGTATATATATATAAATATAGGTGTATATATAGCAGCATAGCAAAGTGTAAGTAATTTTGTGTAAGTAGTACATATTATGCTGCCTGATATATCCACTCTAAGTCAAGAAACAATTTCTGTAAAAGCCACAGCATGTTCCCCCATTTGACAGAATGGATATATGAATTGAATTTTATCTACTTTCACATCAGTATGTTTATATAAATGCACAAATATGGATCTATAGACTCTCTATAGACTACAGTCATTCCTAAATATTCTGTATGTATGATCTGTCTAGTATAGTTCATGAGTGGAAATGTAGATACATGTTATATACCTCAGAAAAGTGGGTTTTACAAAATTGTTTCTTTATTTTTTTTGTTTTGACACAGAGACATGGTGCAACTTCCCAAGATGGCCCTCAGAAGGAGCACGCTGAAGAGCTCTGGAGAGCTTGAGGGTGGTACATACAGCGAGAGGCACATCTCGGAGATGCTCTTGACTGCCTTGAGACATCCTGCTGAAGCTGACATTTATGTTAAATGACTCCATGCTCGTCACATTATTGCAGTAAATGCTAAATGCATCTGATGTTGAGCGCATACGTTCTTACCTTTTTTGATAACTCTATGTTAATATTACATTAATTATTCCTGAGTTACAATGTTGTTGAATGTTGATAAAGGCTGAATTGCTTCATGAAATGCTGATCCTGACAGTCCTGTGGCAGGCGCTAAAATGTGATTTCCAAGTCTTAGGGGGGAAAAAAGGAATATATTACTATTTCTGATTAGAGGACTTCAGAAGAAACATATTCTAGTCACATCTTGTGGAGCACTCGCCTGAATCCCTCTTGCTTTCAGTAGCTGTTGCCTTTGCATAAAACATAAAAGGAATATACTCTTCACTTTTTCAGTTAATATTTTATAGTGATTGCTGATGTAGAATCAGTTCAGCATGTATGAACACTTCTCTACAACACAGACTCTGTGTGCATATGAAGCTGTGGTCATTTCCTTGGCTCATGAGAGCTGATGCGTTGGAACAAAGCTGGCGGAGCAAACATGGAGAGATCACTTCTCACTGGTATCACCTTCCCTGCAGGTTTGGATCTGAGCTCTTTGACAGCTCTGCCAAGGCCCATTTCTGCACACCTACTGGTTATCTCAGACATCCCTTGTGTAACTCTGCAGTTTTCATGGTGAACTGCCCGGCAAAGCTGAAGACTGCCAGGACTGGGAAATCACAGCAGTTAATTTCCAAATGAATTGGGCAAAATATCAGAAGAAAAAGGGTTTGGGATAAAATTACCAAAAACACCTAAATTGCTTAGGAAGCCTCATTCATAAGGTATTGAAAAAATCTCTGGGGTGGCCTCAGGTACTGAGGTGGGGGTTCCTCCATGGGCTGATGTTCTGATGAACAACCCATCAACGATCTCAGCAGCTGGATTAATGCAGTGTCCCATCAGCTATGTTCAGCTAAGGTGGTCCAAAGCTGCCAGTCCAGGCTCCTTGTAGATGTTGTGGAGGAAATAAACAGCTGTGACTTCTCTCAGTGCCTCCTCACCTCCCCAGAGACTGGATAGCCAGTGTGGCAGGGGAAGGGGTCAGAAGGGGAGGAGAAATGTTCATAAAGTGGTTTTTCTGTTTTATTTATTTATTTATTGGGGGAGGGGGTGGTGGTGGCAGTGTACGTGTGTGGTTTTTTTTTTTTAATCTTCTTCCACTCTCCTGCACAAGCAGTCAGTCTGTCCTTCACTGGAGGGAAAATGTTCCATCTCTCAGAGGGTGTTTGAGGTTTCTGTTTGTTTGTTTATTAAAAAAAGAAAGCATCTGGCATATGTATGCAAACATTAATGAGTCATTTAAAATATTCTCAGCGCTGCACCAGTGAGATTTCCAGCTATAAGAAAAAATATGATGGAAGGGAGCAGGCAGACCCCAAAGGACTGTTTTCCAAGCATAGAATGGGGTGAGGAATCTTACTTTTTTACTTCCTGCCTCTTCTTCCCCTCACCACCACTCCCAGGAGCATTTCCAACCCTCCAAACCCATTGGTGAGGACTTTGAAATCCGAGTTAAAATGAGTCTCTTTGAGACTGCTGTGCCCTCTGTAGCGAGCCTGATGCTTGCCAGTGGTTCTCTCCAAGAAAAGCAGTTTATTTCCGACACTGTGCAGGGCCACAAATAGACTTGCCATTGGGGAAAGAGAAGTGTGGGTCAGTGTAGCTCTGTCCTTTTGCTGAGACAGCCGGCAGCTGGAACCAGGAAAATCAATTAAAATTTATAAGTATATAAGAAGTAAAGCTCTAAGAAGACTCAACTGCTTTCTCGGGTGTTTATAAGCAGCACAGCGGGCTGGAAAGCTCTGGACAGAGAAGTGTGTGAAGGGCAGCAGACATGAGGATCCCTCACACTGCTGGGATTACAGAAATTTCTAGAGTTTCTTGACAGGAGGCAATTTCCTAGTGCAAATTGAACAGTTAAATCTCCAGCAGTATAATGATTAGAGAATTCCAGTTTGGGAGTAAGAACTCTTTTCCTGCTTTAGATTTGTCTCTGGGAAGGAGGTATAAGCTAAATCTCCCAAAGGGAAAAGATATTCATATATCCAGTCACACTTTCAACTTCAGTTGTATCAGAGGCAGTATAATTATATTGCATTGGCTGTACCCAGCCTTCTCCCTCTGTAAATGAGCCCACGCGCTCAAAGATTGTTAGAACAAAACTATTGCACTATATGCAAAATACTAAATTTTGTTTACTGCTTGATTTTGTCTGTTCCTGCTTCTCAGGCCTTTACTACAGAGAGGGGAACAAGAACTGAAGCAACTCCAGCACCCGGGACCTGTTTAAGAAAAAGCAAGAGGACCGTGCGTGATCCAAGCTTTCAAAATCCATTAAACAAATCCTCAGAAATGGCGAAGCTGCCTTAGGCATCGCCAGAGGTAATGGGTAATAACTTTTGCCAGGGCCTTTTGGTGCTTGCACTTTCATGCTTTGAATTTTAATCTTCTCTGAACTTTTTTCAGCCATCAGAGAGGCTGGGGACTCGAAGTGTGCTAAAGTAAGAGCGTAACATGACTGCTGGAGCTGGCATTTCTAAAAAGTGCCTACAACTTTGCCACATCTTTGCCACAGAAACCCAGATAAAGGCCAAGCCCAATCTGGCACTAAGAGCAGCAGAATTTGCCCCACCAAAAGTGTCTGTACTTGCCTGATTGCAATGGTGAGATAAAGAGCAGGGAATGCTCTGAAAGACATGCACTTCCAAGCCATGGCTAAACCCCATTCCTCATAGCTAAGAGGAGCTTAGGGATGCGTGTTTTGACTCTTTCCTGGTTAAATATTTGCAAGTGGTTACTTAATCAATTATCTTCCTATCTCTGAAAGCTTTTTTATTATGGAAAACTCCTAAGAAGCAAGCTGGGTCCAGATTCCAAGATGCAACAATGGGTCTGTTACAGCCAACAAAATAGGAGGGGTTTGCACAATTTCTCCAACTGTAATATGATAAAACAAACAGATGAGAGCAGCCTCATGTCTGTTATGGGCCAGCGGAGTAGGAGGGCTGCTTTGGCACATCCTGCTTTAGCCAAAACTGTAGCATTTAGCCTCTGCAGGGTTGTCCTAAAACCACACCTTAAGGCATGTTGTGATTTCAGTCCCTGTACAAAATAAGCACGTGCAACCTGGTAACGAGAGGCTTCTGTCAGGTTAGGGGAGGCATCAAGGCTTCGGGCACCTTTGCTGGAGGGGAAAGTCCTTTGCCTTGACACAAATCTGCTGTGGCTTGCAAGGGATGGGAGGAGGTAAGTGGGCTGCACTCTGTGGAGGTGACAATCCTGCCTTGTGTGAGTGTCCCCATCCCTCCTGCTCCTCCTAGGGCCGGACAGGTCCCAAACCATCCGAGCCCTGAGCGAGAGGTGCGTCTGCTGAAACATCCCCTCACACCCAGAGAGATGTTCTCTCTCAGTTCTTCCCTGTCCTAGTGAACTCATTCATCTTCCAAATTGCTTTTTGTAGACGACTGCTGAATCATGCACGGAAACATTCATGGGAGGGAAAAAAAAAAGGCTTCTTCAGGCGGTGCTCAGCAGTGTAGAGCAGCCAAGGCAGGGTTTCCCTCACCCCTCTGTATGGAAGTAGCTTGCATTTGAGTAAAAACGAACAATCTTTATTTATTCTCACTTTAGATACTTTAGACAGAGCTTATTTCCTTTTACCTTTGGTAACAGCTGTACCCATGTTGTAGGGAACAACTTAACTATTGGCACAAACTGCATCCGCCCTGGAGGAGCTTGGTGCTGCCTCAGCACACACAAATGCTTGCAGCCACCATGAGCAGACAAACCCCCAGCATCCCTCCACCTTCTGGCAGTGTCCGTTCCCTTTGGACATCTGGGTCCAGACTCCTGGGTGCAAAGTAAAACGTGTATTTCAGTTTGCCAGGGCTCTTCTGAATGATGAGGTAAGAAGGGCTGCAGCTTCAGCTGCTGTGGTGGAGCTTAAATGTCTCCCGGAGACTGCTGCTGGGTCTATTTGTTGTATTTCTACATACATGCTGTAGAGCACTGTGTGGCTGGGAGGTCAGAACAGAACTGTAGAAAACTTTTTGTGAATCAGAGAGGAGGCACCATCTCATGTGGTTAACGAAGAAGGGAGCGGGGTGCTGCGGCAGGGAAGGATTTTGATGATTTCCTTAGTGCTGCTCGTGAGGCTGAAAAAAGACCAGTGTCTGGGCAAGAGGGTGCAGGCAGCCAGCTCCTGAAGCAGAGTGAAAGCAGGGGGAGCTAGAAATCGAAGAGGGAAGGCTTTGCTCTGGTTGATGGAAAGAGCTGGGAGAAGGGGTGCACTTTCCTGCAGGCTGGAGTGGCTGCTGAAGGGGCTGCAAGGCATCCAGTGAAGAACGTGCATGCAGAGAGTCTCTGTGTTCCTGCACCCAGCCTGGTGTGGTAATTAATCTTTTGTGATTCTGACAGATGCCTGCAGAAGAGCAGAAACAAAGATCCCACTCTGACAGTGATTAATGCATCGTTAGTTGTCAGGCTGAGAATTTTGGAAGCGGGTAAATAAGCGCTAGCCCCAGAGAAAACTGCAGAGGATTACAGCGTGGGGAGAGCTGGGGCTCAGGGCTTATTTACCACAAGCACTTAGTATGTTTTATTACTTGTCTGAATCCACCCTGTTCTCACAACAGAAGGAGAAATGGATGCAGGATTTCAGAAGCAAAGCTCTACCTCCAGCTTCAGTTATACAAGAAAAAGTGGCAAAAGGCACAGCCGACCCAAGCCTGGGCTGCCCTGGACAAGGGCTGGCATCGTCTGGGACACTGACACCACAAAGCATCTGCAAAGGAGGGAAACATAGCATGGAATCACAGCTATGGGTGGCTCGAAGATAACTGAAGGCTCTGCTGTAAATGTCTGCTGTAAAATCACCTCAAGACTGCCTCCACCAAGAAAGACAGAAGGGTAATTGTTGTAGGCGACTCCCTTCTCCGGGGTACAGAGGGCCCTATTTGTTGGCCTGACCCTACCCATAGGGAAGCCTGCTGCCTCCCTGGGGCCAGGGTCAGGGGTGTTGCCAGAAAGCTTCCCAACCTGGTTCGCCCCTCTGACTACTATCTGCTTTTGATAGTCCAGGCTGGCAGTGATAATATTGAAGAGAGAAGCCTGAAGGCTATCAAACGGGACTTTAGGGGACTGGGACAGTTAGTGGATGGAGCGGGAGTACAGGTGGCGTTTTCGTCCATCCCTACAATAGCAGGGAGGGGTACAGAGTGGACACGGATGTACGCAAGTCGATGGGGCCGGATGGGATCCACCCGAGGGTACTGAGAGAACTGGCGGAGGAGCTGGCCAAGCCGCTTTCCATCATTTATCGGCAGTCCTGGCTATCAGGAGAGGTCCCAGTTGACTGGCGGCTAGCAAATGTGACACCCATCTACAAGAAGGGCCGGAGGGTAGACCCGGGGAACTATAGGCCTGTTAGTTTGACCTCAGTGCCAGGGAAGCTCATGGAGCAGATTATCTTGAGTGTTGTCACGCGGCACTTGCAGGGCAACCAGGCGATCAGGCCCAGTCGGCATGGGTTTATGAAGGGCAGGTCCTGCTTGACAAAGCTGATCTCCTTCTATGACCAAGTGACACGCTTAGTGGATGAGGGAAAGGCTGTGGATGTGATCTACCTTGACTTCAGTAAGGCTTTTGACACCGTTTCCCACAACATTCTCCTGGAGAAACTGGCTGATCGTGGCTTGGACTGGCGTACGCTTCGTTGGGTTAAAGACTGGCTGGATGGCCGGGCCCAAAGAGTTGTGGTGAATGGAGTCAAATCCAGTTGGAGGCCGGTCACTAGTGGCCTCCCCCAGGGCTCAGTGCTGGGGCCAGTCCTCTTTAATATCTTTATCGATGATCTGGATGAGGGGATTGAGCGCACCCTCATTAAGTTTGCAGACGACACCAAGTTAGGTGCGTGTGTCGATCTGCTCGAGGGTAGGAAGGCTCTGCAGGAGGATCTGGATAGGCTGGACCGATGGGCTGAGGCCAACTGTATGAAGTTCAACAAGGCCAAGTGCCGGGTCCTGCACCTGGGGCGCAACAACCCCAAGCAGCGCTACAGGCTGGGAGATGAGTGGCTGGAAAGCTGCCTGGCGGAGAAGGGCCTGGGAGTACTGGTTGATAGGCAGCTGAATATGAGCCAGCAGTGTGCTCAGGTGGCCAAGAAGGCCAACAGCATCCTGGCTTGTATAAGAAGCAGCGTGGCCAGCAGGGCTAGGGAGGTGATTGTCCCCCTGTACTCGGCTCTGGTGAGGCCGCACCTCGAGTACTGTGTTCAGTTTTGGGCCCCTTGCTACAAGAAGGACGTCGAGGTGCTCGAGAGAGTCCAGAGAAGGGCAACGAAGCTGGTGAGGGGTCTGGAGAACAAGTCTTACGAGGAGCGGCTGAGGGAGCTGGGGTTGTTCAGCCTGGAGAAGAGGAGGCTCAGGGGTGACCTTATTGCTCTCTACAGGTACCTTAAAGAAGGCTGTAGCGAGGTAGGGGTTGGTCTATTCTCCCATGTGCCTGGTGACAGGACGAGGGGGAATGGGCTAAAGTCGCGCCAGGGGAGGTTTAGGTTGGATATTAGGAAGAACTTCTTTACTGAAAGGGTTGTTAGGCGTTGGAATGGGCTGCCCGGGGAAGTGGTTGAGTCGCCATCCCTGGAGGTCTTTAAAAGACGTTTAGATGTTGAGCTTAGTGATAAGGTTTAGTGGAGGACTTGTTAGTGTTAGGTCAGAGGTTGGACTGGGTGATCTTGGAGGTCTCTTCCAACCTAGACGATTCTGTGATTCTGTGAAAATGCTTTGGCCTTCATCTAAGAAAGGCCTCGCAGCCGCTGAACGCCTGGTATCCCTGCCACAGCATGGGTTTTGCTCCCGTTCACGCTCACCCTTCCTGGGTCTCCCTGTGCTTTGCTCCCTACAGGGCAGCTGGGTGCTCGGGGGGCTGCTGGGGAGCCCCCCACACCTTGGGGGGCAGGACCTGGATCAGGAGCTTCCTTGGGCTGCTGCAGGAGCACTTCTTGGGGATGGGATCGCTCACCACCGCTTTTTACCTGCTCTGGCTCCCAGGCTGGTCCCTGCTGGGGATGGGGACAGCGCTGCCAGACCCAGGCAGTGATGCCAGGACCTGGTGGTGCTCAGGTGCAAGACAGAGTTGAGATGTAGGGGCTGGAGCAGCTCTGGCCACGCTTGGGAGAGGGATAGCAGCCTATGGAGGCTGAGACACGAATCAGGATGCAGTGGGAAAGTTCGGGCACTTCCAGGGCTAGGCAGCAGTTGAAGGGGAGCACAGAGCTCAGGGATTGCAGTTTTCAACCAAAGGGCCCAAGATCTGCCAAAATCTTCCTTAAGGTGCCTGTGGTATTTGCAGGCTTTGATTTCATTTTAACAGTGGTAGCCTTGATGGCTCGCAGTTTTTTTGTAAGATGGGTTTACAGATGCTCAGCCCTGTTTTGCAAAGAGCGCTGCTCACTCTGGGTCAGCGTTCCTACAGACAACTGCGATGTATAAAATACAGCACCGTGTGCTCGGCCTCATTCTCACATCAGTTTCCAAGCTGAATCCAGGTAGCTAGGGGCTGAGATGTTTGTCAGTGAGGTGGTGTTTTTCTGGCTTTTTTGAGGGGGTGGGATTTGCCCAGGAGTAAATCTCCATGAAGACCTGGGGACAGAGGATGGCTGCAAGCCCTCATTAACCCCAAAGGGTGTGACATGACCAGGGTGGAGCCTGCGCATTTCTTCACCTCCAGCATCCAGCACAGCACAGGACCCACTGCTCAGGACTGGACACAGAACTGGTATTTTGGGATTAGCTATGGTTGCACGCAGCTGTCCCGTGCTTGCTGATTTTCTCCTGGGTGGCTGAATGCGAGCGCTTCCATCCTTTTGGTTCTTGGTAAGAAAAGCTGCTGACACTGGCTCTGTCTTGTGGAGCTGGTGTCTACCATGGTCTGGTCCTGCTCTCCTGACTGTCCACGTCAGGGCTCTCTTGGGCCTCTTGCAGCTCTCCTTCAGCCCCTGCTCCCCATTTTGCTCCTAACATGTTTTGTTTTGCTTGATGGACATTTCCTCATAAATGCTCCCATGCCCTCTGCTGCTCAGGTTG
Source organism: Cygnus olor (assembly GCF_009769625.2). Taxonomy (NCBI): domain Eukaryota; kingdom Metazoa; phylum Chordata; class Aves; order Anseriformes; family Anatidae; genus Cygnus; species Cygnus olor. The sequence goes on from NC_049171.1 coordinate 109,696,017, forward strand.
TCGCTCACTGCGGCTGTTCTTCCCTGCAGTACCGCAAAGCAAGCCCGCCTCCCCAGCCCTGCTGCCCCCAGGCAGGGCTCAGTGCCCGTGGGGCACCCAGCCTGCGCTGTCAAGAGCCTGCTCCAAACCTTCCAGGCCCAGTTTCCGTGCCGTGAAAACACAGAGCCACGTTCTCAGGCTGATGTAAGCTGGTGGAGCTCCATTGATGCCAATCCAGTTTATACAAGCTGCAAGTACGGCCGAGAGTAAACGAATCGCTCTGCTGAAACGTAGCCAGCGCTGAAGCATACCTGTCCTGTGGGATGCTGAGAAGGGAAAGTCGGTTCCACCCCTTTTTGGCTGGGGATCCACAAGCGAGCTCCAGATCTGGTGCAGAAAAAAGGCTGCAGTGTAACGCGTGAGTCACTTTACCCACTCCAAAATGTCACCGGTTCTGGGGAGAGAGGCAGCAGCTGCTTAGCAGAGTGCAGCCCGTGTGGCAGAGATGCTCCTGGTATTTATATGGCTCCACAGATGAACTCAGTGCCCTGCAGAGTAACAGCCTTTCCTCAGGCAGTTTCCAACACAACTCGCTCCTGAGCAAAGCAGGAGCAGGCCACGTTGCAAGGAAAACCCCAGCCAGTCCAAGGCCCTGCAAGGGGACAGCGCGGTGTCACTGCTGGTGCCACAAACACATGGCAGAGCAGCAAAAAGGAGGTGGGGAAGTGCCAGGTGTGGGAAGAGTTTCCCCTCAGCGTAACTCCATCCTCTTAAAGTTTTTCCCTTTCTATCCTCTGTGGTTCTGCAAAGCATGTCTGGAGGGCAAAGCTCGCCTTTCCTTTTGCTGTCTTGAAGGAAAGGTGAGGAAAAGAAGAATCCCTCTATCTCACAGCTGCAGACATGAGGCAGAGGTCAAAGGCCAGATCTGAAATAGATTTAGGCCTAGGAAAACAGAAATGCCCCAAGACAGAACCCCTCGCAGGGGCTGGAGCCAGTGGGGCCGAACAGCCCTCCCAGGAGGAACCTGCTTTGCTGCAGCAGGATGCTGCCCAGGACATCAACAGTTTTGTTACCTGGAGCTAGGGTAACATTTTTCAGATTCCCCTGGGTTCGAGGGGTTGTGACATCTCTTGTCTTTTATTTCTTTTTAAAAATTTCCCTTCTTTCTCAGATGGAGCCCAGCTTGCAGGTGCCAGGAGGCTTCTCACATGGTTAGGCAGAGGGACCAGGGCTGCAGGACCGTGGGCTCCCCTCCGCATGCCAAAGGGAGCAGGAGAAAGTGGAGCAAGAGGCTTTCCCTGGGCTTGTTCGTGTATGTGGCCATGTTTTTGGTTTTTTTTCTTTTTGTTTTTGTTTTTTTTTTCCAATGGGAAATTCATCAGCAGCTGTGCTAGCTGACGGGGCGGGAGCAAGCACGGCCCGCGCTACAAAGCTACACCCTGGAAAGCGCTGCTGTGACCTGAAAGTGGAGTTTATTAACTCCAGATTTTTACAGCATGGCTGGCATGCCAACAACAGAGTCTGAACACAATGAATCACTTGCAGCTACAAACCAGGGGAAGGCATCTCCGGAGCTGTGCCAGCCTGAGTCACGCACAGCCGCTGTGCCAAGTGCCAGCTGCTGAGCAGCGGCGAGCCCTTGGTGGGGCTGCAGGCACGGTGCTCAGGGGCTATCACTGATTGCCTGATTAGCACAACCACTGATAATGGCAACTGGTTTGCTGAATACAGAGTGCAGGTGCCTTAAACAGTGGGCTTGCCTGTTACTTATAAGCCTAGAGAGCTCAGGGTTGGTTGGTCAGTCAACAGGGGAAAATGAGGTGAGTTATAGGTCCTCCTCAGATGGGGAGAGGCTTTAGGGAAAAGTGGGATTTGTCCCTGAAGAAGGAAGTAGGACAATAGCTATCACTGTCCCAACAATCATGACCCACTGCCTGCTTTGAGGCGTCTAGAAATACCTTTTCTATGCCATTTATCTATGGGAACAGATAGAAAGGCTGGGAAGGTTATCTCCTATTGCTGCTTGATGCTGTTACTCAGCTGGGAATAAACCTCCCTGGAGCTGGACTGGCAGGGTTAGATGTGCATCTCCTCTTTACCTGCATTCCCACAGCATCAGCCTTCCTGGGGGAAGTCTGAGCATCCCTTTGTGTCCCTGTCACTGCAGCAGGCTCGCAGTCATTCTGCTGGAGGGGGGCTTGAAGCCCTTCTAACTTTACTTGTAGAAGTTCCCTTTGTTTTATGGAGTGTCTGTTGGAAAGTTTTAGGAGGGAGTGGGATGCGGCAGTAACAGCTGGAAGGATGGGGAAAACAGCAAACAAGTTTCCAGGCAACCCTCTTGCAGTGCTCCTCCTGTCTGAAATAATGTTCCTCGCCCCCTAGCTCTCCTGCAGGTGCTGTTGCTGGAGGTCATTGGCATGTGCAGGGGTTTAGGGAGGTAAATGAATTAGTCCTGACCTCCTTCTTCTCTCCCGCTCCCTTTTTGTTTTTAAACAGGGAAAGGCTTTGTCTGAGGGCTGAATTTAGGTCAAATTTGGAACTGGAACTCTGAAAACAACCCTCTTCCCCCAAAAATGGTGCTGCAAATTGGTCTTTCAGCATTGTATTCAGGTAAGAGATGATAACTGTTTATCACTGAAAAAAATCTGCAGCTGCTAACTATAGTAGGAATGAGGTGAATGTTTTGTCCTGTTGAAGTTTTTCCTCAACTTCTTCCTTTTCATCTTTTATAACTGCTCGTTTTGAACCTTTCCATTTCACTTGGAGCGTGAACTTTGCGTGGGGGCACTTTCCTGTTTGCCCCCACCCCCCCCAGACCAGGGTGTTAGTTTTTGATTGAGACCTTGTTGGTATTTCTGCTGAGCAAATACAGTTATCAAATGTATTCAGAACTTAAAATTCAAGTGAGAGCAGCTTGTGTGGGTGCAGGGATGTGCATAGCAGGGAGAGGCGGAATAAAAGTTCAATTATTTTCCTTCCTTTTGTGTTGCAGGACAAACCTTCCAAAAAATGAAGGCTTTGCCACATGTTTTCCATAACCGGCCAAATAAAATATTATGTTTTAAAGCATTCAAGGTCAGAGAAATAACTTGAGCTCTGGGCTCAGCATTTTTTCCTCCTCACAATAGCTTCTGCTGAATGATAATCTTTAAAACTATGCATGTGGGGGGCCAGATCCTGACCCCCATTGCATCTGCTCTGCATTGCTGCTGAAAATGCAGAGCAAGCAGAAAGCCAGCTTAGCTGGATTGCTGGAGATTACCCTGACCCCGTTTGTCAGCTGTGGTGCAGGACCCTGGGTGCCGTGGCAGGAGGAGGGGAATTTGCTGTGACTTTCGTGTGTTTGGGTACTTCTTGGGCGGGATTGCGGCTATCCCACTGTCAGCATCCCAAGGGCAGGGTGGTCCTGGCTGCTCCCACAGCAGGGCTCTGGTCAGCAGCAGCAGCCAAAGCTCTGTGTTCGAGTGACCCAGCCTTTTTCTGTAAAGACTCTGACTGGGTTGGCTTGTTACAGCTCTTATTTCTTTGTTTAAAACTGATTTCTTCTTTGAACAGTAATTCAGCCTTGGCTGATTTATAAAACGTCTGCACCGAGCTCACCCCTGATCATCCACCTCTGGAATTCCAATTCTGCCTGCTCTGTTTTCTCGCAAATTGACAATGCTCTGAGCTTTTCTCAGAGGTGTGGATCCTGAAACAGAGAACAGGGAGGAAATTACGGTTTTCATTACAGTGTAACATTATAAAGCATACTTCCATCTTTTGTAACGATGGAGGAAAGATTGAAAACATGACCTGAATATACTCCACAGGCTCAGTAACTGGAAAGCAACGAATAAAGAACCCCAAATTCATTGAGTTCTTTGTTTGCTTGGATTTTTTTTATTTTTTTTAACTAGCAACAGGATTTTGGAGGCCTCATTCGCATGTTTATCCTTTGAAACCAGCGATGCTGGGATCCTATTCAATGCTGCAGGACAGCTGCTCCAAATTGCTTTGTGTTTTTCCTTGTCATTAGTCATGTAACCTGCCCAAGGTCCTCTCTTTCTAGCCCAAACCAATCTCTTTTGGTTTTCACTTACTGAGACTTAGAGAGGTTGTCTATGTGGGGAAGCTGCCTTTGAGGTTGCTTGGGTTACTTGTGCTCGTGTGACCCAATGGAGCCAGAATCAGTGCATTTCCCAGGTGTCTCCCAGGAGAGAGGGTCTGTCCTGTCTGCTCCAGAGCTGATTGGTGCAGGATATGAATGGCTTCTTTGATGCACCCTCCCAAAACTGGGTGATAAATGGCCACACTTGGTAAAATACCAACTTGGTCTGAGGACTGCTCATATGGAGAAGCTCCTTGCCATGCTGGCAGGGTTTCCAGCAGCTCAGGGCTGCTGCCTGGTTGCCACCCGATGTGCTCGGAGAGGGACCAGGCTCTGCTTGGCGCTGGGGACTTCCAGGACCATGGAGGACTGCCCAGCCCCACGGATGGTATGATTTCAGATGACAGGATGGTATGATTTCAGAGTGGTGCTGTCTGCAGGCTCTTGTTCTGGTTTGTCCTGTTTTAATTTGATGACCTGGCAGTGATGATGCTCCTCAGCTTTGAGCAGCCGGCCCTGTGCATGCTCCTGGTGTCCCCTGGCTGGCTTTCCATGGTGGTGAGTAGAAGGAAGTGCTCGCTGAGATGATTTTCCTCCTCTCCTGCAGAGGGGTACCATCTGGCTGCACCTTGTTCCTTTTGCTGGGGTTTTCCTGGTTCACCACTAGCCTATAGCAAATAGAATTGCGTTATTTCTCCCTTTTCTCTCCCACATTCCTGCAGGCTGTGTGCTGTTCACTAACCTTCTCATGCATCCTGCTGTGCATCCTGATCAAAGCCCTGCTTAGGTGCTAATCCTGCACTCCTTGTTCCCACCAGCATCCAGCTGGGGAGCTGCTGATGCTGGGAGATGTGGCTCCACTTTCCTCGCTTCTGGTCATTCCCTCTGCTGGCTCTGCTTCTGTATCTGCTGCTTATAGGAAGGACTCATCACAGGTCTGAGCTCATCGATCACCCCCACACCGTGCTTCCCTGATTTACCTTTATGGTGTCTTCCCCCTCTGTCTCTTTTCACAGCCCCCATCTCAGTTCTCAGCATCTGGGCTTCATTTTTATTTAAGCTTGGAATTGATAAAGCAAGGGGCAAATTTGGAAATGCAAACCCTACCTCACAAGCAAAGTGTGCACAGGATGTATTTAACATTACACTACTTGACCAGAGGACTGGTGGCAAAGCTATTGCATTAAATGAAATAGAGACCATTTACCCTAAAATGTTAACAGGCATGGGGCAGACAAGCAGGAGCCCTTTCATCCTCTTGGGATTTCTCTTATTCTGCCAGCTTCTGGGGTTGCTTTCCTGCCCTTAGCCCTGGTCTGCCTGATGCTGGCCCGTGGCCACCGGCTTGGCTAGGAGTCCCAGGGGCAGCCCACAAGAGGAGGGATTGTGATATGAAACCTCAAAGCCTTTGCAGAGGTACTGAGGTGCCTGAAGGTGCAGGAAGGCACTTAGTGGCCCTTCACAAGTTCCTCAGTAGGTTGCAGGGAGAGAGGAGGAAAAAGTCTATCTCGGGGATTGAATCTGAGCCACCTGGAGGCCCTGAAAAACCCCACCTTCCTGCCTAGCCTCCTAAATATCTTGGAAAATCTGCTCCAAAGTAATTAGTGCTTCTGTTGAGCACTTCTGCCTGCCTAAGGTTGGGAAGGGAGCCTCAGCAGAGTCCTCTCTTGCTGCATGAAACCACTGCCATACCACTGCAGCAGGAGGGATGTACAGGTCCTAGGGAAGACATGTTACTCCTCCAGCTGCATGTCTCAAGTTGACATTGGTTTGCAGTGGGGCCATCAAAAGCAGCTGGAGAGTTTTGGTCCTTGAAAGCAAGATGTTGATTGCCTGGGTTGGTTCTAACTCTTTAATCCTTTGTCTGCAGCCTGATGTGTCACAGCACGGCTTGGAGACGAGGTGTGCTGCTCTGTTGGAGCTTGAGGTCTATCTGACCAGGTCGAGGAAGACCGAGGAGTACAGATGGGCTTGCAGTGTTTGAAAGCTGCACAGACCTGTAAGTCACTGTTATTTATATAAATTTGCCTGTCTCTTTTACATCTGTATTCTAAACATCCGTTATATGGCAATATTGCTTTTAGTGGTGCGCCAAGTTTTCCTTCTAAAACACATGTTCCCTAAAGCCTCGGCATTTTATTTCCTTTGTTCTGATTTATTGCTGTTGCCTTACCACATGTGCTAGGCGCAGAGCAGAAAAACTCCCCAAAACAACATAACAGCCCCTCTGCTCGCCTCCCCAGACCACATACATCAGGATTAATGTGCTGAGTCTGTTATATAAAATGATTCAACAATAAACTAACTTAGCTTTAATTTCTTATCTGCTTCCAAATAGAAATGCTGATGGAGAGCGAGTGTCTGTGGGTTAATAATGCCAAGATTGAGATAAAACCCAAAGCTACTGTGGGGAATGGAAAGTTGGGATAGATGTTAAACCTGGAGAATGATAGAATGAGATTAAAATATAAATGTGTTAATGACTGCATTTTGTAAATCTAAGGAAGGATTTTTTGGGTATCAGTTTTTGTTTTCCCTCTGTCAATACCTAAAATGGCCTTATTTTTCAAAGGATGAACTCTCTTCTGTGAAGTAAGGTCTCTCAATGATTTCTCAGGGTAAGCATCAAGCAATTGCTGGTCATGTAAAGAAATTGGCTGTTACTGTGAAGATTGTAGAGATGCTTGAGATAGAAAAGTTGTACTGAAGTTGGCTTTCCTGGAGGTTTTTCAGCTTTGATTATAGGAGAGGGCTAAAGTTTTTCACTGGTAGTTATGCTAAAGTGAGTATCCCATTTTCCCCCTCAAACACAAGGCTACAGTACAGAGCTTGAGCTGTGGCCATGAGTCTGGTAAACCTCAGCAGAGAATTTCTGGTTAATACTTGGGGTACTCACGACACCCACCTCCTGCAACCTCGGGCACAGCCGGGAAATGTTCTGGTTCATACCCACAATGGGTTTTGTTTTAATTCTGCAAAAACGTGCCTATTCGTGCTGGGGTTTGTGCTGCATTGAATGCCTGTTGGACACCGTGTCCAAGCTGCCTCCTCGGCAGGAGGAGGTCTCTCTGCTGTGTCCAGGACAGGCGTGGGCAGAGCCTCCACGATAGCGTTGTTCAGACCGTGGTGGAAATCCTGATCTGCTGTGTTACCTGGGAGAGCTTCCCAGCTGCAGTTTGTACAAAATCTGCACTTGGGCCACTCTCAGGCTGTGCCTGGCCATGTGTGCCTGGAGTAGAGCTGCTGGTTGGGCCAGGCAGTATCCTCGTGCCACGTCAAAATGGCTGCTACCAGCATTGCAGGGGATTTGGGCAGCCTCTGTCCTTTTCAGACAGATATTTTAAGTTTGCAGTAGCTGTGCTAGCGGGGTGCTGGGATACCCTTTCCTCCCAGAACACCATCGGCTTTAGCAAAAGCCAAGTTGACATTCTTCTTTCTCTAGTAGAGAAACACATCCTGTCCCAGTGCTCTGTGAGCACAAAGGTCCGATAAAGCTGGGTGATTGCAAGGGGAGGGAAGTCCTGGCAGAGACGAACACTGTTAATATTTGTCAGCTTCATATTTTCCTTCTTTGCCTAAACCAACCCGACAGCAGGTTGTACTATGTCGGGTGCGCTCACACTGATTGCTGGTTGAGCTGATGTGTCACGAGCTGCTTTTCTTTACTCATTCCCTCCCTCTGAGGCACACTGGTGATGTGAAGCTTGTTGTCATATTCAGGCCTGTTACTTGTGTTAGTTAACGAAGGAGAGCATTCAAAAGCCTGCTCGGAGACACTTTTTTTTCTAATTTTTAAATGGAAACCAGCTTTTTTAGCAAACCGTATTAAGTAATGTGCTCCCCTGAAACCAATATGAAGCAACAGCGGTGGTTGCAGCTAGTTGCAACATCTCGTCTTGCTAGATGGAGGCAAATCGTGTTACAAGTGGTGCTGCTAGCAAAAATCTCTGCAAAGGAAATCTGCTGAGACCTGTATAGCTGGGGGTTGCTAACTCTTCTGAGGTGAGCTAAAGACATAATTTCACTTGGTTCCTTTGAAGAATGAGCTCTACATATTGGAGCCAAGTTCAATGAACTGAAGATTCAGTAAACCTAGACCTGAATTTGAGAGAATTTGGACTGATAGGTTGTTTTTACTGGAAATTGGGTCAAACTTTGACCCCAAACTAGCAAAGCTTTCTGATTTTGCACATATTTCAGGATTCTGTTAGGTGAGGTGAAGTCAGAGGCGGTGATGAAACAGAAAAATCTGCATTGGTGCATAAGTCTCACCTAAATCCTGATGGCAAGACCAAATCCTAATATGATGGCTGGACCACTGCTGTGATGAAATTCAGAGCACAAATACGGTATAATTGATTTTAAGTATCTTTTTAATCATATTTGACTGTAAATTCCATTGGAAATGCATTTTAGATCATTCTCATCTTTAATCCAAGTAGTACTTACAGCAGTATACTCTGTACCAAAGTCCAGTAAAGGATATGGATCAGTATGTCATGTGAAACCCTTAGAGGCTTTCTCAAGGGGCAAGCTCTGTTTTGTTTGGGGGGGAAAAAAGGCAAATCACACTGGTCTTGTTTAAACTGCTTGTGAGAAGATCTTTCTCAGAAAAGCTTAAGAGTATTGGGCCCTCTTTTGTTTTCCTAGAAAACAGGAAACGCGTTTCAGCTCAGCAGTTAACTTTTCTTACGTGTCTTGCTTTCTGCAGTCACTTTTGGGGTCTAGAATGCTACAGAAATTATCTGAGGGTATTTTCAACACTTCAGAATTAAAATCAAATTGTTGAAATTTTGCCAGCATTTAAATGGAAATTACTTTCTCTAAACAAACACTTGAGGACTTTCCATACTTTTTTATCACAAGAGCATTCTTAACCCAAACACCTTCTCTCTGTGATTTCTCAAGTATCCAGTCTGTACTGCTAAAACCAGATGTGCCTTAGGATGTAATTGAATACAAGACCTTTTTAGCCAAAAACTAGATGAGCAAGGAGGGCTAGTTTTTCACACAGCACAAAGATATTAGTAGGTGTAACTGCAAATGCCACCCCTGTCTCTTTGCCCAAGGAGGTGTCTGGGCAGCAACACTAGTGCAGATTTCTGCCGTGGAGGAGAGCTCAGGCATGGGCCTGAGCATCTGGGTCCCATGCAACTCCTGGCAGTCAGCAAGGGATAATAGAGGCAGGAGCTGGCTGGGAAATTGCTGCTCTGCAGATGCTCTGATACTCAGCTCTCCATGCAGTGGAGGTGGGAGAGTTGCAGGAGCTGCTGCGGAGTAAGGAGGGAGAATTCACCCAGTCCTTGCATCTGTGTAGGGTTTGAGCTTATGCATGGCTGGGGAGACGTCAAATGTAGCCAGAGAGCAAGGCTGGCTTTGAGGAGCACAGCCACATCTGGCACCGGAGCAGCTATGGGGAGCTCGTTCTTCCCATACAACTGGGTGCAGCTGGCCCTAAGGTGTTTTGTAGACTAAAGCTCCAAGGGCCAGGCTGAGGTTGAGCTGCAAATCAGAGCAGCTGGCAGCCATCCTATATCCTGCTGTGGAGATCCAGTGACTGGTGTTTGTGTCAAACTCCATCCAGGCCAGTAAACCCAACAGTGTCCAGCAGTAACTGCCACGGTTTGTGAGAGTTTTGAGGATGTGTGTGTGATGATAGCATTCTCCAATGCTCCTTGCTAGCTCTGGGATTTTTAGAAATGAATGACTTCCATGAGGGAGCCGTGCCCCATTCCTTCTCAAGATGACCCCAGGACAAACTCCGTGCCCAGGCTCTGCGTGCCAGCCCTGCTGCCAGTCCGTAGGGTAAGGTTTCCATCAGTGACTTATGAAAGCCTGTCTCTCCACTCAGGGGTTCCTCCTGGAGAACCATAGCTGTCCCGTGGGGGCTGTCAGCTCTGCTAGGATAAGACTTTGCTGTCGCCCCAGGCAGGTGTTTGGTTGCAATTGCTGGGCTGGTTGTTGGCCACAGGAATGGAAGATTAATCTGACATCCATAAAAACAGTGATTGAGGGCTTTTCTCATTTCATGGGTTGAGCTGGGAGAAGAAGGCATTTGGGGAAAGGTGGCCTGGTGGATGCCAGCTGAGGATGTGGTCCCTCATTTTGTCACCTCCCTGGGAGACCAGAAGTAGGACTGCTTGAGGAAGATGTACCCAGCTTTGACAGCTTCCACCCAGTCTGTGTGTGGTGAATGAAGGAGCCTGCGAACTATTCCCTCATTGGGACAACTCATTGTTCTCGACTAACTGCAGACCCAGTGCCTTCCCCAGAGACGCGTGTTTCTCAGTCAGCTGCAGGTCAGATGTCAGTGCTGGCCTCAGTACAGGGAGCCTGCCCTGTAGGTGTCCTCCCAGAGGGTGCAGAGCAGAAAGCATCCCCAGTGAGAGTCAGGTCGTTGCTCAGCACTCGGATGCCACCGGTTGCATCCACTCCATCTGCACGTGCTTTTACCAAGTACTGTTTTTCCTTTGTCACAAAGGATGCGTGTAAGTACAAGTGACCATGTGGCACCTGTGATCTTGGGATTTTGACAAGTTTCTCCAAAACATAGTATTTTCTGGTATTCACTTTTGTAGGCAGCCTCCTGCAATTATGTTAAGATTGGTTTCCTATTAGAAATATCCCAATATCACCAACTCTCCTAGCCTTTTCCTGCAACAGTAAGCAAGCTCTTTGCAATGGCAGTAGCAAGGGAAATATTACAAAACTTGAGACCTCTCCTCTGTAGCTTTAAGTGTCATGACTCTGTGACCTACAGAAGCTACAAACAAAACAGAGCTACATGAAACCATTTCAGCCCTATGGACATGGTAATCCTTCAGACCACAACTCTGGAACACTTTTCTCTAGTACATATTATGAGGGTAATGCTGTTACTCTCAGCTGGCTTCTGCTTAGCTACCCAAGCAAGGCTGGAGCTGGAAATGAGGAGATGTAAGAAGAGAGAGGATCTCCCAGGGGGTTATATTGGCCAGAAAATGCTGGCTTGGAAAAGGATGCGGAGCATGTCCAAATAAGAATAGTCTGGAAGGAGTTTGTGATGGCCTGTTATTTCATTACCAGCTAAGAGATGTGAAATTTCCTTTTCCGGATGAGCATATTTCATCTTTTGCATAAGACAGCAATTACTCCTGGTGAGACTTAACAGTTCTGCTAATTTAATGAGTTAGCCCTGCAGATTTACTGCATCAGTCATTGGAAAGGCCTTTTTCGAGTTCCACAAGCAAGGTTTAGACCTCTTGATAAAGCCAGTAGCGTGCTGGTCTTTCACAAGCAGAAAGACCTTCAGAAGTATGCAAGTTATTGCTGGTATGTTGTATTCTCAACATGTCAAGGAAGCATGGATTATTTTTACACAAACAGGCGAATCAAAATGGTCCTTTAGCAAGCTCCCATGAAAACTCTTGGGCCCTGAGAAAGTAGAAGGTGTAAGAAAATCATTGCTTCTGGATTAGGTTTCCTAGATGGATCATGCTGTTGCACATTCAGTAGTTCACTTATACCAGCTCGGACCTCTGAACGATGGAGGGAGTGAAGGATGAAACAGAAGACAAAAAAAAGGAATAAGGTAATTTAGATATTTGATCTTTAATGAATTTATCATCAACTGTAGACTGTGACAAACTGCAGACGCTTTTGGAAGTTCTTTTTAATAGCTGTTAACCGAAAGGTGATATGTAGGTGTTGAGAGGAAAGGGAAATTTCTGCAGCTGAAAGCATCAGGCAGTGCTGAAGCAAGGTCACTGGAGTGTCCTAAAATCTCTTGATGCTCCAGCACACAGATTGTGCTCTACAACCTGCAAATATTGGAGGCTGCTTTGAAACTCTCTATGAAGGATGACATACTGACTGTAGTATCTGGGCAAAGGCAATTGGATATCCCAGCTATGGCCTCAGCTTGATGTTTTATGTCTGAGCTGGTGTTACTGTGTAGGGTTCCTATGTGATGGATTGCCAAAACCAAATTATGACATTCACCAAAGCAGAGTCCTCTGATTAAGGTTTTAAAACAAACAAACAAAAAACCAACCTGGTCTTGGCTCTCAGTGTAGATAAGTATTTTTCTGAAGAGCAAAGGGAATTTTTACAAAAAGAGGTGCAAAGCATACATAAACATCGGTGTTTTGTGCACATCCTCATCCATAGTTGCTTCTTTGGGTAGTGTTTTTTCAGGTTCAATACCCTTGTTAGTCAAAATTCGGGTGTGGCACTTGTTGCTTTGGCTTGGTGGAGGCACAGCTGCCTACTTTAAGCTTCATTTTGGCCCAGCTAGTGTCATTAAGGTTTCCATAGGTTCATGTCAGCAATTACTGATAACTATATTTCTTCTCAGAGCGAGGGTAGTTCTTTTGCAAATACTTCCTTGCAGGAAAAATAACAGGGAAGAAGCCACATCTGTGCAATGAAAACCCCTGCAGCTGAGTGCTGTTTCAGGTATGTTATTGTCTCATGCGACACAGCCCTAGAGACAGTGCTGCTGCGTGGCGTGTATCGTATCTACGTGAACTCTGAAACTAAATGCCTTTTTATGTTTTTTTTTAGCCTTGCATTTAAAATTTAAATAATTAAATAAAATTTAAATTAAATTCTCCTTGGGTGAGCAGCAAGAAGGGGAGCCCTCAATCTGGTGCCAGCACAACAGCAAAGAGCAGGAGAAGAAACTGAGGCAAGTATCTCTGCATTTCATGGGTGAATGATACTGCTATTTCCTATTTTTAATCTGACTCTCTGCTCCTGAGAGTTTGAGCTAAATATGAAATTTTCTTTATTTTCAGGAAGAACATTCAGCAGGTTAAAACTCAGCATCACAGGCTGGCCCTGAGATGGGGTTTGCTCTGGCTTCCCTGCTAAGCTGCTGTGTATAAATTGTTTCTGAAAAATGTCCGAGACGCTGTGAGTTGCTGTGCTGTCACATGGGCTGATCCAGCACAGAACCTGCTTGGCATTCTTGAAGGGAAATTATCCAGTGCTGCAACTCACAATTTGTAGTTGGTTGCATATTAACATCCAAAAAAGGCAATAAAATTCACTGTGTGTTTTTACAAAAAAAAAAAAGTACTATAAGCCGAGCATTGAAAATCTGGAGTACTCCTTGGCTGGAGCAGAGCTGTATGCAATGCTGTTTCTCCCTTAATTACGAGCAGTTTTAAATCATCTCATTCCTTCAAAGAAAGATTTTGTTCAGTGTTTGAGTTAATTTTAATCTCGTGAACGCGATGCTGTCTTGGAACATCTCCCTTGTGTCGTAATGGTGAGATGCGCTGCCTCTTTTGTCCCTGCCACCTGGGAAAGGTGCATCTACTGCTGCTTGTCCCTGGGGCCACGGGGTTGTTACTATCAATATACCTCCCTTTAAAGGGAAAGAAAGCAGAACAAAACCCAACAGCATTTTTTTTTTCCCACCAGAATTCTCTTTTATTTGTAGTGTTTAAGCTAGGCTGTGTAAGTGCTTCCTGAAAATCGGTGATTTAAAATGTACAGCGCTGTATTGTAGTGGAAAGCTTGTTATTCAGCATACTAATTATTTCTGAGTCACTGTATTTATGAAGTGTCATGTAATAGCTACCTCACCACAATGCAAATAGTGTAAAATCAGGCTTTTTTTTGATTTTGACACTAGGTGTATAAGCATATTCTGGAGTCTCTGGGGGGAGGGTTACTGGGAATTAGATAATGTTTTTATGACTTCTTAAAAAAAATTACACTGAATTTCATAATGTGTACCACTCCATATATGTAGTCCATGTTACTCATTTTATTACTCTCAGTGGTTTATGTTGCAAAGGTCAGCTGCAGAGAGAAAATGTACAAAGGCTGTTTTGTGGAATGGGGGACACCCATCAAAGCCCTGGGGACAAGCTGTAATTGCATGCCTGTGCCATGCTGGGACACCAAAACTCATCCCAAACTGTTTTTGTTTCAGGATGGATGAGGCCTGGATTACAGAGTGCTTGCTGAAGGAGGTGTTTTGGCCAGCACATGTCACTAGAGGACAAGTTTGGGGTTTTGCTGAGCCCTGCAGGAATGACCTGTTACCACCAGAGTAAGAGGAAGGTCTGAATGCCTATGAGTGACAACTGGGAGTGAATACAAAGGAGAAGGAGGATGGGTTGCAGCTCCAGGGAGGTTTCTGAGTAATCACACATGTTCTCCAAAAACAATGGGTGGGTGCTTCCCAGAATGTGTGATTTCATAAAATACTGTGCATAAAACCAGGACTTTTGGTCTCCTTTATAACCTTGTGTGATGTTATAAAGAGTTGCAGGTCGTGTGCTTGGATGCTGGGAGAAGTCTCTGCTAAAAGCAGTTGCCAAGCGCCTTGCTGGCAAGAGGCAAGTGGTAATGAAGCACATTAGGCTTCAGAAAACCTCAAATCGATATTGAAAATAAGACAGCCATGTTTGCTCTTCAGCAATGGCAGCTGGGCATCCCAGCAGGTGTCTCTCCTCACTGCATGATAGGGGACTGCATGATAGCCTGGCCCTCCTTTCTGATGTGGAGCTGGTGTTAGTAGCCTCTGGGAGGCTTAGTAGTGCTTCAGAGCCACCAGCCCCTCATGCATGTGTACAGGATAGGGCCCTGAAGCCATAGTGGATCCAGATGGGTCCTGCTTAATCTGAGTTTACAGCTCTTGGCAGATTTGGGTGACACGTATCTCCTTAATGCTTTACCTGTCAGCCTTAAAAAATTACAGGGAGAATTGTGTATCATATGCTTTGCCTAAACTGGGAAATTGATTTTCCCTTTCCATGTTAGGGTATTGTTTCATTCATGTCGGAAACAGACCCATAGCATTCAAGCTATTTAACCATAAATCTGGTTTAATTCTCCTATGGACTTTTATGCTTGCTGTGAGTCTCAAGGTCTTACAAAATTTTGATTTTCCTAATCTAAGCTTCATGGAAAGTGAAGCTTTGTTAATGACACCGAAATGAAATAACAGTTTTTATCATTTCAGATGCATAGCTACACTGATTTCCTTTTTCTTTCAGTTTTTAAATATGTGAAGAAAGAAGTGTATCAACAGCTAGTACTGAGAGAGGTAGGAGGCTTTCACTAACCTTCAAGACTCCATATCGCATATTTTTTTCTGACTTATCTATAAATAAAAACAACTATTAAGGTATAATGCCTCTGGCTATTATATCCAAGGATAAGTGTTTGAGATGCAATGAGAGATGCTCAGGGAATTGATAAGTCTTCAGAAGAAAAAATTTCCTGAGATCAATTTCCTGATTCAATAGCGAAGTCCTCATATCGTACAAAATGTAATGTGATTGTCCATGGCTCTAATAAAATCTTGATTTTTCTACCAAGTTTACGTCTATAAAAATCAAATTTATCCGGCATTAGTCTGCATTTTAAAAGGGATAGATTTTTCTTGATATGATATTAATCCTTTATGGTACATTAATAGGGGAGAACAATTTGTTGCATTTTCTTCACATAGAAACAATCAGTTGGGAGATGTGCTTAATAACTGCCTTTGTCCTTCATTGTCACAGGCCATTAGCTAATGAATTTAAGCTGTTCTTGGCTCTTGCTCCAATAAGAAAACTACATTAGAGATCTTCTAGTCTTGGTGTTATATAAACCCTTTCTGTGGGTTTTATTTTAATTTCACCGAGGTGATGGTGCCATGCACTGAGGAACACATCATGATTTTGCAGTAAACAGTGAGGTCAATGCTATCTGATATAGTGGGTCCAGCAAGCTGAAGTGCATCTATGGTTAGTAAGCTTGCCAGATGCCACAGCCTCCTTGTTTGGTTCCTTATAGTTTAGCCAAACTTCGTGCCTGCTTTTCTGACTGTTTCAGGTTGATCTTTGGGGTGGGAAGATTTGCTAAACCAGTTCAGCTCTTCTAAGATTGATGGTAGGGGAAATCAGTAGTTTTGGCAGTGCTTTGAACGAGCAATAGGAGCACGTAACTTTGAGTTGCACAGTCCTATCACCTTTGCAGTTTGCCTTGTCAACTAGAAGGCTGGCAAAAGAAAATCCCATGAGGGTAGAGCTGTTCTTTGCTGCCCTGAGAAAATCCACTCATGTCTTGGCTATGTTTACAAAAAGATCATATACGAATGCACAGAAGAATTTCTTTAATAATTATTCCTTTCACCAAAATAAATAAATAATTAAAAATAGTCTACGGGGATGGGAAGTGCATTAGAAATCACAAAACCCAGAGTGCAAGTCTTACTTTTCCTGTTGACTGTTTGTAGCATATCTTGGTCCACCACAGAGTGCCTGAGTATTTTAATCCTACTTTAAAGGTAGGTAGGTAAGCATCATTACCCTTTCGTTGCAGAGATAACTAAGAGATTGCAAAAGCTAACCTTTGGCAGAGCTGGGAATGGATGCAACTTGTAAACCTTTTATCAAACTGCTTCTCCACACCTGTCATTAGCGTGCCTGGATGGCACCACCAAGTCCTCCCGCAGACTACAAGAACTGAGGTGGCCTCTTTCTGCAACTCCATCTCCCCTCAGCTGTACCAGACCAGATCCAAAGAACTCTTGCCACTAATTCAGCAGGAGCTGGGTTCTGCATACTCCCAGTAAAGCCACAGCTCACCAGTTTAGTTGGGTTGCCACCACCTCTGGGTTGTGAGAGTGGCGTGCAGAAGAACAGCCAGGCCAGAGGCAAAACTGTCATTTGTGCTGGACATCTTACCAGTATCAGAAACGGACCTGAGACTTCCAGGCATTACTTTGTATCTCAGCTTTGAGGTGTTGGGTGTCTTAGGTTTGGAAGAAGAGTGGGTGGTGAGTGAATGATACGCATCTGCTACCTGAAGAGACTCTTGGGAGAGCAGCTGTAGTGTAACTGTGCCTGTGTTAGGCATTAATGTTTCTGCACAAGCTGCAACGCTACAGCATTCAAAGGAAAAACAGCTGCAATAGAAGTGGTCAAGCTTTGTGCTTGTGTAGAGAGAGATGGTGCTGGGCAGCTGGCAATGCAGGCTACATCACCTGCGAGGTGCTGTGAGGGAGGAGTTGGGATTGCCTCTCCTGATAACAGGCAGTGTTTGCTCCCTTGCCTCTTTCAATCTTCATAACCTGTATCTGAGGTTTCCGTGGCTGGCAGTTCCCCACTTGGTTGTGTGAACGGCCTGCTTGGGCAAAAATTTTAGTGCAGGAAACGTTCTGAATGTTATATTCCCAAAATGCAGTGCTCCAGTATAAGACAAGCAGGACTTGCAGCAGAAGTGGCCGGATGATGCTGTCCTTCTGGGGTGTGCAGAGGGCAGATGCCAGGCAGCAGTGACACCCATTGCTCTGAAATGGCGACACTTACAGCCCTTACTTACTGACAGAGGCTGATTCACGCTGTAGGTAAATTAATTGTATGTGAAAGGACTCTTGTTCTTCTGCAGCAGAGAGCATAAAGACAGACTGTCAGAAAAACTAATCTCTGATAGTTTTCTTTTCAACATCGTTGAACTGTCACTTCTCCTGTGCTTTGCCACAACACCTGATATATGTTATTTCCCAAAACAGATTTTGCTACCTTGGTGGATATGGGAACTTTTGCAAGGAAGAAAGAGGCTGAAATGCCTTCAGCAGCCTTTTGCTGTTGTTGTGCAGGTCCTTTGCTGAGCTCCAGAGCTCTGGTTAGAGATGAAAGGAAGGTACATCTGTGCTGACTGATTAGGTTGCATCTCAGTGCAGTCATCAGATCAGATGGCTCACAGCACTTGCTCTGGGCTGGGACTCTTGTAACTGGGCTTTTGGAGTCCTGTTTTCTCCAGAGATAACAGAGATAAACCCATTTATGCCCCCAGAGGTTTCGTTTTAAAATTAGTGATTCAAGGTGGACCACTGTGCTACCTAGATGCAGTAGGGATCTTTCTTTTTTTATTTATTTTTATTGTAGCTCTATAGAGCTTGCAAAGCGTTCACTCATCCTAGGCAAGTGGCAATAACATTTCTAAAACTAGTTAGAGAAAAAAAATATGAATGTCCCTTTCCCCAAGACAGTGGGTGAAAAAAGGTGAGCAAAGCAATGATGACAGAGTAAAACATTCCGTTAAAAGTAACTTGCAATACTATTTAAATACATGTGGGCTGATCTGCACATATTAAAACAGTTTCTGAGTTTGGAATTACGTAGTTCGGGTGTGATTATATTTGTTTCATTTCCAGATTAACTACAGATACTTACCTAAACAGGGTGACTGCTGAGGTTTCAAAAGCTGGAGCAGGCAACTTTGTAGTCAATTTTACCACATAGTTGGTTGCTTGTCCTTTCAAAACAGGTCATCTTCCATGCAGTCTCACCTCCAACACCACGACCAAAGCCTGGAAACACTTGTCTGCTTGGATGTCTCTGCACCCATGAATAGGTCCATGGGGCTCATTTTCATGATGTGTAACTTTGCGAGCCATAAACCTCCTGCAGGACTAAGGCCCCACCACGCAGACATGATCCCATTCTGCCTCAAGACTCTCTTCATCAGCCACTAATGTCCTATTGTATGATGTTTGGGATTCTGGTTTTACAAGTTTCCTTAGTCTCGTAGGAGCTCAGGTTTGCATAACAGATTGTCTTATCACATCTGCAAGGTAATTTCTTCTAGATCAGCTTCTGAGAAGGCCTCAGATGTGATCTGCCCTGGTCTGCGCACTGTTAATGTCTCTACTCCAAGGAAGCATACCTCTGTTCCTAACAGGCTGTGTGGATGACTGATGGTATAGATCCAAAGTTAACTAGCCGTTCTCTTTAAAGACAACATATGATATTGTATTTGGACAAAGAGGAATTTCCTGCATAATCTTTGGAGACAGCTGTATTACATTTTTATGATTTCTCTGGCATTTACGCAGTTATAGAAATACCATTAAAAGGTTTTAAAATTTTCCAGTATAATATTTGGATTGCATGTCTAGCTAGGCATTTTCTAATAGGCAGGATCTCAGTTTAAGAGGAAACAAACAAAAAAACCAGGATGGGCTGTACAACCATTGCTGCGTGACCTTCCCACCTTTAGATTTGCAATTTCTTCAGATGTCTGCAGGAACCTCTATCTACACCTGGCTGCTCTGAGATTTGACAGATCCAGCATCATACGGAACACGAGTGTGTGTTTGGGAGCTAGGAAGCAAGTCTCCCTCTGAACTTTCTCCATCTTACATTTTCTGCCAATGCTCTTGGAAAAGAGTCTTTCTGTTCTTATTCTGTTTTTGTGGAGAAAGCCTCGCTTTCTCACTCCTGCTCCCATACCCACCTAAAGTGCTTTTTCCAAATCCCAGCCACGAGTTGCTCCCTGGCTTTATCTTGTCTAAAGCTTGGCCCTTTCCCTTTCAGCTATCTCCACAGTGTTGTTGGCAGGCGGTGTAACAAGCAATTAGGTTATTAAAAAGATATATATTAAAAAAGAAAGCTGTGTTCAAAGTTAAAAAAGAACTTTAGAAAAGACAAAAAAAATATTACAATAAGAAAAGGTGAATGGTTCTAGAGAATTGAGGTCATTATTCTTGAAGGGCAGCCTGAATTAAATTAACAGTTGAATTATTTGTTAAGAAATGTGGTATTTATTTTAAAAAGGCAGAGAGAAAGATGCTCTTAACCTCATTAGTGCTGCAGGATGTTGTATGTGAGTGTAATTATACTTTGCAGAAGGGCAAGGGAGACCACACAGGAAGGGTATTGAAGAACTGGAAAAGGTACAGAAGACACTAAGCGTGATAAAAGGATCGAAAGTTGTTATTTATGGATGAAGTACAGGCTGCTTTTTTTTTAAAAAAAAAGAAAAAAAGAAAAAAAGAGAGAGAAACCAGGGCCACAATGAGAGAGAGAATTCTTGAGGATATTGGAAGTTGAATGACAGGACTTGTGCAGTCCACTTGCAAGCTAATTAAAGGGAAATTGACTGGAAATAATGTTGGAAAACGCTCTTTGGAGAAATCAGTTCTAATACAGGATTTTATGCTGCAGAATAGGAAAATGCTGTCCGTAGTGTGTGGGTCTCCACCATCAACACCCCAATCTTTTGTCTTGACTCCAAGGGCTGAACTCCTGCATTGCAGCTTCTGCATTTCAGGAATGTGACTCCTGTCCTTGACCTCGTCTGTAGATAAATACAATGTTCCCCTTACTGCTGAGTGGATTAGGAAGAATTTCAGCCAGGCAAGAGAGGTGAGATAAAGGGAAGACGTGTGAGGATGTTTTCCATCCACTCTTTTTGAGCCAGACTCTTGGCTTTGCCTACAGGTCCTTGGGCTAGGCAGGAGCACCCCATGCCTCTGTGATGCTCCAACAAAGCTGCTCGTAGAGGCTGTGACATGGGGCTGCCGCCCAGTGAATGAACTTTTGGGCACCCCTTCTGGCACAGAGCTGGGAAGGGAGGCACTACTTGCCTGGCCAGAGCACAGCAGGGTCTCACCACACAGCAAGTGTGGGCTGAAGCCAAGCAGGAGAAAAGCTACACAGGTCAGCTGGACAGGAGGTAAATTCCAGGCTGGCTTGCTGGCCTCTGTCCATGCCAGAGTGTTAACAGGTCCACCACAGCACATCCTAAGATCTGCTTCTTTTGTTGGTAAGGCAAAGAACAAATTGTGATGTTTTCTTTCTTAGTGCTACTTCCTCAAAAGCAACAGGGAGTGTTGCTGAAGTTGTATGCTTTTGCTACAGGCTGTGATAGTAACTGGGCTGGCTAATTCTGCGGTGTGGGAGTCACATTGTCTCATCTGCCAGTCTCAAAGTCAAGCTGTCGTCCCATAAATAAAATGGGGTATTCTGCCCACACCCTACCTCTCCCCCCCACCCCCCAATAAAAAATAAATGATAATTTTAAAAAGCAATATCTAGCAGAGGAAACATTCAAACCACTTTTCCCTCCGATAGAGAATGACTGTTGGTGTCATCAGCTCATGTGAAAAGACAGCTGAGTGGAGTTTTTCCAGCAACAACAAATAAAAAAAAAAGGAAGAAGGGAGAATTAAAAACTGATTTATATTTTCTGCATACATATTTATGTTGTGTCACGCATGTAACTTTTTGTTGTTGTTAAATTACTGTCGGGATGGGACAAAACAAAGGAAAAGAGCAATCAGGCTAGCCTGCTGCCACAGAATGTGGTGAGCATAGCTTGTAACAGAAATGAATTTTAAGGCATTGCACATCAGTCAGTGGCATATCGGGGACTTTACCCAGATCTACAGAAATTACTGCAAATTCTCCGCTACCCTTGTTAACATGGGATCAAACATTTGATGGGATCTAGAAAGATAAGGAAGTTTAAGATGTGGCAGGTGAAGGTAACCTCATGTGCACAGCCTATTGCCTCAAAAAGCTGAATGCTCTTGCAAATCTGACATAATCCAATTAGTCGATTTCCTCAGTGACATTTCTGCAGACTCATATACAGAAGGACATGGAAACTGAGATTTATAATGATAGCTATTTCTAGCAAAGGTCATTTTTTACTGGTGAACAACCTGTCCTTAGTCATGCTGATGAAGAGGTGTTGAAGGATAAGGGAGAGGCTATATAGCTTTAAAGCTTAATGGAATAACATAAATAGAGCACAGATGATCTTTCTACTTGGACCAGGAGGCTTGCAATCTATCAACATCAGGCCAAAAACAGGGAGCAAGAGTCAAAATCCCGGGGGGGGGGGGAAGCTGGGAATCTTTTTGTGGAGATTGCAAGGGAGGCTGCATATTTCAGTGTCAGTGGAAGGAAAGAAAAAGGGAGTCACAGAGCACAAGCACGTATTTTTGGATAGCAAGGGTGTCCTTGGTGGGACCAGCTGCTTGCAAGAACCAGGTCAGGTTGCTCTGGGGACTCCCTGGTCGTCCCCACCAGCTTCACAGCCTGAGCAGCTCTCAGCATTCTGCTCTGTGCCATTTCCAGAACGATACCGATGAGGGCATGCAGAAATATACACAAATACACTTCCTCAGCTTTCCTTAGGTGAGGAAGGCAACAGTTCTGCCAGGAATATGGTTTAGGTAGATTGTATCATACATATTATGTATCTTTAAATAATAAAAAAAAGCATCTGCCTATTCATTATGTGGCTATTTTTCCTGCTTGCAGAAGAGGTCTTTGTACATAAGATAATGCATCATTTTGTTCACGATCAAGATGACCATTCTGGGAGTTCTGTGACTTGTTTATTCAATCACCTTAAAAGTGAGTATTGGACACTTTTGTGCAACTAGTTTTGCTTCTATTTTCACGATTGTGCTCATAATATTGGGTTAAGTCAAAATGTGATTATTCCTCTAGATGTTGACTCAGATCCTGAGCCACGCTCCATAGCTGAGCTATGATTCCTCCTGCCTCACGGCCAAGGATCTTGCCCTTTTCAGAGTAATTGCTCACACCCTTTGGATTCCACAGCTTTCCCCAAAATCGCCAGAGCCGTGGACTGCTAGACATGGATTGTAAAACCCGTGGGTAATGGGTTACCGTTGGTAACCCATGCGATAATAGGAGCATTGCCTGTGTTGCAATCCCCACCCAATGAAGGAAAAAGATGCCATGTGCTGCGCTCTTCTTTGCCCTGGTGTAACCTGAAGCCGAGAACTATGAAGGAAATGGAAAATGTTAATAAATAATGATGTCTGGAACACAAGTCACCGAGCAGCCCCCCGGGCGTTTATTCCACACGCCAAGAGCCGTCCAGCTGGAGGACAACAGAGCCGTGGCCAAGGATTTGGGAGCCAGCCGGGATGCTGGGTGGGATCCGGGACATAAACCAGACAAGTCTAAGGGTTAGCTGTGCGTTCACGTGAGACAACTTTAGGAATAAAGTCAGCAGCGCTGTGCGAGGCACAAACGGTCCCTCCTGCCTCAGGGCGCACCTGACAGGGGACCCAGCCCGCCGCCCTCAGGCCCCGCCCCTCCCCTGGCAGCCCCCTCCTCACGGCTTTAGGAAGCGCCGCCGCCAATCGCCGCGCTCTCCCGCGCTGACGGGCAGCCACGCTCGCCTATCGACTGCGTTTCCCTTTCACTCAGCCCCGCCTTTCCGAGCGCTGCGACCAATCAGAAAAAAGCCTGCGTGGGGGCGGGAGAGGAGGGCTTGCGGGCTTCGCCTTCCCTCCCCGTTGCGCGGGGATCGCCCCTCTCTGCCTGGCGGTGATGGACGTGGGGCGGCAGCCAATGAGCCGCGCGGGGGCGGGCGGCTGGACCAATGGCGCGTCGGGGGCGGGCCGAGCCGGGCCGGGCTGCGCCTCGCCACAGCGCAGCGCCGGCAGGGGGGCGATGGTGGCGGCGTGAGGCGCGGCGGGGCCGGGCTGCGCCCGCTGGGACGGCACCGGGAGCGTGACGGGACCCTGACGGGGCACGGTGTGAGCCCGGGGCTCAGCCATGAGGCCGCGGGACGACAGCCGCGGGGCGCTGCCGCCGCGGTAACGGGCAGCGCCGCCCGAGACCCTCCCGTGTGAGGACCGGGAGCCAGGTGAGTGCCCCCCACCCATCCGCCGGCCGTTGGGGTTTAAATTTTTAAACCCCAACGGCTGCGCTGTGGGGTTGGGAGGGGAGCGGGGAGGGGGAGCCCCGGGGGTGCCGCCGGGCCGCCGTGAGGTGCTGTGAGGGGGTCGGGGGGGGGGGGCCTCCCCTCGCACCTCATCGGTGTCTCCGAGCCCTGAGGGTGCGGGGGGGGAAAATGGGGGGGTCCTGGGCGGGCAGGGCTCGGGGTGCCCCCGGCCGGGCACGGGCGTGCCGGCTGTACCGCCTGTTTGCCCGCAGCTCCTCGGGAGGAGACATGGGAGCAGGGTGTGTGTGTGTGTGTGCGTGCGTGTGTGAGGGAGAAAACAACTGTTACACCTTTTGTCATCAGCTCGCAGACAAAGAACTTGGCTCCCCCCGTGGCCCTCCCGCTGGGCGCACACCGGCGGCACCACCGCCGTGCTGCCCGGGGATGCTTCCGAGGGATTCGGTTTTCAGCCCCCCCCCCCCCCCCCCTTTTTTTTTTCTGTTTTTCTCGCTGCCAGTCACGATGGTGTCGATAAAAAAAAAAAAAAAAAAAAAGGATGTGTTGATATGTTTCCAAATAGTCTTGTGGTTTGCATTCCTGACATCGCTGCAGTGTTCTGATTTATTTATTTAATTGGTGGGAGGGGGGTATATTTTTGTGGTTCATGGTAGCTGTCTGAAGGGTACCCGATGGCACGTGCCTGCAGTGCTGTAGTGTCGTACGTTAACTGATGCTTTCTCCCCCTGTCTTTTTTGTCTTCCAGTCCTGCAGTCTCCACATCATCCACTGCGTGAGGAATGATGATTCCATGAGAGAACTTCCTTTCAGTCTTTCTCTTACTCATCCGCGCCTATTGCATGCTGCTCCTGGACAGTGATGAGCCATTCAGCTACGCTGGGATTTTTCCCATGAAGAAGGGAGAGCCGGAATA
The DNA here is from genome assembly GCF_009769625.2 of Cygnus olor. Taxonomy (NCBI): domain Eukaryota; kingdom Metazoa; phylum Chordata; class Aves; order Anseriformes; family Anatidae; genus Cygnus; species Cygnus olor. The sequence continues at coordinate 109,720,445 of NC_049171.1, forward strand.
TGAATTGTAGACATCCTCTCAAGCTTCTTGTGCATTGTTTTTACTGTATCTGTCTATAAATCTGCTAGCATTGAGCACATACACCCTTAAACCTACATTGGTATTCCCAGAGTTGCTACTGTGTCACAGGACTGGTATTTCTCGCCGTCATGGCTTCAGTTTGGAAAAGACTGCAGCGTGTTGGGAAGCACGCATCCAAGTTCCAGTTTGTGGCCTCTTACCAGGAGCTGATGGTGGAGTGCACCAAAAAATGGTAAGGAGCAGCTCGTGTTGCTGCACAAACGGTGGAGCAAGTTACCGATGCTGAAATAGGGAAGATGTTGCTTATTGTGTACCGTTTGGTGTGTGCGTTGGCCTTGCTTTCCCTCGCTTTCTCTTACTTCCCCATCGCAGAAGCAGCTGCATGGGGTGCTCGTCTCTCTTGAGTGCTTTGCTGAGTACTTATTTTGGACCTTCTCTATTCTGATTTTCTTAGTTGGTGTTACTGTCACGTGGGGCGGTGCATTTATGAGCTCAGCACCTGTCACTTAGTGTCTCTTGCTTTTTATTTATTTTTAATATATTTTCTGAGATTTGTTTTCTGACTTCCAACACACCTCTTGATGCTGAATGTTACCTGCTGACACTGCTGTTAGCAGACCAAGGCATTTGAGATCAGTCCTGGAAACAGTGGTGTGTAATACAGGGTACAAACAATTCTGATAGTGACTTTTTTTTTTACCTGAAGATGTTTTGGCTCTCCACCTTCCTTTCCTTGTTCCTTTCCATCTTTCAATGGGAGGAGGCGAGAGACATACTTGGGAATTGTCTGAAGGTGCTTGTTTAGCCAGACAGAATTTCGTGCCTTAGTGGTCTGGCTGGATGGCTTTGGAGCTTACTAGACATAGACAGCAGTTTATAGTTAATTGTACGGGTCTGGCGCAGGCACATCTTCCTTCCAGTACAAAAGGAACTTAAATACAGCTGATAGGGGAAAACTGGAAACAGCTTTCAGATAAGTCTGCTAGCAAACATCTCCATTATACAAATACTTAAGTGTGCTTTTATATGTTTGGGATATTGATGTTACTGCTATAATTCCTCACGTTAATCTGAGCTTGTAGTGTCAGGGGACAGAGAAATTGCCTTCCAGACCTCGTGGACTGAGATGTTCAAACTGCTTTGTAATAAATTGCAGCCTCCCTTCTAATACTTGGCCTGTCTTCTTGTTGGCAAGGCTGGCACTTGCACTGGCTGCTTTCACTGGTTATGAGTAATTCCCTCTACAAATTTCAGTTCTATCTCTTGGAGTTGGAAATCTGTGCTGGAAGGCTGCTTGCTGCTCTGCCTTAAAGGAATACTGTCAGGTTAAGTTGTTTTTTTCTTTAATCAAGCTGTCTTCATGCCTAAAATGTCTTGAAAGATTATTAAGAAACAGAATCATTTTGGAAGTTGAACTTTCCTTCACAGAACAAACATGAATAAAAACCTTTTGAAAGTTGAAAGAGACTGTTGTGATTATCTCATGTGATCTACTGGTTAGTTCAGGCCAAAGAGTATTCTACGGTGATTTTAATTATTGTTTTTTTTGTAGTTGTGCTTGTGATGGTGCATGGCTTTTTTTTTTTTTAACATAAACCAACCCTCTTTTGGCCCTTGTTTTCACTTTCACTCCTTCCTTGTGAATTTGCAGAATGCTTCAGCACTGAAGTATGAATGCTCCAAGGGAGTGTTCAGATTGGATCTGCAATGAACTTTCACTTGATTTAAGAAAAAGCTATGCATGAAAGTTTTCTTGTGAGCAATGCTGTTATTTTAGAAACAATTCTTATTGTTTAGTCATAAGCTAGGGTACCCGCCTAGCAAAATGTGTGTGTATGAAGTTGTGATAGAGTCTTTCAAGACCTCCAATATGCAGGTTACTTTTTAAAAAGTAGGTTTTCCTTCTGAATCTTGATTTTACTTTCTTTAATGTAAATATATGTTAGATTGGTGCTTGTATTGGTTATGAAAAAACAACAGTATGGTAGTAAAATGTGGATGAATTCTAGGAAAAAAAAACAATAGGGGAAAACATCATTCACGCAGTCATTTGATTGTAGGCTTTTCTGTTCTGCTTCCTCTTGTTTGGAGAGCCTTAACAAAAATGTTCTTTAAACATGCAAGCTACGATACAGTGTTGCTGTCATAAGTGGAACTCCTCTATGAAACAAAAGGGGAGATGTTTGTGTATTTTGGTAACATTCAGCTAAGTCTTTCATTAAATTAGGAGATGATACACTTTTGCACGTGCTGACAGGATCACTAGCTCTCCTATTTCTAACCCTTGTCTGAATTTGGTACAAGTGAAAACAAAAGGGGGAAAAAATGAACACCATATGCTAATTCTTACTGAAAGCAGTCCTAATGTATATTGTGTGTCAGTGCTGTAGTCTGTGCTGGTAGGTCCACACTGCAAGAGTATTTTGATCAATATGGAGTAAGCACTAAGTTATTTTAATGTGCTGGCATTTTAACAATGCAGTGTTTCTGCAGGAAAAGAATACTCCATTCATATTTTAAAATAAATGACAATGCAGTCATAAACACACTTCATCTGAGATGTGTTTGTGAGCAGGGATTGTGCATGGCCAAAACAGGCTGCGTGTCTCTCTGGGAACTGCTGTCTTCTGTTAGGCTTCCATTTATCTAACTCTTCAGCAAGTGACTTGCTTTAGACGATTTTTATAACTGATCGTGTGCAGTTTGCAACATTGGGTGGATTTCTGGTAGGCTGCGATGCTTTTTGACTCCTCCGAACTTGTGTTGATGGATTTTTTTTTTTTTTTTTTTTTTTTTTTTTTACTTAACATTCAAAATAACTCCAGAAACAAAAGCAGTGTGTATGCTTGCTGTGTGGGAAGTCGCTACCCCTCTGGTGGTGCTGCTTCACTCTTTAAAAGGATTACCTGTAGGTACAGCAGCATTTCTCCAGCACTGGCTGAAAATCCCTTTGCTTGCTTTTTCTGCTGTCTGCAACTTCTGATTCTCGTTTCTGTCAGCGACTAAAGGCAGCTACCCTCAGATGATTGCTGTTCATTAGTGGTGTTTGGGGGGACAGGTTGTGATAGATAGTCCAGCGTTGTCACTGTGTCATTAGAAAAACCTTTTTTTCGGGTAATTAGCAGGACTGTGCTGCTTCTGTGGCATTCTGTCTGCTCCTTCTGACCCAGACCTAATTACTGTGGCTGCTCAGTACCTTTGAAAAATTGAGCAGTTAGTTCATTTTGAGCTGTTCGTTAAATATATAAATAAACGCAGCCTTGGTCTTTAATATGGATTAGTGACTCCTGCTACTGTGAAAACGCAATGCTTTGCATTAATCATATAAGCGCTTGATTTCTGAAAGGCGCTCGCTTGGCAGGGCTGGAGTGTGTTGTCCTCCGCTTACCCTTGGGATAAGCTGGGGCAGCGCAAGGATTTTCCACCCAGCCTTGCAGGCGAGCTGCAGTCCTGGCCTGGAAGGGCTGCGCATGGTAGGAGATTCCATTTAGTCTCGCTGAGGAGAAAAAACAAACCAAAAAAACAGAAATCAGTCTCATGCATTTCACTTATGTCACTGCGTACGTACTGGGAGGTGCAAAGGGAAGTATTTGCTTCCTAGGGCTATCCTAGCAGGGCTAGGAGCATGCTGGGCACCTCGGCAGGAGTGCTGCGACCCGATTCTGCTGGTGCTGGTGGAGGTGGCTTTAGGCTGCCAGCTCAGGGAAGCACAGGGCTCCTCTTGATTCCCCTGTCAGGCCCCACACAGATCTTGGTGCTCCCTGGGGCTCCTCAGCTGCCGGAGGCCTGTGTTCAAGCACTGAGTCAAGGCTTGTCTGAGGAACAGGCTCAGCTGAAGAGCCTCCCAGGAGAAAATGCGCTTTTAGACCAGAGACCAGTTCCTGGGCTTGGACCTGGAGCCGTGGTGGCAGTTTTACAGGGCTGATGAAGCATCTAATGCCTAACCCATGAGCTCCTCAGGATGGCTTTCATGTTCCCTAGTTTGTGTGTAATGTCTCGCAAGTCAGGGATTCAACAGGCTCTTCAAGTGTGGTGTTGTCTCATTTCCAAGTTCTTAATATGTTGTTGTCCATTAGATGTTCTTATGAGCAGGAAAGCTGCTCGCCTGAGTGTAGGTGCTGTCTAAAAGCGCTGGAAAAGGGTAACGTTCCTATAGGATTTGCCATCCAGCAGTTGCTTTGGAGCTGGAGAAATGTGTGTTTTTTAACAATGTGTATGATGCCTGTTATCATCTCTATGAACTGCTTTGCTTTTAAATCCTTCTGAAAACCACACTAAACTGTGTTGTTCTATAAGGGTTAAACTTCCGTGTATGCTGCCTGAACGGAAGGCAGGCTGCATTTCCACCAGGCGAGTGGCATATTTTATATCAATTAGGTATGGTCTGAAGTAGGCTCTGTATTTTCAAATACATCTTTCTCTTTTGCAAATGAAGTAATGCTTAATCTTTTTTTTTTTCCTAAAGGCTTTAGCCATCTGTTTCTCTCTTCTATTGTAGTTTCATAACTGGATGCTGCAGGAATTTTAAGATTTGGCATGCACTGTGCATGGGAGAGAAATGAGCTTCCTGAGATTGCACAGTTCACACCAGTCTGCTTGCCTTCTGGTCCCTGCTTTCCAGCAAACTCCTCGGTGCTGAAGGCTGCCGAAAGACCTGGAGTTGACTGCTGGAGGTGGAAATCCTTGCAGGCTGCCTGTTCAGGGTCAGGCTGTCAGGTTGCTTGGTTCATTTCCTTGCTTTGCATAGCCATTAAGGGGGAATTCTGTGAGCACCTAAGTGCTTTTAATTATTAAGGTGAATCACATTGAAATGTGCGCCAGAAAGAGAGAGAGCTGCAGGTGAATTCAGGAACTTCTGAGTTGCTTTTCCTATGACCCATGATTTTTGTCATGGGCTTGTTCTGAGTTTTTGATTGGACTTGCAGTTGTGTGACGGCCGTGTAGGTGTACCAGAACAAGTACAGCTCATGCAAAGGAAGCATCAGGCAGTTTCTCTTGGTTTTTAGCTTTTTTCCCTCCTGCTCCATTAAATTATACTGTCCTCACACTCTTCATTTAGATCTCCAATTCCATTCCAAATTATCTCCATCTGTAAATACATCTCACTACTTTTTTTCTTCATTCATTTCCAGTTTTGTCTGAGGACTTCTTGAGGGATTAAATTGTGTATCAAACTTATTCTTTCCAAATAATCACCGCCAGCTGTCTCAGAGATCAGTCTTGTCCCTTTCTTCCTGCAGACAATTAAAACGCTTATTGTCCACATGCAAAAGCAGTTCTCTGCCAGCTTGCATCTCTCCCTTCTTTGCACCCAAAAGAAAATGCTTCACGTCAGAAATCCAGATCTGCTCCTTTGGGCTCTGTGCCTGGCTTCTGTCAGGGGGTTGTCTCCCAGTCCTGACTCCTTCCCACCAGCTGCTTTCGTGCCCTGCCTTCCCAAGCCGGCCCCTGGCCACCTCTGTATCCGTACGGCTCTGCCATGGGCCACAAGTTAGGGGTTTCTCATCTAAATTGGTGGCTGCGTGTTGTGCAGCAAAGATGGTTTTAATAGGAGGGGTACAGGTGAACGTGAAATCTCTCCTTGTCAGTGCTGCATGCTTACACCCGCTTTCTGTTTGCAGTAACCCTTTGGGAGGATTGGAAACCCTGTGAGCAGTCCCTGCAAGACCTCATTGCTGGACCCAGGCACCAAGTTTTTTCCCCTAATGCAGGGAGACTCGGGTTTATCATAAATAGTTGCTCAGAGTTGTATTTGTCTTTGAGAGACAGAATTCTTTCCAGCAGTTCCATGACTTCGTTTACCATCCTAGCAGTAACAAAAATAATTGTCAGAAGCAGAAGTTATTAGGTTATAGCCACGTGTAGACAAATCCATCCTAATGGCCTGTCATTCACTCTCTTAAAGGAACGAGGCTCTCTCCTCGAATAAATAAAATACAGTCCCCTGGAGTTCTACCACAGCTTTATTTTTTTTAAGAGAGAAGCTGTGTGTGCTCAACTTCCTCGCAGAGCTTTACAAGTAAATAAAACCTGGCTCTGTTCCTGCAGGCACTGTTGCATGTGTACAGTAAAGTACGTGCACTGTTCCTTTGAACCCGGTGGACTCGAGCAGGAATAAAAGTATTTTTTCAGGATTGGATCGCTGTGAATGCTCTTCTCAGCTCTTTCAGTGTTATGAGGTTAAATAAAATGAAATATTATGACGTTGTGGAGGCCTCAGCTGAGCTGAGTCTTCAGTCTGTCGGGCTGTGTAGTGCCAGTCTGTTACTTCAATTAGTTTTTAATTGGTTGGAGAGAGCTGAAGCCCCTTTCACAGCCTGGTGTGAATAAGGAGAGGAGGAGGCTAGTAAGGTTGGCTAAATCTGAGGAAACTCTTATAAAATGAACCCTTCAGCTGTCCCCAGCAAGAGCATTCTGTTTGGGTGGCTTTGTGAGGATGGAGGGGGGTGTTTGTTTACTTGTGAAGGCTTTCCCGGTTTACTCCGAGGGGATTGTGTGCCGAGCGTGCCGCTTCCCTTGCCCCTCTCTCTGCTTTTGCTCCTCCGGGTGGGCGCTGCTGCTCGCGGGCTGTTTGCTGCCTCGCCGTGGGACACTCCCCAGCCCGCTCTGTGTGTCCCGGAGTGGACTCTGAAACACAGGAACTATTCAGCTCTGAACTTTTGTTCCTTGCTTTTAAGATATGCACACAGCAGTAGGGTAAATAAAGCAGCCCTTGTTTTCTTCCTCTTGTTGTCTTTGTTTGAAAAATGTATTTCTGCTGCGCACGGTTGGTGGAAGCGCATTGCCTTTCAGCTGGGAAGCCGTGGGGTTTGGCAGTGGAGGCACAGGATAGCTGTGGCTTTTGGCACCTGGAGATGCGTTGCAGGGACTCGGGAGCTGTGGGTTACGCGTGAGCTAAAATTAGCAGAAATGGCACTGCCGTTGCTGGTGGCTCAGGCCCTGACTCACGAGGCTCGCTGGATTCAGGAGCGGAGCCGAGATGTCACTGTCCCTTAGCAAGTGTGTTCCCCTGCCTTCCTCTGCCCCAGTGTGCCACCGTGAGCTGCCAGCAGCCTCGTTTCGGGCTTGTAAGGTGAGCAGAGCGGCGCACGCAGATCCCCTGTGCTGCCCAGACGCAGGGGGAAGGAAGGAAAACCTGCCAGAGGGCAGGGACCAGCCGCAGCTGCGGGCAGGAGCATCTCAAAGAGCTTGGAGTAACTCAGCCAGGCCGTGAGTCAGTGCCCCGCGCTGTCACTGCAGGGCTTCCAAACGCACGAGCCTTTGGGATGACTCAGGAGTGCGAGCCCTTCTCAGCCATTGCTTCCAGCCGCCTGCGAGCCTCTGAAGATAGGCAGCGCGGAACTGATTCGTGTGTGCCTGCTGAGGTTCTCCGTGTGGTGGAGACTTGTTGTTGTGGGCCCTTTCTTATTTCTATTTGACTTCATTGTTATTTAAGGAGACTTTCTTGAGGATTACTGCCAAGCTATGGCCAGGCCGTGCAGCTGCTTAACTGTCTGCAGCTGCTGAACTGTGATCTCCGTGGCTCTGTATTAATTTTAGCATAAACTGGCTTTGGGTTTTATTTCATGTGCACGCTCAGTCCTGCAGCCATTCTGTGGGCTTTGTTTTGGGTGAGCTTCTGCATCAAAGCAGCACGCTAGCAGATTTGCTCTTTCTTTTCTAATGCGTATGGTTTGAAAAACAGCTTTGGTGCTGACCAAACATCACAAGGGCAAGATCGTTTCCCGTTCCAGGGACAGCTGACTTAAAACGCTTGGTGGCCTGTTCAGACTCACCATGTCACCTCAGTTTTGACCCACACATTACCACGACCCCCACTGCTACCTCTCACTTCCCTGGGGCTATCCCCTGCCTTGCCCAGAAGCAGCCTTTGTGTCCTTGCTGCTGCCTGAAGGGTTGGAGCTAGCCGGGGCTGCCAGATGGGTGGCACTGGCTGCTGCGGGGCCAGCTGTGCGTTTCGGTGGCTGTGTAGCTTTCCCAGGAGCACGTGCTCATGTCCACCTGGCGGGGCGAGCCCCATCGCCTCGTTTTGTGCCGGCAGAAGTCAGCTCTGGGCTTCCCATCAGGTGTGGTGCTGCCCGATTCCCTCAGACGTTGGCCATCCTGAGCTTTCTTTGGGGCGAAGATGGTGGTACTGAAGCCTGTGCTTTTCAATCCAGTGCTGTGAGCTGGCTTTCCCTTCCCAGCTGCTCTTGGGAGGATGTGTTTGCGTAGTACTGTTAATATCAAAAGCCGAATTAAACGGAGTAATTGGAGAATCTGGACCACTGAGTGCAGTTGGCAGCACGTGGTACGCTGCCGCTCAGTGTGCACCGTGAACTTCCTTTACTTTCAGGGACTGCTCATTAAGGAAACTCTGAATCCCTTTGTTTATGGCAGCGCATGAGGAGGGGAATTAAAACAGAAAAGAGTTGTCACAACAGCTTAATTCCCTTTTCCAGCAAAGATCTACCTCAGCAGCCCGTGCATTTCCAAACCAACCTGTTGCTGCTTTATTTGCAGTTTGTTAGCAGAGGGTTTAGCCCTGATAGCTGCTGCTAACACCTGTCATCGTTGCAGCTCTGGAGCCATGCTTCTGGGCGGGTGAGTCTGGATGTTCTTACCTGTTTGGCTGTGGGGTTTTTCTGCTTGTACCTGCTGTCTTCTGGAAAACTGATGTAGTGGTTTGTCTCTTCCTGTAGGTAACCTGGACAGGAGCTGTTAAGCTGCAGAAAACTTGCAGGAGAACAAGGGTTTTTAATTGTTCCTATCTTCAAATGCAGATCTGAACTGGATAGAGCACTTGGAATAAGTTGCTCTTAAGCAAGTGAATATTCATGAAACTTCCCCTTGCATTCCTTTATCTCCGACTTGTAAGAAAATGTTAAGAATGGGAAAGTCCTGACCCTGTTTTCACCACTTCCTCTCATACCACAAAAAGCAAAAGAATCTAGCTGAGGCATATCTAGGATATTAACATTTACCGTTAATGCCTTTTAAAAGATCCTTTCTTTTAAATACCTATGGGGATGGTGCTCTCATCCCCGTTTATTGGGGTTTGTGTATGTAGAAAAATGGGTTCTTTTTGGTGGCAGGCTTTGCTTTTCATTTTTCATTTTCTTGCTAAAATCATTTCCTTTCCTCCTTTCAGATGTCTGCTTTGAGCTCTAGTGCCTGCACACCCTTTCAGAATACCAAGACACAGACAATCTTAAAACTGTACAGGAATTATTTTCTTTCCAATGAGTTCCTTTTTTCCTACAGTAAATGGGATTTGTCTCTTTTTTTCATTTCTGAATTGCAAGATAAGCAAGAGTAATTTTAACCCCCAGAGTTCTCGCAGTGGCTGATGTAATTGTGGGGGTTTCTGACAGAATTGAGACAATAGTGTGCGAGCATGCATAATGCTCAAAGTGTGGGCATCTGGTGCTTGAGACATGATGCCTGCCTTAGTCCCTGGCTGTAAAACTGTCCAGTAAACAAACAAACAAACAAAAAAAGAAATGGTAATGTAGAAAGCTTGGGGCGAGGGCGCTGCCCCTGCGGGCAGCATGGCAGTGCCTGCCTCCTTCCCCGCTTCCAGGTACAGGGTGCAGGAATAGGGCAATTCTCGCCTGTAGGTTCAGTCCTGTTGTCTGGGGAGGATCCCGATGAAGTACTTGCAAAGCATCAAGTCTGCTTCCCCCTGGAAAAACGTGCTGATTGGGGCAAGCAGAATGGATTTGTCTGAAATAAATTTTGGAGAAGTAGAGCGCTTGCTGGGGGGAAATGGAATACTTCTTGTTTTAGCGGCAGCTGTTACGAAGAAGGTGCTTGCTTGATTTGCAATTGAGTCAACAAATTTTAAGTGGGGGGGAAAATTTTGAGCTACTTTTGACTATAAGAAGACTGCAGTCTACCTTAACTTCTGTCTACCTCTCTGTGAGAACTGTTGATACCTTTTGTGGCTGACAGAGCCCTGTTAGAGCCCAGAGAATCAGGAGCCTGCTGCCTTTTTAGCCTTGCAGAAGAGCTTTTCTACCCCCCCCTCTTCTTTTGGGCACAGAGAAGGCTTGGTGAGGTTTGCCACAGGTCTCCTACGTGTTTTTTTCCCTCATCTGCTGCCTTCAAAAATGGTTGGCCGTACTGCGTTTTACATGGGACATTTGCTTGTTGCAGTGTTGCTCAGTGATGGGAAGGATGAGCTGTGATGTGAGCTGAGCTGTTGGGCGAGCAGAGGGGTAAGGAGCACAATGTAAGGCTTTTTGGCCCGTTTGAATGTCTTCGGGTCTGCATGTACAAGCAGATCCTGTTGTGTTTGGAGATACAAAACCAGTGACCTACATACAAGCAAGTCATATGCAAAGCAAAAATAATTATTTCGGGGAACAGCCGTGGAGCCTTCTTGCATTTCTGCCAACGTCATCTCTTTGGTTAGCTTGTATTTTATTGCTGGGGTCTTAACTTCCTTTTTGTGTGGAACATCCCTTTCAGCAAAGCAGAAGTTAGGAGCAGGGAAATGCATTTTTGGAAGCTGGTAACAGGACAGAGAAGTCTGTCACCTGCGTAATATGTAGGGTTCAAGATGCAGCGTGCCTATAGTCAGTGTTTGTTGATGAATTTTAAGAGGAGGGAAAGCCTGGGTGCTGGCAGCGAACAGTGGAGTGGGTGGCAGTAGGTGTAAGGGACAAATCCTGTCTGCCCTTGTGTACTCCGGGAGGCTCCCAGCTGTGCTGGGCACACAGTTTAGCAGGGTTTGAAGTCTCACTTTGCTTACAACCATGCGCCGTTTCGCTGGCAGGTTAAGTGGTTCTGAAGCAGAGAAGTACCTCGTTGTAGTGCCCGGTCCAGGAGCTTATTCTCCTGTCGGATACAGTTCCTTTCAGCTGCCGTCAATTTTTTGTTGCACAGACAGAAGCGTGCTGACCCAGACAACCCTTACGCCATTCCACCTTAAAACTGGAATCTTGGGTCTTGTGGAGCTTTCAGGCTTGATTTTGCTGAAGAGGCAATACACGCAAGTATACTCAGAGCTCATCTATATGCAGCAGCTCCACTGTTTTCCTGTGCCTTTGCAATCAATGTCACGCAGCACCTATTCTTCCTTCAGACAGGAGATAGCAGCACACAAGTACCTTATCTAGAGGCATTTTCATGTAAATAGCTGCACAGCCAGTTTAAGCACTCGTGCAGCAATAGAAAGTGGGTTTATATTTTCTGTTGTACCAGAGCAACTGTTCCAGCTCAGAGTTGCTTCCCTAATTGAAGAAATTTTTCTTGTCACAAAAATTGTCCTGTGCAAGCCTTGATTATCGAAAATGTTGCTGCGCCTCTGTTCGTGTCAAGGGAGAGCTCCATCTTCACTTGCATTTTTAAGTGCGAATCCTAAAAATAGCTGTACAAATCATAGGGCAGGAGCTGGAGTCAGTACTGCGTGCTTGGATGTCACTAATGGCACATAGATGAATAAAATGAGGCTTTGCTCAAACACACATCTCAATGTTTCACTTTCCTAATTTGTAAGAGTCACAGTTCTTTCAGAGCCTATTTTAAAAGGGAGGTTACAGCTCCTCTTGATGAATGCTAATTACGATTTCACTTTTTTTTTTTGAACGACAGTGATAGTAGCAATCATACTGTTAAAGAAGAAAGCTAAATTTAGAGTGTTCCAGGGATTCTTCCTCTGGTAAGTGGAAACAAATGATGTAACTTAAATATTTCTGGTCTTAAGATGCAGGTAGAAAAAGCTTGGCTATTATTATCATATGATGTTTAAAAACAAAAGCAAAGCAATAAACAAAACCCAAAACCTCCGAATGCGTTTGAAAGGAGCTCTCATACTGCATTTTCTATTCAAAGGAGTGTTTATAATTTTGTAAAGAAAACTGCATCGTGTATGCCCCTCCTCGGTGTCATTCCACTCAGTTCAAATTCACGTCTCGGGCTCCTCAAACTGAGGCACCCTCCTGTTGTCACCACGCTGGGTTTTCCTCACGGGGTCTCTGTGCAGGTTGTTGGCCATGTAGGTGGCACGTGCCAGTTTGCAGGTGGTTGATGCGGAAAGGGAATAATGCAGCACCTACAGAAGCATTACGTGCTCTTATAATTTAATGCGTTTATGCACAGTTACAGGAAGATAATAACACTTTATCATTTTTTTGAGCTACTTATTGTATCAAAGCATGATTTAACTCTTTATGTGAGCCTGGGAAGCTGGTTCTGTGTGTGTGGCTGGAGGAGTTCAATTTCTTTTCTGTCCCAAGGCAAGTTCCCAGTCACAGCAGAGAAGTTGCTCGCTGTATTCACACTCAGGCAGGAGCTGCAAGGAGTCTTGTTGAAAGTACTGGAAGTGGCAGAGCTTGCAAGGCTATCTAGGTTTTCAGTTACTAAAGTATTAGTAAAAGTTCTGTTTGCTCCTCATATAAATAATTCTGGTTTGGTCAGTTCAGCACCCTCGTTTGTTCGGAGCAGACTTGGTGAATTCTTTGCTGGTTTTTCTATGTAGGAGGGTTTGATTTTTGTAGGGTCTGGGAATGAAATCTTTTTTGCTTCTCATTTGGTTCGAAACAGTGGTCTGAACAACACAAATCAGAAAGTTGTGGCTCCACACCAGGCTTTCTTTCAGCTTCCCTGCTAACTGTAGACAAGTCACCTTTTCTATCACACCCTAATTTGGGTGCACAAATCATCTTCCGTCAGCTTTCCTACAGCTTTACATCCACAATTACTCATAAGGAAGATTTATGTCTGCTTTAAGGGCCAGAAGGCAGCAGCTCTCCGTTCTGTGGCACTGGTGTAAAGCAAGTGAAGAGGTGCTTTTCTGTGCAGAAATAACTAGCGAGCACGGAGAATTTGGGGTGAAATTCCTGCGGTCCTGCAGCTCTGTCAGTGCAGGCTGATGCAGGACCTGCAGCAAGCTTTTAGCTGTGGGGAGGGGGCTCTTGTTTGTTTTCTGCTTATTTTTCTGTGAATGACTTGGCATTGTGAGAAGAGTATGTGTAATGGGTGAGTGTCAGGTGAGGGGAAGGAAGGAATTTGCACGAGCATCCAAGTCCATCCTCTTTGGACCGACATTTCTGAGATATTTTATCCAACAGGGGTGATACACTCGATATCCAATGGGGGTGATATATTAGAGAACGACACTAAGGACTGAGCCGCTCTTCAGTGGGGCGATGGATGCCTGAAGCGTGTCGTTGCCCTTGAAAGGCTCCGTGCTGATGGCTTCGGCGCGGGAAGTTCAGGGGACAGAGCCCCTTGCAAGCGGTCGTGGCAGGCTGACTGACGGTTCAACCCCAAGTGCTATAAAAAATAGAGGCGTTTATGTAGAAAACATAGTGCTAAATGAAGGCCAAGACCGTGTTAAGCTCTACGGAGGCTTCTGGGACTAAAGCGGGTAGGATGGAGCTCCATTAGAGCCCTGGCAGAGCGGCAGCTGCCCAGCAGGACAGAGGCTTATTGCTGCTCTGATACAATCAGAGCTGTTGGAATATGCTGCTTAAGCTCGTTGACTTCAATACGGACGTCCGCGGGCTGGATTAGAATTACTGATCCACTTTTTTACTTCCCCCCTCCATTGCAGCAGAATTTCTTCTGCGATTTATTTCCCGCTTGGATTTCAGGTGATTTTCAGGTTCCTCTTTCGTATTCCATCCGCAAAATCAGTCCTAAAAACTAACGCTTGTGGAAGAGGGAACGTGGCCGTTGGGGATAAAGTCACGCTTTATTTCCTACCCTTTAAAAATGCCAACAGTTCTGTGCAGGGTGTTTGCTGCTATTGTTTTGCTTGTTTGTTTCTCCAGCATATCTGTCCTGTGACGTGCAGTGCAAGAGGAGATAAAGTGGCACGTGAGACACTTGAAATATTGATGAGGCTAAGCGGCGGGGACCACTCCGAGCTTGGTTGGAGCCAGGCTAACTCTTGGCTCTGACCCTCGAGCCAGGAGACCCCCAGTGCATTTTCGTAGCTGCTGCTCTGGTTCGTGGCTGATTCTTGAGGACAAGGGTATGGAAACCGAATGCTTCAAAGCCAGATGATGAAAGTAGGCACCTCTTCTCTTTCGAATGGTGGTGTTTATACTGTCAAGCTGGCCGTGTGGCATTTTCACCTTACGGATGTTTTGTCAGTGGCATCACTCAAACCCTTTCTCCCACCCCTTTGGTGTTCCTGCTGGAAGCTCCCTGTGCACACGTGATCCCCCTTCTCTTCTTGGGAGAGGTAAAAGGAGAAGGAAGAGTGTGGCTGAGGAGAAGAGGCAGCCTGCATCCATCTTCAAATCCTGGGGACGCTCAACCCAAGTGTCCAATGTGAGAGCACGTCGGTGCCCCAGCCGCTGCTCTGCCACCTCTGCCCTGCTGCCACTCAGGGACAGGCTTCACCCGCAGGGTGGCAGAGCCACCAAGCCCCTCAGGGTCTCACGTGGCCCTGCTTGCCTCGGTGTGGGTCTCCTCGTGGTGCCGGGGACAGGCTGTGTGCATCACTTGGGCGCTCTGGGATCGCTGCACGTATTTATAGAAAGACCTCGCGGCTCGGAGGCTGAGTGTCAGGGGGCTAAATGCTTTTAGGAGCTGTTGTGTGTGTAGATGTGCCTTGTGTTTGGCATGGGCGGCCCTGCGCTTGGCAGAGGGAGTCCTGACCTTTTCCTGCTACAATATTAACAGGAATTAAAGACTTGAGTCCACTAGGCTGTGTCCCAGGAGCTGCAGATCCTCTGCTGGACGGCGTGGGGGGAAGAAAGCCCACGGTGAAGGCATCTTTACTGCGTGGTAGCAGCGGGTTGCAGCGCGAGCGCTAGAAATGCCAGTGCTCATCTGTCAAAGCCCAAGGGATGAGGTTAAATGAACAGATCAAGCTGAGATAAGTGTTTAGAGTAAGGTCTTGTCTGTGCTCACAAACCGGGTAAGATAAGGAGAGCTGGCTTAGAGCACAAGCGCGTAAGTAAAGCCCTGTTGCACTCTCATTTGGGTGCTGTCGGTCAGGAGAAGGACTCCTTGCCGCAGGTGCGGCGGTCTTGCTTTCCCCAAGCGATGCTTTGCTGGCCTGCCTGTCCTTCCCAAGCTCTCGTGTGACACGGTGGAGACTCGCCCCACGCACCCAGCGCTGGCACAGCGAAGGCTGAACGCTCCAGAACCTGATATGTTAAAACCTTGCAGGCTTCAGCTGTTAAGCCTTGCTTGTTTTGAAGATGAAAAGTGCGTTTTGTGTCGAGTATGCTGAAATATGTGGAAAATCTCATTTTTTGCAGGACCCTGGGACTTTGCGTGCCCACACATGGCTGTGTCGGTGTTGATGACTCTGCACATAACTGCCTTTCCCACCCAGAGCTCTGTGTGCTGCTGGGCTGATGAGATTGATTCCCGTTCCCTTGATGGTTAGTTTATAGAGTGGCCCTTCATTCATTAGGCTTCTTTGCTCCTAATTAGGCACATGTATCCAAACTCTGCTTTGAGATTTAATAATTTAACTTTGCTTCATTTCATTACCATGTTACCCTTCTGAACGCTTGAAAGTATCATTTTTTCTTTCTGTTTATCCACGTTTAGTGCCAGATCTCGCAGTGTGTGATCTGGTAGGAGGCTTTTGCCTCTCTCTGGCAGGGTCATCTTCCTTGCTCAGCACAAGCGGGTGCCACAGCAAGGCTGGGGACCTTGCCCTTCGCTTGGAAGGGATGCCTCTCAGCACTCCGTGAGATGAGAAGTGTGCTTTGCTCCAGGAGCCAACCCAGCTTCCCTTTCTGTTCACGTTTCTGCTTTCAAGAAGAACCGCTCTTCACACCAGACACAGTTGTGTTTACAGATAAAAAAAAATTAAATTAAATCAGAATAAAATTGAAATCTAGGGTGAGACAAAATTATTTAATCTTTTAAGCTATGTGCTCTATGGGATAGAGGGGCTCTGTCTCCTTATCCGTTTGCCTCATTTAATGGTACAAGACTGGAATCCAGCCTGCAAGACATCAAATTCACTTAATAAAAAACCTGGACAGCATCCAGGAGTCTCTTCTGTGGCTGCAGATGTTACTTTACAAGCGCCCAGTGCTGAGATCCATCAGCGGACTAAAGCAGCCATCAGGCTAAAACAAAACCAGGCCTTGTGCTACAGGGTGAGGAGGGTGTGGATTTGGGGTTTCGTTGGTACGTATAGTGCCCACCAGGATGTCACGGGATGAGGAAGTGTGTGTGTGATGGGTGACAAAGGGACTTGGAAACAGCCGATACTGGTGGTGTCTCTACCCCTTTGTCAGGAACGCGGGCAAGGAAAGGGCCGTGCTCATTCTCAGCAGCTTATATCCAAAAATGCTGAAGATGCAAAAGACTCTTCGTGCCTTGAGGAACATCCTCCGATTGAATAGCAGTTGCCAGCTGTCTGCTTTCCAAGGAAGAGGCTACATGGGTCACTGTGCTGCAAAACCAAGTGTGAAGGACCGTGCTCCTGGCTGCTTCACGAGGACGGCTTGGCCACAGGGCTGCCCTGCCTGTTGGAGGGGCTCCTGATTTCAGCGAAACCTAGGTCAGGTTGTAACAGAAGAAATACAATATATGAAGATTAATTAAAAAAAAAAAAAAAAAAAGGCAGGCTGAAAGATGTGATTTATTTATGTGTATTTGTGTGCTTTCCACACCAGCATGGGTTTAGCTATGCTGCAGGTTCAGTTTGGTTTTTGTTTTCTTTTCCTCTTTAAATTGAAACCCATGCTCTAAAACATTCATACTAAATATGCTGCTGATTTCCAGCTTAGCTGATCCTGAAAGAATTAGTTACGGTCTTTTTCAGGTTGCTCTTGGGCATCTTACAAACAGCAGTGATTTGGAAAATCTCTTTAAGATCCTTAGTTGTTGGTATATTTGGCTTTTGTTTGGTTGTGACCTTGAAATAGCATAGGTTTCAGCAATTGTATCCACAAATTAGGAATTTTGGTATTTTCGAAATACAATTCATATTGTCAAAGCTGTAAGATTTGTGGTAGTGTTTTTTTTTTGTGTGTTTTTTTTTTTCCCAAAATAGATCTTTGAGTTAGGGAATTTTTTTTCTTTTTGTTTTGTTTACCATATCCAGCTGTAGCGTTGGCAGGACTTGCTCTCGAGTATCCATGGGTTAAGGCGCAATTTTTCTTCACCAGTCCCTGCTGCTGGATGTGAGCCAGGGGTGTGACTGCGAGGGCATTAATTAAAAGGCTCAGTCAGTTTACGTTCCTAAAAATGATCTCAATTCGTAGACTTCGGTGGATGTACAATTCTAGATGAAGAGACTGGTGATGTGAAAATAGAAGTGGTGTTGCTTTTGAGGCTGACTTCTGTAATGAGAAGTGTTAACTTGTGTTCCAGGAGGCAGCTTGGAAGCCATGTGACAACTTAATTAAACAGATTGAGCAGGAAGAGGAGGAGTTGTTCCGAATTTGCACTCTTTGCAAGAGTTACTTAGCTGTAAATACTTAACCAACTCATTTCTTCACTTCTCCTGGCCATTCCTCCATCTCGGAGCAGTTCTCAAAGGCCATCAACATGACATGGGGTGTCTTGTGGGCAACGTGGTGGCAGTTTCTAATAGCCTACAACAGGTCCTTTGAAACTATATGCAAACATTTTGTAACTCCGGTAATCGATGCTTTGTCTGACATGCAGCAGAATCATGGCTTTAATTTTGATCACTATCCATGCGTAATTTACTGCTGCAAAATTTATCACGTTAGCTTCTTTTTTTTTCTTTTGCCTGTCGACAGTCTCGCTAAGCTTGGAGCACACGAGGTTTGTGGAGGCTTTTGGGGCTTTTAGTTGTGCTTGGTGCGCAGGCGTGTGACTTGGTTTGGGACCCGGGTGTAAACGCAAGGTTCTGTGTTTCTCCGCGGTGTTTTGAAGCTATAGCTGCTTCCAGGGTCTTCAGCTGAACTGCTGCAGTGCTTTTATCCTCTGGTTTTTCATCCCTGGACACAGCAGGACGATGGATTTGCCTCCACTGATGCCCCAGCTACTGAGGAAGAGAAGAGGAGAGGAGTTCTTCCCCGGAACCGGGTGCTTTGCTGAAAGCAGCTGGCTCATGGTCTTAGGGTCATTCAACCGAGGTGATGCCAGCATCGGTGCTGCGGGAGGAGCTTGCCAGCACACCTCCCAGCGCCCTCCTTCCCTGCAAGCGGGTTCCTGCTTCTTGTCACCGTATCTGTTACGGCTGTGGTTGAGAACTGACAATATTTGCAAAATCTGATCTCCCGGGCAGAGATAAGGAAAGCAGCTGGCAGCATGCCGTGTTTTCATTCCCTACCTTTTTTTCTTTGTGATATTAATTTGCAAAAGCAGGCTGATGACAGATGAGAAACCTTTAATTGGAGAACTCGTTGTTCACGGACCAGGAGGGCTCACGTCTCAGAATAAATTAAGGATTAGTGTAGGACTCGGTCAAGTCATGGTTCAGGAAGCTAAGCGTGAGTTTGTATCACACAGAACTCATCACACTGCTCCCTGCGTGGGCACTGCACACCACAGGTCTGCCTCTTGGCCTGCTCCGTACCAGTGCTGCGCTACCCAGCGTTAGGACACAGCTTTCTTTAGGAGTGGTCATCAAGAGTTTGTGTTGTCTTTGTAGCTTCAAGTCTATATTCAGGCTTCTCAAACATTTCAGGTATTGAAGACTTCTGTGAGTCTCGGCACTCCTTTGCTCTTTGTAGGTGTCAGCCTTTTTCTGTTGGCTGTGAGCACCTCAGTTCTGTTGTCTGTGCACCCAACACAGGTGATGTGAGCTCTTTCTTCCAGACAAAGCCCCAGCTGGTGCCGTTCCTCACTTGCTCCCTTCGCAGAAACTTGTAGGGTGTTCACAATCTCTCTGCAGCTTCAACGTAGAGTAGTTGCTTTGTGTACCCAACACACAGCCTTAAAAAGCAAAACAAACAAGAAAACCCTGGTGGTGTTGGGTTAGAAGGGAGCTTCAAAAGATGCACCTGCTCCTGCGCACGTGGAACTATAATCTTTAGGATGAGTCCACCCTAAAGGAGAGGAGGAAGATGGAGGCTTCAGTGTCTCATTGCTTCAGACACCTCTGTCAGGGTCCCGGCATGTTGGAACGGCACATCGTACCCTGCGGTCCTTGAGTCAAAACCTTCATTCCTGTGCCAGTTGGTGAAGGTGAGACTCACCCAGGCAGTATAACCAACGACCAGCCTTTCTTTAATCATTCCTAATAGGCTGTGAAGAACCTCTCTTAAAACTGTTTTTGATGAATTAGAGGTAGAAAATCGTACTGTGTGTGTTACAGATCAGTTTTCTCACACTGTGGTTTTGGTGACATGTCCCCACTTTCCTTTTGTTCTGCAGCAATTGCAGAAATACATTTTTTTCCCCTCTTCTGTTTCCAGATTGAAAGACAGAAGAGCCTTCTGTTTGAATATTACTTCCAAAAAATAAATAAGGAAAAATGGAATAGGATCTGTTTTGTAATGGGGCCTGATTAAAATTGTCAGTGCTGTACGAAGAAGCCTCGTGCATGTTTTTAATACAGTAATGTGTTGTTTCACCTGGGCATTTGCTTTAGTTGGGCCGAAGTTACATTTCAGGCAGCGTGCGTTAAACTGTTTTATTGAGGTTGTGCTTTTTGCACTTCTTATGATAAACACATCTCTAGCATTTGTCTGTGATGTTTCAAAATCAGAATGGCTAAAATGTAATAGTTTAGACACCACCACTTGGTGTCTGTCTGAAAAGTTTCCGAAGGCAGTGTGGTGAATGAGGGCCAAAGGTGGAATTTGGATTCCAAATTCCTGGTTTATTCGCTTAAGTTTCCTAAGACTTCGATGCCTTGGTTGCTGTTACTGATCAGTATTGTATTTTATTTTACACCACAGCGAGCAGGGACACTGATGAAGAGCGAGGCAGATAACGTTGATCGTTTGCGTCTACGTAATGAAGTGTGGGGTGGCGAGGCTGCACCAAGGTCTGCACGGGGCGCTGGAGTTTCATAGCAGATAGATGATCTAGCACTTCACCCTGTTAAACCGGCTTTCAAGCCCACTGTTACGGACGAGGTGAAAATGAGTTTGCCTTTTAACGAGCGTTTGTTTATTCACTTGGCAGCTGCCGGCCCCAGCTCTGCAGGAAGAGGAGCAGAGCAGGGAGTTCACAGCAGGTCAGGAGCGGGAGGACCGCCACCGCTGCTCGCCCCACGTGCTGCTCGTCGGGGCAATGCACTCACTGAAAACTGAAAGCTTTTTAAAAACTGCTGATCCGTTGTTACAACGGAGAGGACTGCATATTCTGAAAAAGAACATAAAGAGGAAAATCAGGGATTTGAGAGAGATCTGATTCCTGGTAGCCTCCTGTGAGCTTTCCTCTGTAAAGCACCGTGCTCTGTTTTGAGGACTGAAGGTGTGCCTGAGCGGCCCTGATAGCCTGAGCCACAGCAGGCCGCTCCGACAGCTTGGCCTGGGCATTGTGGTGCTTAAGTGCTCTGGCTTGGCTTGCCTGGGGAGGCTGGTTTTACAGGTGGACTTAAACAGCTCTTGTTTTCTGTTTTTGTTTGTTGCAGAGCAGTGGGAAGCGTTCCCAGGCTCTAGTGTGGTAGGATGCGTGGTGTGAATGTGCAGACTAAGCAGCGCTGGCCTACATGTCTGCCTAATGGAAGTGTCTGAGATTATAGGAGAGTGAGGGAAGAGATCCACTTGGTCTTGCTGGTGCAGTACCCTTAGCTCTGCCTTGGGACGAGCGAGGCTGAATTGGATCACGCGAAGAGTGCTTCTACGTGAAGGGCAGATGGATGTGACAAAATGCAGGGGCTGGTCAAGGTGTCCTGCTACTGCAGACAGCACAGTGAAGGAAATAATTTCTGAAGGCTAGGGTCAGTGTTGTGTTCTGCAGTATGAAATTCCTTTGAAAAAAGCTTTAAGAACAGGTTTTGCTACCAAATCCTATTGAGTTTGTTTTGCTCAAGATTCTTCGCTGCAATAACTCCTTGAAAAATGAAGCTGAATCTGTCCTTGTCTCTTGTTCTGAATAATGGATGAACTAAGGCTTTGTTTAATCCCGCTCATTCTGCAAACTTCATTTGTATTTGGTTTAAGAAAACCAAGCCATCAGCGGCACATACTACACATTCCATGCGTAGCCTCACGAACAGATGCTGTGCAGACTCAGTAGGTCTGACAGCACTCGTGAAATAATCGTAGTGTCTCACTTCGTCCCTTTTAGGTTTTCAAACCAAGCAAAGCCAAACTAGAGCGACTTAAGGAAAGCAAAGCATAATTTTGAGACAAATTTTGTAGAGGTCAGTTTATGTAACTGCATATATATTTTTTAAAAAAAGTTTCATTTCGTGAGAAAAATCAGTGTTTTGAAAAAATATGTAGAGACCTTTTGTAGGAAGAAATGGAAATTTGCTGTGTTAAGGGCAAGAAGTGAAGATGCAGAGGTGGAGGGATCTCGGTCACGCTCTCCTGTTGCTGTGCCCATTCTCATGATTGCTTTTTTGAAATTTCTCAGCCTCCCAAAGGCTGTCGGATGGTGGCAGCGGGGGACGAGCAAGCTTTGCTGTCTTCTAGAGGCTTGGCGCGTAATCAGAGATAAACGAGGCTGGGACGCTGCTGTTCTGGTGCAGGTACAGCCTGACGTGGTAACACCCAGAGGGTGCACGAGTGAACACGAGGCCAGGTGACCATGTCACCCATCCTGGTTCAGCTTGGCATCTCGTTTGGTCAGGTTGAGTGTTGTGGAGTGGTTTGAATACTGACTGACAGCATCTGTGATGGAAGGTAAGGGGGAGTGGCAGAGAAAACCCCATACTCAGTCGTGAAAGGCAGAGCTTTGCTTTGCAACGTACTGCATCTTGAAAGTACCTTAAGTGGGCTTTACCTGTGCGGCGTTTTCTTCTCACTGTTCCTGGCGTGCAGTCAGTGCTGTGCCTTCCCTCAGCAAGAGGGCTAATTTGGCAAACGCAGCAACGTGTGACATCGTTCTTACCGGCATCTCGAGGTCTCTTTAAAGCACCGATGGTGACTCACCTGGACTTGCCGGCATTGTAGGCAGCTGTGGAATTTCATTGATTGCCACCAAGAGGAAATGCTGAAGGAAGAAGCTCAGCGTGAGGCTCGCAGGAGGCTGTTGCTTGGTTAGTTCCTTGGCTAATGGTAACACGCAGCCCAAGTCCCAGCGCAGCAGACGGTGCTGCGAAGACAGCTTTTCAAAGTAATTATTTGTAAAATGAGGAAAAAGTAACGTTCATCCTGAATTACTGGTGGTGTGGAAGCGATCGTGTGTATTTTTAAGAGGCCACTGAAGAGCCCCGATGGCATTCCAGCAGTCAGGTAGAAAGCTCTGTGCTGCTGGGGAGGGAGGCTTGCTTCCTAATGAACACCTCCCACGTCATGCTGGTGTGCACAATGCAGAGGGGATGAAAGGTTAAAAAAAAATAATAATAATCTTATCAGTAGTACTTTGACTTCAGTCCTAAAGTAATTATTTTTATCCTTCAATAGGTGCATCTGCATGCTATTGTGCTAACGCTGCTGCTTCTCTTGTTAATTATATTCCTTTATGCTTGCTTCACAAGAGTAATCTAGCAGTCTGTAGTAATTAATGCAGCTCTAATCAAACATGGTAAGAAAAAACTAGCTCCCCCAAAAAAAGCTAAGCTCAGCACAGGCAATTAGACGCCAAAACAAATACGCAGGCTGCGTGTCTGTCCGTGTACATCCCCAAAAGGTACCTCCTGCATTACAGGCACATAAGGATGGTTGGGTGTTATTAAACGTAACGATCCCTCATTACAAACAAATCCTTGTATGTGTTTGCTGCCTTTTAACCAAGGGGCTGTTAGTAATTTTTCTTGCCGTTGGCTTCAGTGGCCATAACTCAAGTTCGGGGCATTTGTGGTCCTTTCCAGCAACAGATGCTAAGTGTAAAGTCTTTTGTAGTTTTCTGCTTTCAGCCAGTGGGTTTGGTGGAGCAGGGTGTATCTTTCCTGGCTCACGTTATCTGTTTCTGCTAAGAGATTTACAAAACAAGATCTAGCAGGAGACTGATACCTTTTATGTCCTTCTCTCCCAAATGATATTTGGAGAGTTCTGTAATCAAAATATCATGCCAAATATTTCCTGGAATCATCAAACCAAACCCCAGAAGACCTTGCCTCTTGCACAACCTCGCTTTCAATCAGTAAATTTTGTGGCATGTAAGGTGATGAGCAGATGATGTAGTTCTTTCCAGTCTGTGGAGTGTTTTTACTGCTTTAGTAAATAATTGTGGATATGGGGAGGTCTGGTTCCAGTATTTCTTCTTTCTTTTCCCTAACTCAGTTGTTTTAATGGGAGAATCGAAAGTACCAGAATCATAGCTCCTGTCTGACAGGAAAAGCAGGCACGCTTTTAAATGATAGATGTTTTGTTAATCTGTGTTTTTATTCTCCTGTTATCAACTTTGTGGGGCGATGACAAAGCTTTTTGCTGAACCACAGGCTCTGAAATCCATATCTTCCCCATTGTTTTGCTGAGTAACTTTCACTTATCGCTTGTAAATAATATAATAAGCGTTACCATAAACTTCCTTTTTCTCAGGAGTTGGTTTCCTCTTCTGAACCACACACAAGTGAGTAGACAGCAGACACAAGGTTATGGCAGGCTTTATGAGCATCGCGTTTTGAGTCCAAGCTGGATGCTTCGCTCTGTGCCTTCAGCAGGGGCTGATGCTCTTCTAAAGGCACCTTCCTTCTGCCCCCAGCTCTGCCTCCCAGGGGCTGCCCCCAGCGAGGCCAGATCCCCCTGAAAGGTTGGTTGAATTGTACCTGTTGAAGGAATTATTTCACGTGGAGATGCAGCGGTTTGACTAAACCTCCCTTCTTGCCCCTGCCCCAATCCCGTCTTCGTAGGGTGAGCGGTGTGGTTTTCCTTACCTCCAACACCCCGACCCCGCTGGAGCTGATTAGGTGGCTATCTGAAAGCTGCTGGCTTGGAGGGATGAGAAATGTTCTTGTGCAGCACAGGAAATTAATTTGATTCTTCATAGCTGACCATTGGTGTTTGTTCAGCTTGCAACACAGCGCATTCTGTATTTGGAACAATTTCTGAGTTTACAAAGCACATTTATTGAAAAAATACCCAGCTAAATCTGATCTTCAGCCTAGCCCTTCAGAGGGGACTCGATTTGCTTGTGCCGTTGGTTAACGAGCAGTCCAGGTCTGCAATGTGCAGGAGGGGAGAAGTCTGAAGAACGAAATATTACTTAAATGTTTTAAGTGAGCAGACTGAATTATATGGCTTGGGCACTTCCTAGCATTGCAACATCACTAGGAACCTTCAACCAAATTTGCTGATTAAAATATGAGCTGGGCCTTTTCCTGTTAGGAGCGTATTGGCATGGAAGAACAGTGAGCAGGTTGCAGAAGAGATGGTTGTTCACGGCCTCTCTTGTAAAACCTGTTCAGTGAAGGTATTTTTAAATGGTTGGATTTGTGACTTTCTTGAAGAAAACACCTTAGAGGAATTGCTGGTGTTTTGTTTCAGTGGAGCATGTGGTGTACAGAGCAGGGAAGCTCATCCCTTGGGATCTTCTCTTCCCTCCTCTCCCCATTCCATTTGGCCAAATTTTTGCTCTCCATATTGTGCTTACCTTTCTCTTTTTATTTTGGCAAAGTACCTCTGGCTGTGGATTTCTCAAATACTCACAGCTGAAGGAGTGCTGTGTGCTCAGTACTTAACAAAATAAATACACTGCAGAGAGAGCCTCGGGGAATGACCGGGTGCTGCTGGTGCTCTCCTATCAGCAAGGTTTGTTCTCCATCTGAGCTGAGTCTCTAGTTGTTTTTTTCATGTTAGTGGTTTCTTTTTTTTTTTTTTTTTGTATTCCTGGCAGACGGGATTCTTCAAAATTGGGAAGTAAATCCAGTCTTGGTGGCAACTGTGTGTATGTGACACCGCTCCCACTCGGGAGCTGCGCTGAAGCACCAGCTGTCCCCGGCAGGCTGTGTAAAGCAGAGCAACGCTGTGGTTTAAAAAGAAATGAAAGAATTAAAATTCCATGTAAGGTTGGTTGCCAGCCTGGGACACATGTGCAAGTATCACAGGAGAGGATTGCCCACGTTCTGCTGCCCACGGCTGATTGTTTTATGTCCAGATTCTGAAGGATTCCTGCACCGGGGCTTGTCTATGTTTGACAATTGCTTTGCTACATAAATTTTTCAGAATAAGTGTTGCATCTACATATAGCCACTTCTCTCTCTTTATTTTGTAAAGGCCTCTGGCATAGTCACGTGTCTCTTGTAGAGCACCCCATGATGGACAAGTGGCTGTGGTGCAGGTGTGCATCATTCCTGCTTTGGATTGCCTCCTTCCAGCACTGCTGTTCCTCCTCTTTCCTCGCTTCTCTCCTGTGCTTCATCTACTGGCTGCCCCGTTGGCACACGTGTGTAACAGCTCCTGGGCCTCTCCATCGGGGCTGCCTTCCTGCCCTCCTGCTGTTAGCACGCCAGGACCTGCCTGCGCCCTTCACTTCTGCAGCACGTCCAGCACGGGGGGGGGATCCAGGGCCGTCAGCAGAAAAATCACTTGCGATGCCAATGCGCACAGGGCGAGATGAAAACGGTGCCTGGAGGGGATGGCAGCGCCTCTGCTTTCGCCAGGCCTTCACCTTTGGTTTTTTTGCACCAAAGTGCTCTTCCTCTGGGCCCTGGCCAGCACTGTCCTGCCTCTTCCTGCCCAGGTTGTTGTTGTGGGACGCCTTGGACATGGTCTCATGCTTGGAGAGGGAGTCATCATTGCAGCAGCCACTGGCAGTGCAGAAATGGAACTTCTCCTTGTTTTCCCTGCCTCCTCTTGCTTTTGGCATTAGTCTGTGCTCAGAGGAAAGCTCAGGATCGAGCGAGTCAAAGTAGAACTCAATTTGCTTCACAAGCAGATTTCTTAAATGGGAATAAGTCAGCTTTGAAGTGTGAAGTGAAACAAGTCCAGGAAAAAATGTTTGTCGCAGGCTGGAGGTTTGGGTTGCCTTGCTTCAAGGAGGTCACTTGGGGACATTTTGTTTTCTGGTGGCACAGGCACAGCTCCCCCAGAGCTGACGGGGGGTATGCAGCAGGCAGAACCCAATGCACCTGATGCGCCACCTGAGTGAGAATCCACCCAAGTGTAATGGGTTGTCCTCGTTTACCAAGTGGGGCTTTAAAAGAGAAGCCCCAAGCAGAGCCAACAAACAGTTCGGGCTTCCTAAACAAGCCCTAAGAGTGAGCTGACAGAATTTAAAATGGAGCAGGTTATTTCTTTCCTTTTCTCCCAAGCTGGAAAGTAAGAGAAATGTTAACGGAGTAAGGTGCAAATGCAGAACAGCAAATAAAACCCGCTGTCCTTATGTCCTGCACAGCAACTGTCCTTTACCTGTGACTGTTCTTCAGGATAACTTCAGTTCTGGGGGGATTTGAATGTGAATTGTAGGTGATCTCTTAGTTTTATTGCAGCCTGCAGAAATGATGAACAGCTCAGTGGGAAAGTATGCGGTGTGGTCGCCAGCACTTCAGCAGTGCCTCAGATGAGCTCTCAGCCTGGTAAACCAGTTGGCTTTTCAGTAGAAAAGAGCTGGCTATGAAGTAGATGTGATCTCCCTGCGATTCCGAGTACTCGTGTAGATTTTATTTGGATGCATCTTCTCACGAATGCTTCGAGCATGTAATATCTTCACTTCTTCTATGTACCTTACGTTCTCCCCCCCACACAGGGATTTTTTTTAGCAGGTAACAGACTTTGCTGTTGGCTGTAGAAAGGCAGGGATTGTTCCAGCAGCGTCTCAGAAATGATGGTAGCGATTTTGGCCAGGCAGAGTCGCAGCTTTGGCACGTTTTAGTGGAGATGTGAGCTCTGCTCAAAGTCCTTGGCAGCGTTGGGCTTGCTGATGGAAGTTGTGTCATCAGCCAGGAAACAACGTGGAACAGAGCATCGGGAGGCTCCGGAAGAGGGGTCGTGGGTCTGGAAGTGGGACCAGAAACGTGGTCACAGGATGGGAAGTGGATCACGGGTCAAAAAAAACTTAAGTCCTTGTCAAAATTACCCAGAACAACTGTAGAACTAATAGGGCTGTATTAACCAAGACATAAATCTTCAGAAATTTCAAGAGAAAAGAATTTATACTGTAAGTGTTCTGTATTGAGTTTCCATCTACATTCCTTACAAATGCCAGATAAACAATTGCTTGGAGAGCAACGATGTATTTCAGCATGCTTCTCCTTTTGAGCAGGAGTTGAGGAAGCTCTGATTTATCTGTCTGCAGTCATCCAGGGAGATGTTGAGGAGCGATGCAGTACTTCATTCTCTTGATTTTTGAGGTATTTAAGTAGGAAAAGTAGTCCTCTGAGGATGAAAAAGTGCAACCACCTGTTCGCATTGCTCCTTAGCAGAGTCTTTTCAATCTGTCTGCTTAGAAATTCAAGCTGGAGTTTGCACTGATGTTTATTTTGGGTGCTGGATTGTTTCAAAGGTGTCTTTAAAGAGGCTGGATTTGCAGAAGTGAAGTGTGGACTGAATCCTGTTCGCTGCCCTGTGGGGAGATGCCTCCAGGCAAGGAGAGGAGAAGGATGATATTAGTGTGCTGAATGAAGGACAGCCTTTTTCTATAAATACAACGTTATTTTTCCTGCTAAATGACTGCTTCCAAGAGTATTTTTAGATAAGCTATTTTTAAGAGATAACGTATCCTCTAATGATGTCATTATGTCTGTCTAGCAAGAGTTCTAATATAAACTATTTTCATATTGATTTTGTTGTAAATGAATCTGTTTCTTCCTTTTCTTCAACAGGCAGCCAGATAAACTCGTGGTGGTTTGGACAAGAAGAAGCCGAAGAAAATCCTCTAAGGTTAGTTAATTGCTCATTAAGTCCCAGCTCTGGTGACAAGCAGTCTCAGCTCTTGGAGGGACTGGTCTCTTGAGTGTGGGGAGCAGTAGGAGAAATGAGTAATATTTTAATTTTCTTTTTTCCTTTTAACTCGGTTTAGCCGTAAAGCTGAAAATAAGCTGCTGTTGATGTCAACGCTAATTTATGGAAACACTTAAGTCTGATTTCTGCTTCGGTTGTTTGTTTAGTGCAAGTGTGTCATCAGTTCGATTTCAGTTGTTAATTCCTAGGCAGAATTAGAAAGGAGAATATTTTCCTACTAGAAGTGTCTTAACGACAATATATGTAGTAAAGAATCTGACACCCATGCAATAGATCAAGTGTAAATAAGAGACTGTTTTACAGCTAGAGAATACTACAAATTGAAAGGAATACAAGCAGCCTCTTTCAGGCCTGTCGTATACCTTAGAATTAAATTTTAACACTTTATTCCTACAGACACCGTGAGGAAGCCTGTGAGTTTGTGTCTTGTAGCTAATGACCTGGTAGCCTGAAGAAAGGCAAGTTCAAGTGAAGTCTGTCCAATATTTGGGCACTCATAAAGCTTCTTTTGCATGGGGTTGGGTTTGTTGTGTGCAACAGTCTACAAGCAGAGTAGCCCTCTTTTCTGTGAGCTTCCCTGTACTTTTCTTCCTGCAGCAATGAATCTGCAAGCCTTACAAGACCGCTGTCTCTGTTAAAAGGCGCTTAGTTTGTCTAGACTGCTGGCTTTGACCGCTCTGTCAGCGAGATGCAGTTATCCTGTCTGGAGTCTCCTTTGGGTCTGAGGAGAAGGGGAAGGCGAGACGGACGGTCTGGTCGTGTGGTTCTGTTTCCATAGAAAATGAAGCTAAAAACACATGTCCTACATTTGCACTGAGATTGGAACAAATGGCAGAGATCTCTAAATGTCTGCGGTGTCTAATATGGCCATGTCTTGTGTGGCATTAAATTATTGACTAATGAGAGTACAGTCTGCTGTTAATCGTGGCAGTCAGTTGTTGCGGTGCCTGGGGAGGTGGGGAGGATATTTCACATGTACAGCAGGCCAGCAAAGCTTTGTGAATGCTGTTCACGTTGGAGGATTTCTTCTATCAGCTCGCATCCTCTGGTGTAGGGCTGGCCCCAGCTGTCCAGAAGTTGTCAGGTGAGACGTGGGGAAGCTTGAATGAGCTGGAGGAAAGAAGTGTCCTAGCCCCTGGGTGAGTTTGTGAGGGTGCTCTGGTCTCCTCCTTCCCCTTGAGCAGCAATTTTTCCATATAGCTCAGCAACATGTGCTCGTTCCCCTGCCCCACAGCAGTTGACTTTTACCCTGGTGAGGCCTGTGGCATGTGGTCTTGTTCAGAAGAGGAAGCTTCGGAACACTTCTTTAACGTTTCAGTTAAATAGACATGGTTTAAGCTTGTGTGTGTAACTCAGTGTAATTCTCCCAAGAACTCTGGGACAGGGGGGAGAGGGCTCCCACACTGCAGGAGATACCATGACACTTTTATACACTGAAGAACCTAGATGTTTAGAAAACATGATACATGTTTTCCTGCCCTACTCGGGAGGTAGTTATCTATTTTTAAACTGTTACTCTTCTCTTTCCAGACTTCTTTTTCTGATTGTAATGTGTATTTGCTGTATTTTGTCCTTTAACCTGAGATCTACACTATTCTAAGGTGTCTTTTCTAAAGCCCTGCTACTGACTGAAGGTGACTGCGCAACCAAATGCCTGTTCCAGTGCCTGCATCCAAGCTTCTGCTTTGGGGTATGAAAACCCAAAGGTATTACTTGGTGTGTAAACAAAAAGGTGTGAGCTTAGGCTGGCTCCTTTTCCAAGATAACTGTTCCTGCTTATTTTCCTGTTCTGGAGCACAGCTAGTCAGACTATCCCTCTTTCATTGAAGGATAAAATAGCTCAAGTTACATCATAACATAGGGTATATCCAGCTACTAACTTGTGATGTACGTGTCCGTTGTGGCTTTTCTGTTTGTTTCCTTAAATTTCTGTAGAACAAAGAGAAAAGGTAATATAGAATGGTAAATTCAATATTTACACAACCACCATAACCTGGAAAAGTTTAGTGAAAAGCAGGATATTTGTCCATGAACAATTGGCTTGTTGAGATCTAGGAGATGTTCAGGAACAGCAGGCCTGACAAAGTCCAGCGGAGCTTTGTGAAGTGTTGGGTTTTTGCACATGCTGTTAAGGGCATGATGCTGTAGGCTCCAGGGGTAACATTTCACTGAGCCAAGAGGATTTACCCACGCTAGCTGATCTTTTGGGCTGAGGTCATTTCAGTCAGGCCATGAAATTGTAAGGTATGTATGTCGTCCTGCATCTGTCCTTTCTCTTCCTAACCTGGCAGCGGATGCAACTCTCAGATAAACCGGGAGATTTACCCGAGACTCAGAATCTCTCTCTAATTAATTAATTAATGCCTAGTAATATCCCACAAAGGTGCGTAAAAAGAGGTTGAGTGGCCTTGAGGCCTTGACAGAGGATAGAGTTAATTTTAAAGTTCAGTTGGTTGATACGATTTGAGCTTTTTGGGTCCAAGACTGCAGATCAATAAATGTTCTTGATCTCTTAGTCATCCTGCCAGTAAAATACTTTATTCAACATATTTGTTTCATCTAATTGCTTTCTTGGAAGCAAGTCAAATGAATATTTCCTCTTACTTTATTTTTGACAGACACTGGGAGCAGAGAGTACATTGTATTAATAATTTTCTGTGTTTTTAAGCTTATTTGAGGAGGAAAATGGTTGAGATTTTGCTCTAAAAACTTCTTCAGAGGCTGTGATTTCTTTTCTGTATTTTTCTTGTAGTCAGTGACAATGAGGGATGTCCCTACCAGATCAGTACCAGACTTGCAGAATGCCTGAGGTTGGAGGGGACCTCTGGAGGTCGCCTTGTCCACCAGCAGGGCCACCTACAGCTGCCTGCCCAGGACCAAGTCCAGACAGCTTTTGAAGATCTTCAAGGTTGAATACTCCACATCTCTGGGCTACCCATGCCAGTGCGCCATCACCCACACAGTGCAGGAGTGCTGCATGATGGTCGGGGAACCTCCTGTGCTCCAGTCTGTGCCTCTTGTCCTGGCACTGGGCACCGCTGAGGGGAGCCCGGCTCAGGCTCTTCTCTTTCCCTTCAAGGTCCCCCTGGGCCTTCAATTCTGGAGGCTGAGCCGGGACTGTTCAGTTTCTCCTCTTCCGAGAGATGCTCTAGTTCCTGAATCATCGTAGCGGCCCTTGGCTGGACTCTTTCAAGTAGCTCCGTCTCTCTCTTCAACTGGGAAAGTAGAAGAGAGAAGGTAGTCAAAAATTTAGTCCAGCTTTACAGATGTGTAATAGTACTGTGTGCGTATCCGGGGACTGGCCTGCTGAACTAATGTAACCTTAAGATGCCTTGCAGCCAACAGCTGAGCTCTTGATGTTCTTTCAAGCTCCCCCTTCTTTTTTTCCTGTGATTTTGATGTTGGCACCTTCTGGTCTGCATACTTTCTAAGTAGACTGCTACGAGTCTCTTAATTATTTAAAAAAAAATTAAATCACGGGTAGGCTTGCAACAGCTTTTCAGAGCTCTCCTATACCTTCTTCAACATCCAGGGTTTAGGCAAGGTGGAACCTCTGGCAGGGGTTGTCGCACTGGCCTGTTACACCCTGCTGCTTGGGCCCTGGGTTTTTGGACTTGCCCTTGTTTTGAGCAGGGGAGGAATGTCTTTGTTCTAGCGTAGAACAAGGAAAAATGTGTTGTAAATATGTTTACCTTTATTTCATTCAGATGCTCTTGCATTTCCAGGCTTTGAACTAAGAAATTTCAGTTTGGAAAGGTGCTGCCGTGCTGTCAAGGAGGCACTTTGTGCTGTTCCTGTGAACGCAAGCAGGCTTGTGGTGGAATTAGGCACTTGTGAAGAATCAAATTTGCACTTGCTTCTGAGAGCCTGACAGAATTATTCTTCAAAGATCCTTTCGGTATCAAAGCTGAGAGAAGGTGCCTGTCCTGTGATTCCAGTATTTCTGCTGCAGGTTTCTCGAAAGCTGTTTAAATAGGGAGGAGAAACAACGCTGGGAACGGGGAAAGGACTTGAACAGTAAGAGCGGAGCCAAGAGAAGCAGAGGGACGGGGACTAAAAGGGCCTATATGTAGGGAGTAAAAAGGATCCCTTGTTGTCAGCAAGAGCTGTCTGCCTGGCTTTCCGAGGACATGCCATCAGTAAAGCAGCCGTTGGGCCACCTGTGTTGCTGTCCTTGGCAATCTGTTGC
The DNA here is from genome assembly GCF_009769625.2 of Cygnus olor. Lineage (NCBI taxonomy): Eukaryota > Metazoa > Chordata > Aves > Anseriformes > Anatidae > Cygnus > Cygnus olor. Next base: position 109,752,500 of record NC_049171.1, read on the forward strand.
CTTTTCTGGCTACTTCATTGCCAAGTGCCAACCCTTACTCTCAGCTTCTTGGCCCGGCGTTACAAAGGCACGTTGTGACTCGGACGTGCTGCTGAGTGCCTGGGGCCAGCACAGTGCAGTAATGGCACCTCTGGGCCTTCGGGGTTCATTAGTAAATTAGGGCAGTAAGGTAGGGTTGCAAACGCAAGCAGTCAAAACTAGGTTGAGTCACCCTCGTGGTTGGTGCATGCTCTTAGGTGTATGATATAGCCTTTAATAAGGCAACTCTGAACTGTTTTTCTACAACATCGCCTCCTCATTAAGCAGCCAGTGCTTAGGGAGAACGGCGACCGAGCAGCGAGTGAAACTGTTTGCTTGGTAAGGAAGTTGGAGGGTGTTTGTCGAATGAGTTGGAGGACATGAACAGAAGAGACTGCCTCACTGGTATGCGGGAAAATGCTGCCGTGGGGAATTTGGGTTTGTCGCATCCTCAGCTGCAGAACTCCTGGCTGAGGCTAGGTAGAATATTACAGCCAGATTGGAGGTGGTTTTCCATCTGCTGGATTTCTAGGGCACGGCGGCTGACTTGCAGTGGTGTTGAGCAGCCATCGTTGCAGTTGAAGTGAAAAAACATATGCCCTGGAAAACAAAACAGGTTGTTTCATGCTTAGTCCCTACAAAGTAAGGCCGCAATTGAGCTAAGCAGACCATGAAAATTAATGGGCTGGCTATTCTTCCTCTGCTCGTAAATTGTAACACCCTCCTGTTCTCCAGGGATCCCCTAAAATGAAATTTTGGTGACGTTTGGAGGTGCAGTGACTAAAAGGGATGGATGTCCCAGGAAAAAAAAAAACATGAGAAAAATAACTCTGCATTCAGTTTTCTGTATAGGTGAGGCCAGAAACTGCATGAAGAGAAGGGGAGATTGAAGTGCTGCTGCTTAACCAAGCATCATCTGTGCTGGGCAGTGAAGAAGGCAAGGTTTGGCGAAAGAGACGGCATGAATCATGTATTTAAGGGATGTGTCAAGAATGTGCCTGAGTCAAATGAAGCTTGAGCAGCTAGCCCAGCGTTAGCAAAGTGGTTTTCTACAGACTGGTTTTTGTTCATTTTCCAAACGTAGCGGTCATGTAGCTTTTTAGCAGTAATACGTAGGCATGTAGTAATGTTTGTGAGATGTGCACGTTGATGAATTGAAGATATTTGTGGGAAGGCGTGCTTGTGGAAATGCGTGGGAAGGTCTGCGCGTGTCCTCTCCCACTTCTAATGGAGACCAACAGCAGTGGGTTACATGAAAGCCTTCTGGTGTTTGCAGAGCTTTAAACTTTCTTCTTTGGCACGTGCTGGGTTTTTTGGACTGCATCCCGAGGGCGGGATTAGGATGGGAGTGCTGTTCTGGTAGCCAGCCCCTTTAACTGGAGGGCCGAGCACAGCGATTTCAAGATGATCATGGGATGCGGGTTGTGGCACGGCCTTTAATTTGCCTCTTCCCTTTGTGATGCTGAGCTGTGGTACAAAAGAAGACCAGATCACTCGTAGGCTGCCTATTGAGGTTCCCTTTGGTGTGGGAATGGGTCCGGCAGCTTTTTCCGGTCCATCCCTTTCACATCGGGCCTGCTGGCAGCAGGATGGGGCTGACCTCGTGGGGATTTGCCCCACAGAGCAAATTGCAGCAAGGTGCTCTGCTGGCAGTGAGGCACGGGATGAAGGGCCTGGCTGGTCAGTTCCTCCTCTTTCAGCGAAGTAGTCATGAAAATTTTTTCCTCTTCCTGTCTTAAGCGTTGTGCCTGGATAATGCTGAAGAGGGACTGCCTTACAAGCTGAGCTGCCTGAAGTACTACTAGAGCCAGCTCCTATGTGGCTCTTATATCTTAGACAGCCTGCCACAGAGACAAGTAGAAGAGGTGTTTTTTACCTTGTATTTCTTTTTTTTTTCCTTTTCCTCCTGTACTGATCGTAGGCAATTGGCAAAAATTTTATCAGGGAAGGAAAAGTAAGAGCTTACTGACCTGCGGTAAAGCCCCTCCTGGAACTCCAGGTGAGGAGCAATGGTAGGTCTGGTTCTGACTTTAGTTTCTAAACAACAATACTGAGGGCTTGACCATAGGAATGTATTTTTGATTCATAAATATAAACTATTCCAGAATTTGCAGCAGGTTAAAATACTGTGGTCAGCCCTAGGACCGCACAGGGGTCTCACAGTATAGGCTTTTGTGATTACTTAACATTTTGCCTGTGAAAGGTCAGGAAATAAATTTTGTAAAGACGGAAAACTGTGCTCAGCAGTGAGCAGAGGGGATTGTGACATCAGTGGCATATGTGCCAGGTCATGAAATCCCCTACACGTGGCAGCTGGGGAAGTAATCTCCACAACATTAGCCCACTTGCCTGCCTCTGCCTTATCTTCCTCCTGGTGAAGTGATGAGCAGCTGCTGGTGGTATTCATTAACTTCGTGTTTGAAACCAAAGTCCTTGATTGGGACTGACTTCCCTTTTATCTCTTTCATTTAGATTCAAAAGATTGTTCTGTTTGCGGTTTTAATCTCAACATCCGAGCAGTGACTATAAGGAAGGATTAGCTTCAGTCTCATGAGTTTTTTCCAGGAATTGACTAACAATTTCTGATGGAGGGTTGGTGGATTTTGGTATGTTGTTTTTGCTGTCTCCCCCTTCCTCCTCGTAAGGTGACACTGGATATACACTTCCTTATTTTACAGATAATTGATAATAGCTAGCTTTTAGATTTAGCACTCTGCTCCAAAACAACATTTATGACAATACCTGGCTTGTACCAAGTTTCATGGAAATGGACAGCTTTCCAAGACACAAGTACAACGTCGTCATCTTTTCTGGGACCTGTGCTAATTGCTGTTGGCCAGGTTTGCCTGCCAAGAGCAGGAAATGGTTCCTTATGGTCAAGGTCAGCCCCTGGTGGGTAATCTTAAGGGAGGGTGGTATAGTAAAAGCAAACTTCATGTGAGCTATTCTCAATTTCCTTTGTCTGGTCAATGTATATCTGTATAATGAACTACCTAGAGATCCTTCGGTCTTCTAGAACGTTTTACTTTCTGGTACAGTTGTTTCAGCAATGCAGGGAAATACTGCTTTTACATTCAACTCCACTCTGTGCTCCCCAGAAGAAACCACTGGAGAGCAAAAGTTGAGTTTGTCTAACCTGTGGAGGGGGTGAGAGTGGTGTCTGAGGCTCTGCTGTTCCACACAACTGGAGAGTGCAGGCTTACCAAGAGGGGAGTGACTGTACCTTGCTGGTAATGGCTTAGGTGTTACTAGATGTTGAGAGCTTGCACGAGTGCCAGAGCATTTTCTTGAATGGTTCTGGAAATTATTGACTGCTTGAGAGCAGATTGAGTATGCAAGAGTACCAGTAGTTTTGTGTGTAAGCCCTTTGGTGTGTTGTCTGTGCATTATCTACTTTCAGAGGAGCATTGGACATATTACTTATCTGGCCCTGGAAGTTGCTAAATTCAATCTATTTTTAAAGATTCTTCCCTTCCTGTTGGAATCAGAGGCTAAAACCACAGAGGCATCAAGTTTATCTCGCCAGCTCAAACAGAGCGGGACAGTTGTGATGTTCACGGCAGCACGGGTGAGGAGATTGAGGAGCAAGCCATCTGGATTGTAACCATTCTCATTTTAGAGAGAGAACTGGGGAAAGATTTCAAAACTGGGCAGACCAAAGTGCCCGTGGCAGTCTGTAGGATCACCTCCAGGTCCTGTTTTAAACAGCTTTATCCCTCAACAGTCATCCGCTCAGTGCCAGAACGACGCAGTAGGATGTCAGTCACGGTCCGAGCCTATTTATAGGGTATTTCAGCAACCCCTCCCATAGCTCCAGTTTCCTTATTTAAAACCAGCTTTCACACTACAACTTTTCCTCTCCTTTTCCAGTGGCAGAAGAAGGGAGTAGTTGCTTTTCACCTGGCACACAGCAGAGCATTTCTGCTCCTCTGTCCTGGAGGTGGCTCTTGTCCCTCGGGGTTTGGAGCCGTGGCTGGGGAGGGGAGCACTGTGCCTGAGGTGCTCCTGTCTGTTTGACCACTTCTGCTTCATTGGCTTCAGACAGGGGATGAGAGGAAATTGCATTGGGATAACGCTTGCCATGTTAATTTTTAAATTATTGTTGAGCTCTTAGCACTTCTGCTGGGGTTTTCCCCTTTTTTTTCTTTTTTTCCCTTTCTCCTTCCTGACAACCTAGATGTAGTTTTGATGTTACCTTTCTCTGTCATGCTGTTCGTGTGGCACAGTATTTCTTTTTCAAAGCCAAAGGAGGGTTTAATAACATTCAGCTGATCACAGAACAGCTTTGCTCTAAAGGCTCATTAGCTAGGGCTTGTCTCTTGGTTGTTGCTTTTGGTGACATGCTTGTCACAGTGGCAGAAAAATCATATATATATATATATGTGTGTGTGTGTGTGTGTTTATCATCTGTTTCTAGCTCTCCTGGTGGGAGGCAGTGCTGGGAAAGCTCTTGAACTAAAGCTTTGCATGCACCAGTGAGTACTCATTTTCTAGTTTATTTTTTTTATAAACGTGGTTCTCAGCTGAGCAGGCTGTCCATGCCTGGACCTTGGGCATCAAAAGTTTGGTGTGTGTCAGTGTCAGCCGCAGCTATCATAAAAGGATAGCTTCCAGAGGTGCCGTGAGTCCCCAGCAGTTTTGTGAAAACTACTGTGCTCTGTCCTGCTGCTTGTAAAGCAGCTTTTTCTTGTAAGATGCACTTGCAGGGTAAAGCTATGAATGGCGTAGTTTGCTTATTTATTCCGAAGCTCACCCAGGCTTGGCTAAGAATGATGATATTGGATTGAAATTCATGGGATTAAAATTGTAGGAATTGGGTTTTCCCTTCTTTCTTCAGATGCCCCGGGTCCTGTTATTTATTCTGCAAGCAGAAAGCATAGAAACTCGCCAAAATTTCTGCCTAATTCTGAAAATTGGGATCTTTAGGAGCTGGGCTTCTAAGCAGAACACCAAAGGTGGCGAAAATCTGCGATAAATCACAAGAGAGCTGGCAAAGTTCAGCCTCATGTCTCTGCCCAGCTCCTCTGCCTCTCCTTCATCCCTCTGCTCCTCACCCGCGGTGTGCTGATGCTGCGGGCTCTGGTGATGCCCAGCTGAGTGCAGGAGGGCTCGTGGCAGCAGGTGCGTGCCGTGGGGGAACCAGCACTGAGTACCTGCTGCTCACAGCACACAGCAGTGGAGAAGAACTTCCTTTAGGTGCCTGAATAGGGCTGCCTCACACCTTTCCTTCCCACCTTGATGTAGCAAGCTCATGTTTAAAGTTGCCCAGATAAAACCTTAGGGTACCCGAGAACCTGAGGGGCAAGCCCTGCTAACCTTTTACCAGCAAATAGGGGGTTGTAATCTGAAGATCTGAGTGTTGAAAGGAGTATAAAACTAATGAGCAGTGATGCACTAGTGCTTTTTTTAAAAACAAACAAAAAAAAAACCCACTCTGGTTAATTGGCTTCAGATAGCAGTAGTGATATTGTTCATTCTTTCCTAATGAAACTTGATCAGACCTTTAATAATGCCCTGGCTTCTCAGCAGTCACTTGTGCATCAGCAGCCATCCCTCTTGTGTTTTACAGCATCACAGAAGGGATTAAGTTAAGCTTGGAAAAAAAAAAAAAAGGATACTTGCTCTGAAACAGAAATACTTGCACCTGGCATTTTTCAGGACCAGCTGTTACAATTTCAGCATCAATCAGGCATCAACCCAAACTGATGCTTAAAGCTGAACAAGTTTCTCAGTCTATTTTGCTATGTTTTTAAATGATCCTTCTAGGTGTAGGTACCCCAGCATATTAATTCTTAAGGATTTCCATGTTGTAGTAGCATGTAATCTGTGTTATAAACCGTTGTTTGGTGTTTTCTCAAAAGTCTCTTTTGGCTCTAAGTCTAAAGATGGCCATGCCTTGCACTGTGTGCTGCACTCGTCATATTTTCTTTAAATAAAACATTCCCTCATCTGGGTAAAACCAAAATAAAGTTCAACTTGTTACAGAAGCTCTGTCCTTACAGACTTGATTTTTTGCAAGACTTTGAGCATCCTGCTGTATACTTAAAGACCAGAGCTTAGGACCTTGTAAGGAACAACTTCAGTTCACTGGAAAAACTGTTGCTAGTGGTTTGGGTTTCCTTGCTTATCATTCTTAATGATGTCCTTTACAGTTTTCTGTGGAGTCATATGTTTAAGAAAGCTGCTTTTTTGGAATTGGTAACTTGTTAGCTCTGTCTGCACGTGCTGGGTCCCGTGGTAGTCGAGTCAGCACTTCTATAATGGGTTTAAGACAACTGTTCCTTTTCTTTCTGTAGGCTCATAGCTGGCAGCCCGGAATCAAAAACCCGTACCGTGGAGTGGTCATATGGCCTGTTCCTGAAAATGTTGAAATTACTGTGACGCTTTTTAAGGTATGTTTTTGAAGCATCATCTTTCCTATTTCATAAGCAACTTAAAAAAAAAAAAAAATAAATCATATTGGAAATATCATCTTATGTTCACAAAGGCCTAATGTTTGTGAGTTTAAGTCGTTAACTGCACAACCTTAGGTCCACAGCTTAAATCCAGGAGAGAAGGATGGTCTGTGCCCTGCCAAAGCTTGCTTTTGCAGTTTAGTTAACACATTAAATTATCCCATTGAGCTGCTTACAGCTAGTCGTTGGCACTGACTTTAGTACGTGTGTGAGTATGCACGTAGTACGTGTGCAAGTGCTTGGCAAAGGTTTAGTCTGGTTGGTTTTCTTTAAATACTATAAGCCAGAAGTCATCAAAGCACAAGCATTTCTAGACTTCCTTGTTCAGCTGCAGTGCAGTGACCCTATTTCTTACACTCTTGATTAGGGAACAGGATCCAGCTTCAAATTTCACAGTATTTGGTATGTCACACAAACGTCACACTACTTACCTTAGCTCAATCTTAAGAGTGGATTTGGAGTATTTGAGCAGTAAAGGGAATTTCAGGTTTTGCAGGGGATGTTTTTAAGGGGCTGCATTTATTCTATTAAAAAAAAAAGTTTGTGGCTGCAAAGCAATGAGAGAAATTGGTTGTTATGCTAGAATTTAATTCCCAAATATTGTTGGACAGAGTCCTTTCTGCATAAAGAAAAAATGCAGCTTTGGATGTGTGACAGCACAGGAGGTTGCCCAGGAGGCTGAGGGTTTTCTTCTGGGATTTTCATTCTGGTAGCTCTTTCTCGTTCTTTTATCTAGTGTCTCCAGCTACATTTTGGCTGTCCTCATTTGTAATTTACAGTTTAGGGCAGCAGTAACATTTTTTTTCCAATTAGTAGTATTTATATGTCTGGTCTGGGGACTTCATCCCTGAAAAACTACTTAGAGGTAGCTTCTAGTTAGTCACTAAATTCACAAATGTGAATTTATTACTTGGTTCATTAAGCTTAAAAGGGCGGGGGGGTTCTCTCCTATATGTTTTTTTGTCCTTGCACGGCCAATGAAAAGAAATTTCCTGGGCTGCTGGTGACGCTATCATAAATTTGTCTCTCTTTGTAGCAGACGCATAGTCTTCAGCTGAGGTTCAAAAGTTCACTAGCAAAAATTGTTTGCCTTTGCATGCTTCAAGGGCCTCTGCTTGGGTTAAGACGTTTAAGACCATTAAGTGACCACGCTGCGTGTCTGTATAAGCTGAATATGGTTATGTAATGCGTTAGACGTTACTTAATATTTTTTTAACGTGTAAAGTGAAGTAGAAATATACACAATTATTGAACGTGTATGCAATAACGTGTTACGTGAAGAGTTAGACCTGAAGTTTCATTTGAGTGCAGTTGGGTGATGCAGTGGCTGTGCAATACAAGCGTCTCCCACCCTTCTGCAGTCCCACGCTGCCTTTTCATCCCTAGCTGTGGCGCTGAAGGGCTGCATGTTGTAGTGTGAGGCTGGCAGCAGGCAGCGAGGGGAGAGAAGGAGCCAGTGTCAGGTGTTACTAGAGCCTGAAACTACAGCCTGAACTCGCCCTGCACTGTGCCTCTCCAGACGGCTGTTTGCTGGACATCCTCCTCTCCTGCTCTTCCCAGAAACGAGTCTGTCTCTGTCCTGCCCATCACAAAGGTTGGTCTGGGAGGAGAGGAAGGAGCGTGAGAAACCCCAGAGGCTTTGTGTGCTGGTAATGGTACGCACTGAGGGGAACGAGCACAAGTTTTGCTTGATCTCAATACTTTGATTATAAAAGAAGTGCCATAGTCTTAGGCAGCTCTTGCATAAATCTGCTTTAACAGCTCCTCAGGCTCCTCCAGCGAGAGTGCCTGTAAGTGCCCAAACCCCCTTTTTCTCTGTGAGGACACACAGGTGTGTTACAGAGCAGAGTCTCTTGAGCAGGCTGGGTAATGCACCAGAAGCACTTATCTCTGTGAGCACAGCAGCCTGCCTGGATGAATGGCCGCGAGTGAGGAATTATTGCAGGCAGCGTGGTGTCAGCACGGCTTATGCTGCGGCCGCTTGGCTCAGCGCTACAGCAGCACTTCGGCTCTAGTGTGGGCTCTGTCCTCACACCTGGAGAGCTGCTCTTTGTGCAGCTGGTATGTTCTGGGCAAAGACAGTCAAAAGGAAATAGCTATTTTCTGCAGGGTTGATGGATCGGCCAGCCAGTGCTGGAGGAGTGCAAAGAGAAGCGTGTATAGTAGCAGACTGCATCAGCTGTTTTGGGAGCTGACTTCCAAGACAGGTATTTGTATCGTTTCCTCCTCTGGAAGGAGGGAGGCTAAAAGGAGCAGTAAAGCTCAGGAAAAGAGGTGGCTCACTTTGCAGTTCTGTAAAAGCCCCTTCAGGAGCCACTTCCCTGTGAAGAAGAGTGAGTGCTGAACATTTATCACTTCGCAATAACTGCACTTAACATGGCCTTGTTGTTTAACAAGCAGTAGCTGTCCCCTTTCGCTACAGCCTGAGAAGCTAAGGCAAGCTGCTGGCTCCACGTCCAGGCTGGCAGAGCCTCCTGATGGGAGCAGGTTGCTCCGACAGAGCTTTGTAGCAATCACAGATAACAAAGTAGCGCGGTGGTGCTGTTTGAAATGGAAGTGCAGGGACGGGAAAGAGCAGACTCCAAAATAGACAGCTACGTGTTTGGGGAAATGATTCACACAGTAGTGGCTGTGCATTTGTAAGTGGCTGTTGAAACGTGTTGCTGGTGGGATTAGGAGATAAGTTGAGGTTTCAAGTGCTGATGAGAATGTTAAGAATATCCTCTTCAGTAGTCACCTGTGGACACTTGAGAGCTGGCTAGTGAAGTGATTGTGATGGGTCAGCAGACAAGATACTTGGCATTATCTGCACATCCCTATTTTGGGTGTTAGCTTGTTGCCAACCGTGTATCTGTAATTCAAGCAGAGCAAGTATTGAAGAGACAATAACCTTCATTTTGAAAATTTTCACTTCAAATAAATAAACTTTTTCCTTTCCCTTAAGTTTGGATTGCTGGTAAAACTTTAGAATGCTCTGGAGTCATGTAGGGAAAAAGCATCAAATGGATGTACTGATTCAGCCTCCCCTAGCTAGCTCTAGCTCCCGTCCAGCCAGCCAGCTGAAGTGCTAATTACATAAAAAATTCCACTTGTTCTGAAAATGTCCCTGCTTTCTCTGCTGCGCTGTACGTTGCTGTTTGGTTATGCCTTGGATTTCCCAACCAAAACGGGAAGAAAGAGGCACTGTTAAAGAACAAACCTATTGTGCATTTTAAGTCCATGATTTGTAGTGCTTTCATAGAAAGATCCCCAAATGCCAGAAAAGCTCACTGAATTCACATTTTTCATTGTTGCCATGGTAGCACTCCAGAAGTTCATTTTTAGAGTCCCTGCATAAGCAAGGTTTAACTGCCGTATGTGAAACCATATATATTTGCTTGTGTTCTTATGTACAAACACACACCTATATTACCTTAGAGAGATTTTAAATGAGATTTTTTTTCTGCCTCAGGTGAGGCCAACGCTTTTAGCAAAGCCAAGTGAATGTCGATTGCACCATGAGGATTTAAATTGCAAGGTCATTATTTTCTAGCTTAAAAGCCAATTGAGCTTCCCAAGCTAATATGTTTGTTCATTGAGAGTAAGCGTGGACTTTGCTTCACTGGGTTACAAAAAGCACTCGTTCTGTCAGTAATACACATGGTTTGTCACACCAGTGCGCTGTTGCAACAGCAGGGAAGATCACCAGCTCTTCGTTTCAAAGTTGGGAAGAAAGACGCTTTAAAAGGCAGAGTAAAATAAGAATAAAATAGACATCGGAAGGAGACTTGTAGTAGTCGAAAGTATTCCCATCCCCACATACGTCTCTGAATAAATCACATGAGAGGTTAGTAGATGAGGTTAGCAGTGCCAGGTAATCGAGAGATGCCAGCCCCATCCCACAGTGGTGGAGCTGTTGTCAGCTTCTGGGCTGTTCCTGAAATCCCACCTTTCCCCAGCAATCTGAAGGGGGTGGTGTGTGTCTTGTGGCTCGCAGTCCTCGAGGAGTTTGCTGTACAGATCACCTCCTGCAGTTTTGGGGGGCCGTGGGACAGCTGGAAGAGGGAAAAGTAGGTTCACTGAGGCAGAAGGGCAAATGTATCGGGGGGGAATTCTGTAACTTTGGCTTTGTTTGAGGCTGAATATATATATGTATATATATATATATATACACACATGTAGAGAGAAACTTAAGTTTATAACTTCAGATATTAAAAAATAAGGACAGCTGACTAGTATGCATGTCATCAGTTATTCTCAGAAACAAGCTGTAATGCATGTGATATATTTTGTTTGTGAAACACCCTAGTATTTTCTACTCCGAGATTAACAGGCAGCCCACTAGCTTTCTACAGATCTAGATGTCCCGTAGTACCGCACAGGACAGTCATTTTTCAGCTGACACGTGGTACACAGTTTCTTTGTCATAATCAAAATCTAACTGAAAAAGCTGCTTCTCCTCCTTGGTGGCTTTTTTTCCATCAAGTTGATAGATTTGTTATACATCACACTCAAATTCACGTAATTTACCTTGCTATAAACTAATGCCTTTATTTCACTAGCGTTACCTTCCAACATAGCCAGTCTTTCTTAAGAGAAAAAAGCCTTCAGTAACACCATTCCCTAGAAGTGAAGAGTGAAGCCCAGGTTCAGAAGATACTTGTTTCAGCTCAGGAGAGACCAGTGGTTTCACCTGACTCCTGGGAGGTTAATCCATAAGAGAAGAAACAGCCACATAGACAAGATAAGATGTTGTGTATCAGGTATAAAAGTCAAGCTCAGGGATGTGAGAAGTGCAAAATTCCATTTGCGTACTAAATTTAATACCAGGGTTAGTGTGGGCGCTAACTGTAAAACTGGAGTTAAAAGAAAAAGTCAGCCTTGTTGTCTTTCTAGTCCAGAGGCTGTACAGGCAAGTGTGAGCTTGGAGTAGCAATGCACAGGGACAGGTCTGCTTGGTGCTCGCTGCCTTCTGGAAGCTCAGCTGAACAGAAGCTGACCAGAGCTGTGTGTGATGTTTCTAGGCTAATCAGGCCTCTGCAAACAACATTGGAAGTGACAAGAATTGGGTCAAATTTTGAGGCTTCTGCAGTTTCAAACAGTCAACTACAACCACTGAAGACAGATGTTGGTGTACCCAGAGCATCTGCTGGAGGTCACTGGCAGAGGAAGATCAAACCCCGTCATCGCTTGATCTGATTCAGCATGACAGGCCTTAAGTCTTTTTATTCCCCCAGAAGAAAGACCGAAGATTAAGGCTGGTATGAAGTGATATAATTGAAAGACAAGCTTCAAAAGCCAGGAAAGCTTAGGGAGGAGGCATGGGGAAGGAAGGAGGAATGCAGCAGATGGTAAGTCTGAAGATTTTCCCCACCTGCTCTGGCTGCTGCTTAGGAGGAGCAGCAGTCCCTTGTTTGCCAATACCTTTCTTTCATTTCCGTTATGAGAGAAGCAGCAATAACTGTGAAGATAACTTTTAAACTATTACTGGAGATGGGTAAACTTCGCTCAGTCTTCTGAAACCACTTCCTACCCTGTAGAAAGCATCTCCTTCTCGGCAAAGCCCCTTGAAGAATGGGCTGGTGATGACCTGGTAAAAAAAAACAGGAAAAATGGGATGCACAAATGTCTTGTTGCTTTCCTTTTGCCCTAGCACAGAAGGACTGGCTGTTTTATGGCAGTTGGTGCGTGGATGGGCAGAATAGAGGTGCAGAAGGAGGCTGATGGGTGGGATTGCAGAGGAAGGTTTCTGGGACTGAGTTGAGGGTCAGCGTACCTCTAGGAAGGTAGTTGAGAGTTCCCAGGTAAGCACGATATGGCTAGGCTTCAGCTGGTGGACCCAAATGCTCCACTGACTTTGAGAAGGGAGTGGGGAACATGGTTATCTGAGGATATCTAATGGGTATCTCACTGTAGGAGAGCTGTAAGGTGATCTTCTCTCCTTTGCACAGTTCTCTACTCTTGGCTTCCCACCCAAGCATCGCTTTTGAGCGCTAAGATCATCTGCTTGCCAGAGCAAAGAAAAAGGAAGGGCTGAGGGGGAAGAAGGCTCCAAAACTTAGTTGAAGATGCCAAAAAAGAGCATCATACTGAGAGGTTAATGTGTGTGGAAAGAAAAACAAGAAAACAAGCCCCATTTCTTGATACCGAGAATGATGATTTAAAAAAATAATAATAATGAGAAGAAATGACGAGTCTTCTAATCCATTCACCCAAATACAGTTTTCAATTCGAGGTAAAAGTGCAATAAATCTTGGATGGAGTGTAGCTCTGCTTCTGCAAGAGATTGTTAGAGAACTATCCGTTTGGCTCTTGCCTCCTCATGCTCCTTCTGTGTTAGTAAGGTAGCGATGGTATTGAGGCACTTTCAGCCTGAGAAGAATATTACACTGTTTGTTTCTTGAGCTTTTTAGGTAATTTTCATTAGCGTTTGCTTTCAGAAGGGAGCAGGGGAGTGAGGTCTGTCTGTAACTCTTGTCATCAGGTGTTTCCAGCAGCACGTTTTCAGTGATGAGCTGCATCTGCTTGCAGGTGAGGTGGGGTTTTGTGTGCTGTGTTATCTGGGAGGACTTTCACATGGTGAAAACTTGAAAGGCTGTAATAGTTGTTACTACTAGGGTGATTCTTTGCACAGCAGTGCTATTTTTCCTAGGAAGTAGTCAGCTGTACAGCCCTCAAATGATAGTTTGCTGCATTCATCACTTGAGTTTTGTGTGAGAGCTGAATAAAGAGTTAGGGGTTAGCCATGCAATAATGAGGGAAGTACATGCTGTTATGCTTTTTACTGGTATTTACCCTCTGCAAATCCAAAATAAGCCAAAGAATTAGGCAGATTTATAAAGGCATCGTTTTTATAGAGACCACACATGGAAGTGTTAGCCCGAAGGGTGGAATGGTGGTTGCAATAGAAACTATTGTAGGGTTAATTATAGAAATATCTGCTAATGCTGACCACATAATCGAGTTGTAAATTAGCTAGAAATAGGACAATGTGTGCTGCTCCCTGGATTTCTCCTAAAAGCATTTTAGTGAGAAGAGTGAAGCTGCTTACTTGTCTATTGCAACTAAATGCCAAGGCTGATCTGTATAAGCTTATTTGGGGCTTTATGTTTCTGAGTCATTTTAAGACTAACAAGAAATGTGGCTCTTTAATAACAAAGAACATATTTATGTTTAAATCTGAAATACCTTACATGTACACAAAGTGTCCAAGTCTTAGCATGCTTCATGCCATCTGGATTTTTGGTTGTTCGTTAGAGAAGCCCTTGAAATTTTTCACTTTTCTTTTTTGTTCTGTGTAATTGGTGTCTGGGGGTAATAGACTGGATTTAACTTTCTTGAGGTGTTCGCTTCTCTGTAAAGTGCATGCTAGCATGTTAAACACGGAGAAGTCTCTCTGATATACAGTATGATTTTGCTCTATCAGACTATCAAAAGTGTACAGCAGAGCACCTGATTCTGTGGCCTTCAGAGGTCGGAATCAGCATTAGTGCCATCAATAGAAGGGCTTAGTTTTTCTTTATAGATTGTCGTCTTGCATGGACAAAATAACAAGTGCTTGGTTTGTTACGCAGGATAAAATACCAGGCCCTGAGTTTGCAAGGAGTTTATGGAAACCTGCAAGCTTGCCTTAATAGGTTTTGGAAGTTATGAAGAAAATTGAGCAAGATGAACTCTTTAAGAGTTTAGTCACATATTAAGGAGTAGCATATTAAACCTGAAGTGATTAATGATCCTATTAAATCTCATTATGTCGTTTTATGCTGTATCAGAGGAAGCAATTAAACAAAAAGGTAGTTGCCCCAGGTTAACTTGTGAAAATGATAAGTATTTAATAGCTGGATTACAGAAAATGATATCGTTGGAATTGATGTGAGATACAGCAAAGCAGCAGGTAGCGTGTTCTTTATTTACATAATGCAGAACTGCACAAAGCTGATTAACGTGATGGATGTATGATTACATAATCTGATATTTACAAGTATGTTAATTGGAACATGGAGATACCTAGGTATCTTATTGTTTGTATCTAGCTGCCCTTCTGTCTTTAAGGCTAGTGGTACAGTATGTTTTTACACTCATTTGTAGTATTCAAATTACTCCGATTTTTAAAAATCTATTGAGATTTATTCATATAGCAAAAGAAATCATATCAGATTTTGATATCAATTTCTAGTACCATGGTTTTTATTGAAACTGCATGCCATTGCTGGAGCAGTACGTTTAAAAATGCGTATTGCGCGTGACGCCTGTGGATGTGGCTGTTAAATACGCAGCTAATGCTGGTGCCCAAGGCTGAATTCACCCTGTGTGGTTGATGCCCAGTGGCACTGCTGCTGCGTGAAGAGCTGGTGTTTTACAGGGGCTGCACCCAGCAGCAAACTTCCTTTGCTGGATTTTGTTGGAAGCACTGCGCTGGAAGAGATGAGGTGATAGATGTCCTCTTGGATTTTATTGTAGTTCAGTTGAAGAGGAGGCGTATTTAAGAGTACTCTTTTCCAACTATTTTGAGTGCTGGAGGGAGAAAATAACTGTTCTTTTCTGGAGCTGTTTATGCTGTAAACTTCCTGTTTTCTAAATTTTTTGTGTGTTTGATGAGAGCTAGTTAAAGAGCATTGTTTCTCGTACTGGGTTACAGTCCCTGTAATGACTGCATGTCAGACTTGAAGGCAAAACTAGGGTTAACTTGCTAGTTAAAGCAAAGACCCGAATAAGGTGATACTCAGATAAGGCTGTGATGATTGAATGTGAGACTTGCAGTGTCCTGGGAGGGAAGGAGGGAGGGCACCACTGCAGATACACAAGGCAGAAGCAAAATCTCTCGATCCATTGTCTTAATTTACAGCAGCAAGACAGAATTAATGTAGTGTCATCAATGGACTTCAGGCAGAAGCATGAAAACTCTGGGGGTACTGAGGGATCTCACCGAGTGTGATGAAGGCAGTTATAGGGGAGTGACGTTTATCTGCAATTATCTAAAGCATGCAAGTGTCAGAGGCAAATGAATAGTTGAGGGGTTTCCTGTAACCAGACATAATGGGATAAAATTGAGGTATAGCAAAATGAGTCTTCCTGTTAAGAAGAAAGGCTAAAGTTATGTTCCTTGCAAGAGAACATTACTTTGTTATAGCTGCTCAGAAGTACAACTGGATGATAAATTAATGACGTTAAAATATATACATATTTCTTAAGGTAAGATCCTTGATAAAGGCATGAAGGGGATGACTTACATTTTCTTACATTATCTTGATTTCAGACAACACGATGTAGACTACACCACTGCACTGAGAGCTCGTGAAATTGGAAATAAATGCCAAATCTGTGAAACTCATTATTTGTCTTCCTGTTGGTGAAAACAGTTGTTGTTCCTTGAGTGTAATGTAATAGAAACATTGTGAAGGAAGGACAGGTGTCTAAGTAATCTGCAGTGAAGTGCAGTGCTCAGCTGAAGCTGTGGCTCTGGATCTCCGCTCATGCTTTGAGCACAAGGTGGTGGGGACGATGGTTTGGATGCTTGCTGTAGGTGGGTGCCTTCTCAGGCCAGGGAGGAGCAGCACTTTCCTCCACAGTTCTCTGTGAGATGTGGATGTGTTGTACTTATTGGAAGGTGGAATGTTAGAATTCAAGTGACATTTGTTTATTCTTTGCCTGGGATGAAAGGAAATAAAATTACGGGCATATATCAGAAGAAACCTCGTGTGTGTATCCGTAGGAGGCTTTATTAAATCTTTGGCAGTTTTACACCAACTTGTTTGTCATCTCCTTGACATCTGTTGAAACCTACCTCCTAGCTGAAATATTTCCCTCCATCATCTTCAGTGGGTAAAAATATTTCTGAGTGTATAAAAATCTTGGCTGAATTTCTCTCTGTGGCACCCTGGATTATTTTTAGACTTAAGTTCTCTGGTTTGTTTTTCTAGGATCCCCACGCTGAAGAGTTTGAAGACAAAGAATGGACGTTTGTCATAGAGAATGTAAGCTGGAATGTTATGTTTTTTTTATACATGTGAGACAATGATTAATAAAGAAAAGCTGTCCAAATGCTGGAAGAGGCTTGAGTAAAATTTGGGCTGCTGAGACACGGTAAAACCTTGTTCCACAGTAATGAAGGCTTATTAAAATGCCCATTCTTACGTCCTGGTTAAGTATAGGTAAGTGGGGTAGGGTACTGCACTGCTTAAATTCTCTCCCTGTAAGCATCAGTCGTCTTTGCATTATTTTGTGTGAGCACTGGAGTAAACAAGTTAGAGCTGGGTTATGACTCATGGTTTTATGGGTTATGACACATTATTTTTCTATGAGCTGGGGAGTGAACAAGTCTGAGCTGGGCTGTGACATCTGTACATCTCGCTCTGCAGTGCACCCTTCTCTGTTTTGAATGCCACTTGGGAAGTTTTGTCATCTGCGTTTTATAACGCAGGGTGGAGAGGTGGGACTAGCAGTGGTTGCCTTAGAAAAGAACAAGAGAAGCATGACGTGCCTGTGCTCTCCTGGATCCCTGTCTTGCATGGGGCTGCATGAGGGCTGCAGTGTGTGCCCAGCAAAACCCAAAAAGGTGGTTCCTGTGAAGCTCAGCCTAGAGGAGCCGTGAGCTCCCACAGCTTCCCATAGAGCCGAGCTCCTGAGCGCTGTACAAACAACAGGCTTTGCCAAATGGCAGGGCTTAATGTTATGTGGAGCAAGTGCTTCGTGAGCTCCTTTTTTCTGTTCTGTCCTCCACGTTGGACTGCAACCCCAAGTTTGTCTCATTAATATAGTTTCATTCTGGGCTGTTTCTCAGTAACTCGATTTAGTTTTTATTTTTGTAGCTTTAAAAAATGCTCGTATACCGAGTTGCAGTAATGTCACAGTTGGAGCACTGAGGTATGCAAAAGCAATGGAATTTGCCTGTTACAGTTATTTTTGCCTTAAAAAAAAAAAAAGCTGCTTTTTCTTTCTTTTGATATCAGAAGTGATTTGGGTGTTGAAAGCAAAGGTTTATTCTGATTGCCAGTGACCGATCATTTAAAAGGGCTGACAGCCAAGTGCAATTTATACTTTGCTTTTAAATGTCACGTTTCTATTTTCGTTGATGGGACTTGGGAACACAAAACACAGTTTAGTTACTGCTTCCTGGAGTTTCCTTTTCCATCTCACTTAGTTTATTTTAATCAGGGAAGTCTCCATCACCAATTGTCACTGTACAAGTTGCTCTGGATAAAACAATGTCAGTATATGTCTCAGCCAACCCCTCTGGGTATAGCTGGATTTCCTGTGATGTTGCAGCAGACTTTTCAGAAGTTTATAGCACACATATAGACTTCATGTTCCTTAATAGCACATGGCTTTTTCATATGTTGTTGGATGATGTCTAGAGGTGGCAGCAAGACGTCTGATGCATGCTGTTCTCACTTTGAGCCTCAAATCTTCGCTGAGCTGCAGTAACACTTGCAAGGTGGGAGGTTTTGCTTGGGTTGCTGTGCCCCAAAACACACAGCCTCTGACAAAGCAGATGGAAATGGTTCCAGTAGGTATCAGTTACGGAGCAGTCTTTTGTTATGTGCGGGCTTATTCTTTACAACCACAGTTATGCCATTAGTTCATCCCATGAGAACTGCCAAATGTTTGCTGGTAGATGCTTATTGTTGGATTAGAGCAGTTAATCTAAACAGCACTGAGAAATACTCAGTTTATTAAATAGCATTACTGCAGAAATTGAGACCTTAAGCAACAATAAAACTGGTTGCTTTTGGTCCCCCTGCCCCCCCTACAGAAAGCTGTAGATACTGCCAACAAAATCTGCTCTGCAAATATACTTGAAATTATGGAGAAACTTTTTTCCAAGAGTAACAGCTCCACTTAGTGGTAGATGAAAATATGTTCATCTGTTGCAGCAAGTAACGTCTGATTCAATGGCTGGTTGATGTTTCAGAGCACAAAACACCTGCTTGTTCAACATTTGGGAACTGAGAGACTGGAGGTTAATCTTCCTGCTTCCTAAACTGTTGATTTACTAATTTCGGGCTTAATGTAATATTTTTCTGGTTTTAAAGAAAAATATTTGTCACTGAATTGGGAAAGGACAGGTTACCTTTGGGCAGGGTACGTTTACAGTCCTTTGGGAGCCTTTCCTTTTTGTCCAAATACATTCTCTGCCCTCAGAGTCTGCAGGGCTTCCCTTCCTTTTTAGTTAGCAACACTGAGAATGCAGGATGCTAAACATTTAGGGATGTTCTTCCATTATGAAGCAATTTGAACCCTGCTAAGATATTTATTTTGAACTCTGCTGAAATATTTATTTTGAGGTTTTTATTATTATTATTAAAAGTTAGCATCCAAAATCATTTTGTAATGCTTCTTCAGCATGCCTGAGCAAGGATCAGCTAACAGATATGTGGCTTAAGTTTGAGGTCTCTGTTTGCAGACACTGTCAAATTCAGAACAGGATCAGTCTAGACTTCCAGGTGAAGTTTTAATAGCAGTGAGATGTGGTGATTTGTTCAAGATCATCATGCTGTAAATGAAAATGAGGCAGGGCATTTATGGTTTTTAGTTATTTTGTTCTTCTAGTCTTGCAAATACATTTATCTTCTGATTTTTTAAACTATTTTTAACACATTGGCTGCTCTGTATTTGCATGCTAGTAAGTGAACCTTTGTCATCTACTGAATGTCTAATCCATAAATACTTTGTTCATAGCATGGTTTATTAATATCTACGTGTCAATATTCTTTTTCCCTAGGTCTCTTCCATGTTTTTCTCTCCTTCACAGCTGCATTCTTTGTATATTCACTGTGAGCTTTCCTGTCTCAGATTCCATCTTTGTTTAGCCAAACTCTTTGGTTATCTGACTCTTCTTCGTGAGATAGTTAAGTTATCTTGGGTTTGTTACTCTTCTGAATAATCATATTGGATCTTCATATTGGTTGTTGCAAGACGGAGAGCGAGAAGTTCATAGCTGAGTAAGACTCCTTCATCCTGTGACGAGGTAAACGGCTTTCAAACTCTAACAGATCGGCATGAGTTTATTCAGTGGGCAGGGGCTACTTGCTTTTCATTTAAAAATCTAGTAAGTGATTTTCTCTGTCATTACTCCGAAGGGTAATTTGAGCATATGCTGTTTCCACTCTGACTTTAAACTGGTCCTAATATGCTGAAGTTTTTTGACTTCAACAAGAAGTCAACAAGACTTTTTTATGACTTCAACAAGAACTTTGTCTAAAATAAAGGTAGCTCAAGTGATGGAAAAATGTCATTTTATTTTCTAGCATGCCCAAAGCTTCACTTTGCAAGGAGTATAGGAAAGGATGCAAGCACATGCACTGAGGATGGACTCACATTTACCTGCTTGCTGACGGCCTTGGAGACCGATTCCTTCTACATTCTTAAATGGAATTGAAAAGCTCATAGGAATTTTTCAGTGGGTAAAGATTTGGTCTATGAAACAACTTTTCCAGTTTTCTGTTTTGCAGATGAATGGAGAAAAATGTCCCACCTTTTTTTTGTTTGTTTTTGAAGCTTTTTTCCTAGACTTGCCTAGACTTGGGCTGGAGGCAGCTTTACTCAGTCTGTCCTGCAGCATCATTCCAGACAAACACTTGGCTAAACTGTTTCTTAAAAGCTTTTTAAGATGGTATCGCTGCAGCATCTCCAGGCAGCACATTTCGATGCTTCATTGCCCTCACTGCTGGGAATCCGTTGATGCGGTTTTGGGTTGCTATTTCTTGCCTTACCCATTACGGATATGGAGAACAGATTCTGCTTTCTGCGCGTCTGGAAGCTCCCTTTCGTTATTCTTGCTTCTGACTAATCACCCACAATGATGTGATAGTGGTTACACACGGGATTTTGTTTCCCTTCATCGCATTAGCAGATCATTAGCATTGTCTTTTAAAGGACCATTTGTGTAGGTGAGTGTTCAGCATCCCTCTCTGCTTGCGCTGCCCATGGCTTCCAGGGACCAGCACCCAGCTCTGCCTGCACACTGTCACCTGTGAGGCAAAGCATTGCCCCAAATTTCCAGGCTGTTCGTGTACTGAGGTCTTGGGAGCTGAACGCACTTGCACACCTATCCTTTCTAGAGATTTTTCCAGTATTTCTGACATCCTGTTTTAGGCCGCTGTTTTCTGATAGTGCCTTTTTAAATATCTAGTTAGTGAATGGTGAAGAAAAACCCCTGCCTTACTAAAAACGTTTCCTTGTTTTAGATGCCAGCCTTTCAAGTTTGACAGTGTTTGTAAGATCTCAGGAGTGTATAATTCTGTGAGACACATTCCTGCTTCTGGTTATTTTTTCTCCCTTGACCAATAACAATATTTTAAGTGGTTTCTCCAGGAAAATGTCCAAGAAAGCTGCAGTGAGAAAACAGATGTTTTAGAGTTTTCCGTTCAAGCAGCCCACAGCAAACAGTTATGAAGAATAATAAACTTAAGCTGGAAGATGAGTTTTCTTTCTGTCCGCTGCTCTTCTTTAGCTTTAGGAGCCCTAACCCACCATGGCTTCTGAACCATCCTCAGCTCAAATGTGAGCAATGCCTCAAAATGAAAGAAACGTTAAAAAAAAGTTACAGAAAATTTAACATGATCTAGTTTCATTTTATTAGAACAAGTGCTCTGTTATGTTTTCTTTCTCCAGAAATTCTGTACTGTGATAGCTTTTGATTAATTTTCATTTTGAATGCCCTAAAGCATCTTACATCATTCACAGGTTCGGAGAGATTACTTCCTGTCCTAAAATGCCCATCCATTAGTTTTAGATATGACAACACAAATAAAGATGATAAATAATGTGAAAGTAATAGGAAAGAGGGCAGGTGGACAGAGTGTAGAAATGAGCTTGTTCCTGGGATTAAAGGTGACTTATTTTAAATGCAATACAATAAAATGAGGTATTAGGAAGACAGGAGCTTCCATCAGATGCAGCTTTGAATGTGTTATTTTCTAAATGAGGCTTTTCAAGAAATACCAGCTCATCTGAATTTGTGGAGTAATTAACCCACAATTTTGGTAAAATCAGACTTTTAGACGGGGTGTTTAATTCCCTTCAATGATACCAGTGTTGCTACAGTAACTTCACAAGAGCAAGTTCTGCTTTACATTGTAATAAAAGCATGAGGCTAGATGTCAAAAACTTCACACCTGTTTCTGGAAATAAATGCTGGGAGGTGAATACCAGTGTAGTGTACTGAATTGAAATTCTGAGTACTGTCAGCTCCATTTGCAAAAAGAACCTGGGGAAAAACAGACTGGCATGTGGAATAAGACGATTCTTCGTTTGCTGATCAGTTGCTGTATCAGAATTTATTTCAAAATCTTGGCTATCGCTTCTAGTGCATCTTTGTGGCACGTGGGAGCTTAAGTCTAAATTGGCTATTTGATTTATTTAAAAAAAAAAGTAATCAAAAAAGCTATATCACTCATTTTGTATTTTCTGCTTGAAATAAATTTTTGGCTTAAAATAAGAAACAACGAGGTTAGCCTTTTTCTGAATTAAATGTCTGCCTTTAATACGTTTAGAATAGGAAGCTTGTGGTTCAGACATGCTTTCCTGGTCCTTTAATTCCACTGTCATATTCTGCTGTATGTGATTATGTGAACTGTGACTGTCTGTCTGTGTAAATTAGGCTGGGTATTCTGGTCTAGATATAGCTGGGAATTAAATGCTGCTTTGTCAGCCATCTCACACTTGCTCTGCTTTAAATTTAATAGAGAATCAGAAAACTTGTTTTGCTTTTTGTTTTTGGTTACATTAAATAATAGCACTTTGTTCTAGTCCAGGAATCTCCAAGATTAGGGTTTTGGAGCAAAAGTTGCAGGAATCTTTGTCTTGATTGGCTGGTGGTCTGTTTATGGGGGAAGCAGGGCAGGAGACCTTGCCTGCATTTTATAATTTGCAGACCTGATCCAGCATCTTTCATAACAAATCAATATCACTCATCCAGACTACATGGTAGCCTGTGTAAGCAATTGTAACTAAAAGCCAGGGTCTGCAAGGAGCAGGAGACGGGCCTGTGCAGCAAGTGACTGCTCCTGGTGTAGAACAGATGTCCTGGAGCAGAGGAGTCTCCTGTCCATCAGCACTGACCCAGGAGGTATCGAAAGCCACTGTTGAATAGTCGGCATCTTCTGTGAAAATTACAGAAGGCAAAGGATGCAGATGACACCCTTCACAAATATGAGTTCTGCTGGAGAACTTACGCACCAAATGCTGTAGGACAGTTGCATTTAGTGTTAGGTGAGCAAGATGTGAAGACTGGGCTGTTCGAGGGAGGTGCCCCCCTATGAAAGGCAGAGCATATGGAGAGGAGACACAATCGTGCTGGTTGCGAGGGCAAGTGCTGCAAAAGCTTCCCCTAAAAGCTCCGTGAGCTCATGGCAGTTCTGACCCACAGCAGCCCCTGGATCTCACTCTTTTCTCCTGTTGTTTTTTTTTTCACAAATAATTCTGGAAGTTTTCTGTTGTTACTTGATCCTTATCACATGAAATGTACTGCCTAAACTGTCCTTCAAATAATAATATTTCTGATGCAATGTTAATAACTGCACTAAGTGGAACTGTATGGAACGTATTTGCCTACAGATTATACAGCAATTTGGAGAACTACAGCTTTTCAATTTAAAATTTTCTAGAAAAGACAAAGTAATCTCATTTTCTGATCTTCATGCTACACTTACACTAGAGGGTCTCACAAATGGAAGATGGAGACAGGAGGGTGCAGGGAGTGGTACGGAACAGCCCAGGCATCACGCGCTCCGTTTGTAAGCTCTGTAAGTGCTGTACACCATAACATTTACAACGGAATGAGTTTGATGATATATAAATTATATGGTTATTATTGATTCACAGTAGTAAAGTACAACTGTTTTCTGAATTGCTAGAACCATTTTGTTTAGGGTTTTTTGGCTTTTTTTGTTTAGGGTTTTTTGGCTTTATTTCCTTGCTAGAAGTACATGTCTCCTGTAGATGTGTGTACTGTGCCAGACAACTGATCGGGGTTGCTATCAGTGGTATTCTTTGCCAGCTGGAGGGAGGAAGCTGATAAACAAGGCAGACAGCTTTGGAAACGAACCCCTAATACTACATTAAGCATGTTTAAAACCAGCAGCGTGTTTCAGCCACTCTTAGCATATGTTTATTCATAGAAAATCAGCAGTAAAATAGACTTGCCAGCTCACACAGAGTCTGCATGAGGTCTTTTCTCTTTCAGACATCAAATACAGAATAGTGTCTTGGTAATTGTTTTACAGTGGGGTTCTTAATCATACTCCAGACATAAGCTGAGCTGACCAACTTGCCTTTTAATAGAAAAGTATTTGCTTTTAAGCTTGTTCAGCTTGCCACTTTTTTTCTGCTTTTATGTGTTCGAGTGTGTTTTCACATTTACATATAGTCACAGATACGTGTTCGCTCTCGATGTGTTTCAGAATATCATTATTTAAAATGCCACCGTCTGGGGCGACATTATGATGGATAAATCTCATTTTTGACCCAGTAGCCATACGGTGTTGAACCAGCATATGTTGCAGCCACGTAGTACAAAATATTCAATGTGGAAAATGGGAAAAATGGCAACACATTTAATGAAAAATGTTTTGACATAAGTCACCTTCAAAGGCAGATAATCTGGGAGTCCCATTGAATACGTTGGTTGATTTGAGATAAAACCTTGCAATTGCCTGTGCTCAAAGTACAGAAATGTGTGTCGAAAAAAGAATTAAAATATCCATTATTGTGTAAAATGTAGCCCTGCATTAAGTGACTGGATAGGATTGTACATGCAAGCAGTCACAATTTAACCCAGGGCATATTATTTAAGAATAGTGGCCACCAGCAGAACAGGAGCTGGCTGACAGAAAAATAAGAGTTCTGGGTTCCTGCAACCCTTTGTTATTAGGAAAACCATCTGTCAGTGTAATAGCGCTGAGTGTTATTGCCTTCAGCCTATTATCTTTGGTTGTTAGCTGTCTTAATAGAGTTTAATATAATGGAAATTAATTGACCTTCATAACTTAATTAACGCCATTCCATTCAGTATTTTTTCCCTCTCAGCATATTCTTCGTTCTGAATTGCCCCCGTGCCATCGTATTGCTTTTACGTGTGAAGTTTCTCCTTTCCTGTTGTTCAGTGTTGTGTGCAGCTGGGGCAAATTGTTTCCTGAATTTTGGTGGGCAGCATGAAAGAACAACTTCGGGCTTAGTTGGGTGTGTAGAAATGTTTCCTGTAGACCAGAGCTGAGAGCAAACAGGAGGATGGCAGGCTGAGTGCGATGGACCTGGGGCTGAGCTGGTTAATACCTGGTGGTGCACAGTCTGAAATAGGAAGCCGGTGGGTTTGACTCTGAGGGCTTTGCCTGCTGAAAGTAAATATACTTCTTAGTTTGTGGAGATTTTCCTTAAAGGTTCCCAGTTCTTATATGCAGCTCTAATGATCTATACCATGGGAGTATTTTGGATGGCAAAGAATAAGATGTGGGAAACTCTTTAAAGCTCTGCTCCCTATAGCAAAACAGCTCCATAAAAGTCAGCAGTCGCAGGAAGGCACGGTACAAAAATCAAAAAGGACATAAGATATCTAACAAATCAGAAGCAACGTTGAAAACTATGTGAAGAATTATTGATATGGCTAATGTTGGTGCGTAAGGATTTGTCTGCAATGGAAAGGCTAAAACAAGAGGAGAATGGCTGATCAGGTAACGTGAGCAGCAGAGAGAATAAGCTGTTGTCAGGCCAAAGTGGAATAAGAGCGAAGGACACGCCCCTGCAGAAGTAACTCCACTAAGTGCCAAAGCCCGGAATGACAGAGGTATCAGGTGCCTGCTTCCAAGAGCAGCCGTAGGAAGGAGCATAATGAGTTTTGGAGGATTTTGGCTGTGCTTGTCAGTGAAAGGACAAAATGGACTATTTGAACAATAGCCCTAAAAATCTGTCAACGAAGAATTAGTATAAAGTCGTTCCGTGAATCATCAGCATCAATCTTTGCTATAATTGGTTATAATTCATGTTATGTAACTTTAATTACATCGTATAATGAAAGAAACTCATTTATTTGGAAGGATTTAAGGTATTATATGGGCTGCATAAATAACTAGTGTGGATGCTGTAGAGGAAGGGTAACAGGATATTTGAGATCTATGGAACAATTTAGGGGTTTCAACTGGATTTAGTGGAATGGCTTTAATGCAGCCTGCTCCGTAACTACTACCTGCATCCCTTCCTTGAAGTCTTCTCTTCAGATGGAGCAGCTCTCTGTGGCTTCATGGAAGCCAAGCACTCTCTCTCTTTTATTTCTGTAATACTTGTGTTGTGAAATACTTTGGGACATGGCTTAGCATGGTTCTTGGTGCTTTTTTAGATTTCGTTTTTCCTTCTACCTCTAGTTAAGCCTTTGGAAGTTTGCATGCAGATTTCCTGTGAAGGCTGTGCATTGCGGAATCAGGGATTTGGCAGGCCTGCTAAAGCAAGCAAGTGCAAAGGGGAGCACATGAAGTTTGAAATATCCCTGTGAGGGAGAACACAGGGAGTTTTAAGGGCTGACTTCTTTCTGCACTACCAATTCCAGTCATCTTTGGTCTGCCACACGAATGTTGCCTTGCAGATGACGAAAATTCATTATTTGTCTTAATACATGGGCGTTATAACCATATACTTCCTTAGAGTGGCTGTGATGGGCATCCCAAATCATGAGCGGTTGTCTGAGCTGTCGGCAGGTTGTTTAGACAGACCAGATGTGGGAACATTGTCGATAGTTCTCAGGAGGATGGGAAGAGTCTCGGAAGAGTTTGGATCTCATTTACCTTGAGCATTTCTGGAGTATGGAGCCTTCTCTGTCACTGCTGCAGGAAAAATGTGGTTGAAGTTGCATCCTCAGAAAGTTGGTGGTTGAGCTGGTGTGGTCATGACCATTCAGCATTTTAAACTTTGGAGCCAAGCCCTTTCCACAATGAAGAGAATTATGTCTATTTTGACTGGTTGCATTTGAATCACATTCTTTCCTTTCCTCTTTTTTTTTCAAGCTGGAAGGTGTAATATTAAGCATCGGCTGACTTTCTGGAAGTTATGACATTGATGGCCATGATCTGGTGAGACACAACTGGGTAATCTTAAGTCAGTCTCAGCTCATCCCCGCCAAACTAGGCTCTTCTGTGTTCCATAGCATCTGCAAAACTTTTTTGCTACAGTAGTAGAGTTGCCACAGCTTTTAGACCAGCACCGTTCTTTTCGTTGGAAAAATCTGGACTGGTTCCCTCTTTTTGCCTCAGTGTCCTACAGATTGGCTTTGGGTTTTGGTTGTTGGTTGGTGGTGGTTTTTTTTTTTTCCTGCCAGGCAAAGGTGAGTTGTATTTAGAGTTGTTGGAGTAATGGGCTGTGTTTTTGAGCCATCTGTGTTAGAAGAAAATGGCTAAATAAGAAATGGGTTTTGGCTATGGAGTATTTCATCTGGGAATGCCAGTTATTTGTGTCAGAATGATCATTCAAGTCATTTTTACTTCTAGTTGATGAGGAATGTCAAAGATATTTATCGGTATTGTTGCAGGGAAGAGCTGTCGCATTGTCTTCAAGTACAGTAGGAAGTGTAGATGACTAGGTAACCAGCCTGATTTGAAACCCCGTGTGCTGGCACAGGTGGTTGGTTGTATTTATTCTCCCTTCTGTGGTGGTCTGCGGAGAACCCCCCACCCTGCAGTGCCCTTCTTGTTTCAGAGTTATCCAGGAGGCTGTTTGGAGGTCTTGAAGGCTGTTCTTGTTCTCTGGAGCATGGTGATGAGAAGGCAAGCGCGCAACGGCCGTGAAAATCCTGGCGCCTGTTGACCCTTGCGTTGAGGGACCGTGAATTCTCCTGTGTGGTGGTACCAGCTGCTCAGCTGCAAATGAAAAGGAAGGAAGGAAAGTTGCAAGGGACCACTCTCTTTCAGCATCTGAATTTTTCCAAAAGCTTTGAATGATGGTGGAGTCGAATCCACCCTAAGTCATGTGTCCTGGTGAAACCCCGTGCAGAGCACAAACTTTGCATAACGCTGTTAGTGCGCTGCAACCACTTGATGGCACCCTTTGATTTGGTACATAGCTCATTAGCAGTAGCATAGCGCAGTGTGGCTGTAGTATTTGTAATGGAATAACACATAAGAACTGAAGACTGCAAGGTATCTGGTTAATGTAGAGATGAAATGAATGAAACAGCAAGGCTAAGCTTTCCTGACCCTTCATGAGAGAATAGATGAAAAAGGAAGAATAAGCTATTGTGCCGAAGGGAGATGATGAAATTCAAGATCCACACACATAATCTCTGGCTCAGCCTCTGAAATGTTAATCCCTGGCTAGAATTATTTGAGCTGTAGATTGCAATTTATCATCAAAATGGCACTGTGTCAAACAATACTTCTTGTATGTGTGATGTTTAGAACTATCCAATTTTAATATAAAATGGTTCACGGAGCACTAACATTTAAGTAGCAACTCGTTAAGCCCGGGATGTTTTTACTCGTTTCTGTACAGCAGTGGTCATCATGGGGAGTTATATTCCGTCGATCGCTCCTTACTAGCCATATAATGTGTTTTGGGGAGTGATCTGTTTTGATCTGAGCAGTGACAGATGATGGAACTGCTTGATGGTAATTGTTACACCAAGTGGTCCAGAATGTTTGTTTTAAGGTGCTCAGTTAATTTTTTTCAATGAAAAAATCTGCCAAAAATTTGCTGATGGCTCAAAAATCCCCAGGATTGAGATTAATCTTTTGCCAAGTTGTGGGAACAATTATTTTGAGGTTACAAAAAATATTTTCTTGTTGTGTTTTACAAGCTGGAACACCCCTCAGGTTTTTCTCTCCTTGCTTTTATAATATGCCAGTAGGGGGAGTAAAAAAAAAAAAAAAAAAAAAAAATCGACATGCTGGTAAGGCTGAAGTATTCTGCACTAAAATTCAGCCCTTTGCACTTGAGAAATCGTAGTACTTCATGATGCAGTCTGTTACTGAAAGAGAAAGGTCCAGTACCTTGAGAAAATGGCATTAGGAAAAGATTAACAGGCCAGGGAGTTCCTGAAATGTCGGCTTTCTGCAACATGTAAAACAGCATAATCATTAGAGAAGAATATTTAAATTAAAAGTGTCCGTAGAAATCTGAATTATACTTGCTTCTTCCCCTTGTTACTTACAGCTTGCTTAAAAATCCCCTTGTAATTTCATTGTTACAGCAAACCCCAGCGTGTTCCAGTGCGTGCTGATACATTCACCTGTGTATTTATTTTTAAAAGTGGCTTCTGTGTAAATGTGATGAACTCTGAAAAGTATTTGCAAATATGGAATACTTTTTTAAAACGTTTGGTTGTTTTTTTCACATCTTGCATTTTTTGCTTGTGGAAAGGTGAGAGGCTGGAGGGGGAGAAGGGAGGAAGGCGAGCGCAGGCCCTGCCAAGTTGGCAAATTCCTAATTCCTCCGCAAAAGTTGTTTCGTCAAGCACTGAGATTTGAAGCGGGAGCTGTTTGGTGATCTGCCGGCGTTTAAAATGTCTCCCTGGGCTTGGTGGTAATTAAAATCCCCTCTAAAAACCTGCTAGTATCAACACGACATTTTGCAAGTGCTCGGCGTGTTTGGTTAGCAGGTACACACGGGGAGCTTCGGCGTCACAGGCCTGACTGAGCAGTCGCGCTGCCTGTGAAATGAACTATGAAGGAGACATTTGTCTTAGAGGGGGACCTTTTGTGCTAATCCTTCCAACCTTTATATCGGAGTGTTTCGTGACGGTGTTTAGGCAAGGAATAGCTTGTGTTGCGCCCTTGTGATCTCTCTCCATCAGAAACAAGGGTGTGGAATAAGCATTGGTGTTAGATAAGAGTTATTTTATTTTGTATTTCTCTGGCACTGTGGCTTTTTTTCCTTGGAGGCTGGTGCCTTAACACATGTGGATTCTGGATTAATATTTATAAATGGATCCGCAGGAAATGATGGTGGTTACGCCGAGGGTGCAGCTGTTTACTTGTGCATGCAGTTGTTTTCTGGGCACCACAGATAAACGTGTTATCCGGGCGCAGGTATTTATGTTTTAAAATCACACCTACCAGTAAGAACATATACCTTTTATATACATAAACACATATGACAGCCTGTGTTTAACTCTAAAAAGCACAGACCGAGTGAGAGCTTCGCTGCTGCCTGACCAGCCCAAACGCACAGTGTATATAAACACAGTCACCAGAGTTTTGCAGTTTTATAAAGGGTATTTTTCTCCTCTGACTACCCTTTGCATGCCGGCAGTGCGAGTTGCTATATCAGATTGGTTGCTATATCAGTTGCTATATCATATATTTCGGGTTTTTGCTGCTGCATCAGCCTCGGTATTTTAGCTGTTGGGGCTTGCACTCAATTCCCTGCCGATGTTCGCTGTCATAGTTTGCTCGGTGCCTTGCATTGGAAGCGAGCGTGCTCCCAGAAAAGGGGAGTTAGGCAGAATTACACAAAGGCACGTTGTGTGCTGCAGCATCTATTTGTATGGGATGGTGAAAGTTTTGGCAACTTAAACAGCGTAATACCTGAGCTGATCCTATGTCTGTGTTGTATTTTTTGGTTAAAAATCTGTTCAAAACTTCTGTGTGGAAACTACTGCGTGTTTTCTAGAATGAAGGAAATTAGGTTTCCTTCTTCCTTACGGCTACGAAAGATAAAACTTGGGTGTGATTAACAGGTTTGAGTTTGGTAGCAAAAGCTGGCTTAGTGACAGCCTTTAGACCAGGTGTTGTGACCCCTGAATTATGGATGAATTTGAGTATCAGATTTGGTCGTCTTAGGAGCATTGAGCTGTTTACACTTGTTTGTTTAAACTTTCGTTTTGCATGCAAGACACTTGATTTCAGATTCCTGTGTCCTGCTTCCCAGCGCGGTGGTAATTAGACAAATGTAAAATCTGTCTTTAAACCAGAAATTGTACTGAAGCAAGTCACAACAAATCTCGATAGCATTGTTCTGCTTTCTGCCTGGAAACGGTATGAAGAGCTGTGTTAAAGAAGAGCTTTTAAATGTGTCCAGGATGGATACAGGCATTTCATTGTCCGGCTTTAAAAAAAAAAACACAAAAAAACAAACTTCTAAGTAAAGATTTTTAATTGCTGTACATAAAAATAATAATAATAATTTGTCCCTGTTTTTTAAAGGCAATTCTGTTGTATTTTAGAGCTGTAGATACCAGGAAAAAAAATTACACGTTTGTGTACAGTTGCTGTGGATTTGTTACTGAAGCTAAGCTAATGGCTGTCAAGAAAACTTTATTCTGTGCTTGGTGTGACATCTGCCTTTTTTTTTCTGATGGGAATGCACTAAAAATAAATAGTGATCATCAGTCTCTGTTGTGGCTTTAATTGCAAGTTTATCTTTTGAAGGAAAGTGAAGTTGAAGTACCCGACCGAATTTTGGCATGCCAGCATTTACCCTGCACAGTTTTTTGTCGTGTGTGCCGTGAGCTTCAGCACTCGCCAGCTGATGGCATGTGGCACGCTGAATTGCAGTGTTTGCTGATGGACCTATACAGGCAAGAATAATGACTGTACCGAGGCTTGTTTTCTGTGCAGTTGAAGCACAACAGCGTATACTTGGTTTTGTTTAGGGCAGATCTGGCTTAATACTGGCTTGCAATTATTACTCATGGGGCATTATCATTGCAGATCTGTGCATCTACTTTTAAGGTACGCCAATTGCTGTAATTAATTAAAGTGCTGCAGATGCTGCTGGTTAAGCCAATTTAAAGAACAGAGCGTGAATTTCCAGTTATGTGAGCTAGATAATGATAATGCCCTAACGTGGTAGTCGCTCTTGTGAGCCAATTATGGCTCTAGATAGCTGAAGCAGGTCTGTGGTTCACTTTCTCTGCCTTTGCCCGTCGTGAGAGTACACATCGCCTTCTTATGCCTTTTACTGCTGAGTAATCCTAGTTTTCCTCCCTGGTTGTGGGGTGGTCCGACTGACAGCTTGTACTCTTAATAAGCTTAGAGGTAATAATCCAAGTCCTGCAGGTCACATGTACAATATGCCTTTCTTAGGTTGAGCTTTTTTCCTGCTCTAGTTTTGCCAAAACATCAGGCTCCGTAATATTACACGAGTGCTATTGCTAACTGCCCGGAACTGAAGCACTGCTCTCTGATAATTCGTTAATGCAGAGTCTAGGAAGGGGTTTTAAAAGTATAATCATTAGGGGCTTAAGTCTGCTCACCTTTTTCCCCCTATTTCTTTTTATTATGGAATATTTTTAAGTATGAATGGAGCAAATACGAAGCAAGTGAACACTCAGATTTTAAAAATTCCTTATGCCAGGCTAACTTCACAGCCAAGAAGCAGTGAAGGAAATGTTTTCTGTAGGGTGACTCTGTATTTATTAATTTATTCTTGTATTAGTGTTAGATGGCAACGTGATGTATTAATAAATAAACCATTAGTAACATCTCTGCCTTTCAAATTTGTGAACTTGTTTATAGAGGAGCTTCAGAAATGTTGGTGGGACTTTTGCATGCAACATTCCAGGAGTGCTTCTGATTGTAGCTGCAATGTAGGGAATAACATTTTAAGAGAATACATGGAAACTGACTATGTGAAACTGATATTTACTTTGTAGCACTTACTTTTGTCAATTATAATGTGTGCAAGCTGTAGAACAGTATCTGTAGATAACACAAGAAAGTGGGAAGCTGAATAATATGTGACGTACTCACTGCTTGGCTTGCCAATGCCCAAGTTCAAGTGTCAGGCTCAGACTGGGAAGACTCCGTGCCCCCAGAATATTCCTGCATTTTTGCATTGGTGCTATGCTGCTGGGTTCGTGTCAGGTACGTTTGAGCCAGGCTAATAACATACTCACGAACTCAGGACCTTGGAGTGGCCGAACCAGGAGGAAATCGGAGCAGCCAAGTCCATACACAGACAGAGGAGAGTGGAATTTTCCGAGAATCAGAGCAGAGAGATCAGGTTTGCTTACGGGATCTGTAAACATAAAGCCTTAAAGGTTTGGGAGGGCTCAGGGAGCCCAGCAGGGAAGCATGGAGAGCGGGCCCTGGGGAATAACAGGGGGACATTGTTTTGTAGTGGTTTAAACTTGGGCCCGGACAGAAAAGGAGGAGGAAATTGGCTGCAGAGGAGAAAGTGCCTGCAATTTCTGAGAGGGAGTGGAAGAGAACAGAGCGCACTACTTAGACGTCTCTGGCTTAATTCCAGTGAGTGGAAATAGAGGCAAGAAAGTGCATGTGAGCATTTGTCGTGTTACCATTTCGTGTGTTCTTACGTGACCCAAAGCAACAAAAAAAAATCTTGCTGGGGATCCTTTAAAAAAAAAAAATTTGCCTCAGTCGTCATGTGTATGTGGGGATGGGGAACTGAATACCCGCAGGCTGCAATGGGAAGAGTAAATCTCCCTAAAACACTGGGGAGTTTGCAAATGCAGGCACACAGGAGTTCTGACTGCACCATTCTCACGGATTGCTCCTGCCAAGGCAGGTGCTCTCCTGTCTTTCCTCTCTGCTCCCTGCTTCGTGTCCCTGCCAGTGCACGCGTGCTGGTGTTCGCCTGGCCTTTGCAGGCTCGTTCATCTCCTTAGCAGGGGGCTGCAGGTAGGAGCTGAGCTGGGACTCGGATGGCAGTTGGGGACGGCTTCCCGGGGCTGGGGGAGAGGAGCTGACCCCAAGCCCCATTTTCTGTGTGGAGCACCAGCCCTCGGAGCATCGGCCATCCCTTCTAAACCTCCCTTGCATCAAGCGTCCCTTGCTCTGGGCTCTCTCCTGCTTCGCAGTATACAAGACTCACCATCCCAGGTAGCAGGATGAAAATCACAAGTTCATCTTCTGTTAGCCCTGCTGTTTAAGGCCCCTAATGCTCTTAGTTTTGTGATGTTAGCGGAGGCTTTATTGCGGTGTGATACCATCGTTCTTGGAAGTTCAGGCGCGGGACCACATTGCCTGTGTGAGATTTGTGGCTTGGAAGTCATTGTGGCCAGAGTTCGTTCCAATCCAAGGAAGAGATGCGCTTACTGCCGTGGAGTTAAACTAAAAATAAATCCCCTCTTGCAAAAGTATGCATAATGCTCCGTGTGCGCGCGCACGTGTTTGTTTTCATGCGCCATAAACCCCAAGATAGAATCTCCCGGTTTATAAGGGCTAATAATTTGTTCCCAGATTTAACAAGGTGCTTAATCGCGAGGCTTTCCCTAACTTGATTTAATTACAAGTAAATCATATGCTTGAAGTTAGGCTTGTGCTTAAATACCTCGCTGAAACTAAGTGAGCTCTTTTTGATGCTGTTTAATGGACTTGGAAGATTTATAGGCTGTATAGACGAGCATTTATGCACGTGTTATCCTGTGATAGCTGGAGTCTGTAACACAGGATCAAGGTCAAACTGTGAGTTACAACTGGCTCTGAGTTTCCATTAAACTGCTCCGATGCTTCTTCATTTTCATTTTATTTTTTAAGTAACAGGAGCAGAATTTTGTAACCTAGGCTTTGCTGTCTGTCCCGCTTAGTTTTGCAGATTTTTTTTTGGATGAACTTTATAATGTAAGTTAGGTGCCTTAAAGGGGAGTGTTTAAAGAACCGAATTACGAGGCAAAAATTGGAATTGCCTTTTATTGTGTTAACTGTGCAATGACTAGTGCCGCCTGTTAAGACTGCGGCAGATCGCTTTAGGACATAAAGCACTTACTGCCCACCATTTGGTGAACAGGGAAAAAAAAAAAAACATGTATCAAGTTTTTTGCAATTAAAAATCTGGAAAAACTTGTTTAAGAAAATGTTAGCCCAATACCACGCATCTTTTGTCAGTATAATGTGCAGACCTGAACACAACTCTCTTTATCAACAGTGCAGTGTTTCATATTTAATCAACACCAAATGAAGTGCTTCCCTCACATGAATGTAACACAGATCAAGTCTCAGCCAAAGCAAATAAAAGAATGAATGCTTTGTTAATCATCCATAACTAATTTGTGCATACACAGAAAAAAAAAAAATGAAATCTGTTTTTGACAAGACCTTTTTCAGAGAAGCAGCAAGGGAGAATTGAATGTGTAATGTGCATTAGTAGGAGTGAATAGCAATGGGGAGATCTGAGATGTTTGCCCAGGCCTTCTTATATTTCTTGATAGTGACAGCGTTTAACAGAAACCCAAGATAAGAGAAGGGAGGGTATTTTAAGTTGTTTGCCAAAATATAATAAGACAAACCTGTGCTGAAGCAGACATGGATGGGTTCCTGTATGCATTGCCATATATTCATAAGTATTGCAGGGAACGGCCACATATCTCTGTGACAAACTCTGCTAATAGATAATACACAGTGAAGAAAATGTTAAATGCATTGCTTCTTTGCACAGGGAATATGATTGTGTTGCTCTAGTGGCAGCGTGGTTATGGTTGAAAGGGCAGCTTCATTACAAGCCCCTGTTTTCAGACTATTGCAGCTTAGAAAAAAATCACCCATTGGACTGATTTTTTTTTATGCTTGTCAGCCTTGAGGTGAATTTTCCTTTAAGTGCAAAGTTGGAAAAAATCCATTTAGCTGTTTCCCTGATTTAAATAAATTGGGAGGGATGGACAGGCTTTTATAAACTCGAGATTTATCGTTATCGAAGAGCTGTGTTTTGGATGCTCTGCATTTGTCCTTGCTGTCTAAAAGTGGGTTGTGTTTATGAAACACGTATATAAAAAAGAAGTAACTACACCTGCACCGTGCACTACTCTGACTTGCGTGTGTGCATAGGGTGTGACAGCTGTGATGTCTTACATGCGTGAGCATGCCTCTCTTCTAGCTTCACACAGATCTTAATTTTCAGCTGCCTCCCTTTTACCCTAGTTCTGTGCCTACCCTTTCCCCCCCGCTTCTTCCTGCATACGTCAGATTCAGGTGGCACATCAGCACCATGGCGTTGGCTGAGACCCATTGATTCAATGTTTTTCTTTCTTCCTTTGCTCTGTAGGGAGGAGTGCTGCATGGGGGAACCACTGCTTGTGAACCGCACCGCTCTTAGATAACAGCCTGAAGGAGATTTGCATTTTGAAGTTACCTCAGAGTTTTTGTCCGTGATAGCGAGCTGCAGATTTGGATAAACGAGTAATCAAGTGGCGTAGGTAGGCGAGTTACACGTTCATATGAGGACACTTTCTTGCAGAGTCCAGTGGTTCCAGCACGGTTCCTATCATGGCCACGGAGCTGTAGGAGTTATGGTGGTCTTGCAGATGTCCTCAAGGACAGGAACTGGGAAAGGCAGTGAGGGGGAAGGAGGGAGGAGTGAGTGCCAGCAGGTCCAGTAATTCCTCCATAGCCAGGGGGCTGTTCCAGCTCTGCTGTGTCCTCTTGGGATTATGCATTTCAAGAGGAAGAGGATGAAAAAGGACAATCATGAATTTAATGATCAAGATATGTTGGTGCCCCAATAATAACTGATACGTTTGCTTCAAATAACATCATCTTGGTTTTTTTTGAAGTGATGTTTTAGCCTAAACGTAAGATATTAGGAATATGGTAAATAGTTTGACTCAAGAGCTCTGGTTCTGATGACAACGGTGGTCACTTGGGGAGCATCACAGCTTGGCACACAGGCATGGGACACACAGACCATGCATCCATTTGTTCTGTGCTCTCCGAGTTGCTCTCTCTGAGCATTTGTTTCCTCAGAAGAAAGCTTGCAGGTAGGCACACCTTGATGTACTGAGCAGCAGACCTTCCAGTGATTGTTGGATTATGTTATGTCGAACTATAAGCGTTCACTGCTCAGCGCGGCATATTACTTCAAAACCACCTTTCCCATGTCAAAGATTCTGGATCTTTGTCTCAAAGTTAAATCAAAAGAGAGTAAGGAAATTTAGAGCCTAAAATGGAAAATGAAAAGATGTAAGCAGCTAAAGGTGTGGCTGGCGTTTTTTCACATCTGAAACGAAACTAATAACGACTAGGTTTGCCCATTTTCAGAAATATATTTATTTATCAACTTTCAGCTAAAGACTGTCTTCAGTCAGGGGACACTAACTGGACAACTTTCTTACATAACTGTTGGAAGGTTCAGTAACACAGTTCATGGGATGCCTCCTCCCTGTGGAGACTTCCCCCTGGGTAAAATAGGGGTAAAGTCCCAGGCTCTGGAATGTGAGCTTACATGTAGATTATTTTTAACAAGCATTGTCTGTTGTTTTAAATAAATAGGTAAAATGAAAAAAAAAATAGTAGGATGACAGTTACCCTATAAGGCTCTTCACTTAATACACAGAAAAATGTGGAGCTGAGTTGCTGAGCAGTATATAAAGTCTTGGCTATCAAGGAAACTCCCTTGAGCTTACTGTGATGAACCAGAATTCTCTGGTTCCTACTTGTTGGTGGGAGTTTCTTCTATTTTTCTGAGCGTACTGCAGCTTATATGGGGGAAAACTACTACACAGATATTTTTTCTCCTGTTACCGTTAAAGGTTTGGAAACCAGCTATCATTTGCTCTTTGTCACCTTCTAGCTTTAGCTGAATTTTCTATATTTCTACTCTGCTTTAAGGTTAACTTCATAAAAAAACGTACAAAATGAACCCTTCAAAAATAGAAAAATATACCCAAACCAGGGAGAACACTGTATTGGGAGTGCTCCTGCTGAAGCAGGATGCCTGAGTTGCTCTCGGAGGGGGCCAGCATGCCACGAAGGATCCAGCCCAGAGGCACGGGGTGTGCAGAAAATGGAGGGCTGTTGTTTTCTGTCACGCCGCTAGCCCTGCATGCAGTGCCTTGTGCGACAGTCAGCATCACCTGCCGTGTATCAGCAGCAACCTGAGCCCAGGCTTCTTTAAATCCGCTCCTTTGGGAGCAAAGGTTTGTGGATTTAAACAGCTGGTCTGTAATAACAGGTTTCTCCACCAACTTTGGCCAGCCCTCCATGAGCGTGTGTCCTGTGTCCACGGCAAAACTAAAATTCTGTACAGGAGCTGCAGGAGGACTCACACGGTCTAAAAATGATTTGATCTCAGTAGCTCTTCCAAGTGATGTGTGTGATAATACAGGCGGGCTTGCACGTAGCTGTACAGGCTAGGGGAAATGGTCATGTACCTGGCTGCTGTAGCCTTTGGGACCTGGAAGGAAACATGCTGTCCCTGCCACCAGGCATGTAACAGTCCCAGCAGGAGAGAGCAAATGGCCACAAAAGGGAAGCAGCACAATAGGCAGTGTTAGCGCCTTACTCAGCACATTCGGGTCCGGGCACTGCATGAGAGGATGCAATTTGCGTCGATTTGCATCGCTATGGTGCGGTAGGGGATGGCCACGTGTACCAGGGCTCCTGAGCAGCGTGGCATGAGCTGTGTTGCTGCACGGGCAAGCAAAGGCACCTTCTTGTACGTTACAAAGCGCTTGCGTAGAACGTAAGAATGGAGGTACTTCAGCAGATGACTGGAGGTATCTAGAAGTCAACTTTAACCTGTCAGTAATGAAAAAGAAACTCGCATAGCATCTCTAGAGGAAAGCATCTAAAAGAGCAAGGAGGAGAAAGGGTAGAAATGCCATGGCAAGTGTTCCTCAGCATGTTACCTCTCATGTGCATCCCTCTTTGGAAGAGTTCAGGGGGTGTTCCCAATGTACTAAATGGCCAAGGCTGAGTATTTCAAGGTTCAGTAGTTCTCTGCTGCTGATCAAAATTACACACCTCACCTGTAAACTTCTCTCTATTGATCTTTGTAAACATCAAGATCACTTCAGAAGTGGCTACCTGTCTTAGGAGATCTAATGATAAATTGCAAGAATAAGATTTTGGTCTTGCACTTTTTTTTTTTTTTTGCCATCTGGTCAGTAAATGTCTAAAAAGTTTATTGTAGTTAGTATTTTTATTAGCAAAGCAGGACTTCTAACTACTACTTGGTTGTAGTTTGCGTAGTGTAGATGAAATTACTTCAGTTTGCTAGGTACCATTTCACTTTCCGAACTTCCTATCTGATGTTGATCTTTGGAGGCTTGCAGAGTGCAAAAGATCCACCTGAAGACGAATAGTGGGTCGACCTGTGTCATGTTGTGTGAGCTCACCACAGGTATGATTTTGGTAAGAAAGAGCCATTCATGACATCCCATGGCCTCTCAGGGCAGTGGTGAAATCACACTGGGCTTTCTAAAAGCAGGCCTTGGGAGTCAGTAGGAGCAGTAGTAGCAGATCTTTTCGTTGTGCTTACTCCAAGTGCTTGCTGACACTGAGTAATAAATGGCGAGTTGTGCTTCCAACATTCAATTCATCAATCTACATGCACTTATGTTTATATATATAAACCTATACGTATGCATATTTTATATATATATATATATATATATATATATATATATATAAAAACTAATACGTGTATAAAAAAAATCAAGTATAGCCATTGCAACGTTTGTTTTTAATTTCCTTTCCAGTTCTCATGTCTAGGGCTCAGACTTTCCTGGGATGTGCAGGATTTTTTAAACATTAAATTCTGCCTTCAGATGCATCATAATTCTTAGTAATGTTCTGGGTACCTTGAACCATTATTTGCTTTTAAACAAATTTTCAGCGCAGATCGTGCTGTCTGCATTCGGTCCTCCAAATCTCCCATCCGACTGTCTAAATTATTTTAACTGACATAGTTTCTAATTTACTCTCTCCAGTTGAGAGACCTCCCTGGAGCTTGTCTATTTTAGCATTTAATTGCTGTATACTCTCACAAATTAAATTCTCTAGTGATCCATTTTGCTCTGCTGGTGAAGCAGTGATCTTTCCATTGGAGCAAGATGGCGTTGGTGACTTGGCTGTCGGGGCTGGCATCCAGCTGCCGGGGAGGGAGAACTTCCCTGGTCCTCCCTGCAGCCTGGGGGGGCCTCGGGGGCCGGGGGTGTTGTGCCACAGGGTAGCTTTCCTTGGAAACATGCTCCGTTTAATTACAATGCCTCAGAAAAGAGAAATCCTCAAAACTTGTTCTTCTGTTTTTTTTTTTTTGTTTTTTTTTTTTCATATATAGCTAGGAAACTTGCTTTGTCTGATTATTTTGTACCCAAGTGTGAAGCAAAATGCTCCTATTTAAAATCTCCATAGCTTTGCAGGATTTTTTTTAGCGTTCTCATTTATAAAATGTGAAAAGACAGCTTCTCAAAATAATATGCTTTATGTCTTCCTTCTCTGGGTTACGGTTAAAACACATTGTTTCTTCTGACAAAAATAGCGCTATCCAGTTAGGAAACTTGTCTTTCCCATTTAGGTCTTTTTTGGATATTTGTACAGTGTTTATGCATCTTTTAATAGATTCTGGCTGGAGATGGAGACTTACCATTTAGGATCCAAATAATCCAGGAGTATGGTACTGTTTCATCTCGTTTCTGCTGAATGGAAACACTTCACTACATTTCCTCAATGTGTGTGTATAGAGAGGAGAGTATAGAGACCTAGAGACTTCTAGAGTATAGAGAGAGTGCATAGAGACCCCATTGGGTCTTGGGGATTAAAGACTGCAGTGTAGCAGGGCACGAAGGTCTGCACAGAGAAGCTGAGCCAGGTGTTGAGAGGTAAGATGCTTTCTGCTCTTTTCTGCAGTGGGACTCTTTCCCTAGCCCACATAGCCTAGAGGAATACATCCTGCAACTAAAAGCTGGCAAATACTGTGTTTATTTGGAACTCCAGAAGTGTGAGGTCTGTTGAACAGAAAACACAAAGCTGCTTCTTTCTTATTTGCACTTCTTATCTTAACCTTGAGGAAGACTCACCAGGAGTTGGTAATTACAGGACACAAGGTTGTTAATTACAAGTCATTAAAACGTATGTTTTTTTCAGGAAAGACAATTGCATGATATTTGCATTATTGCATTATTTGGAGCTCCTTTAAATGAAGGGTGCAAGTTCAGACCTTCCACGTGGAGGTGTTAATCTTTGGACTTGCTTCATGTGGAGGAGCTGGGTGCTGTTGAACACTGATAGGTGACTATCTGTCCTCTGCGATCATCTTCCATCCAAACATCTTTGTTTTGCAAATGTGGTGCAGATTAACCAGTCTCATTTTCTTTGTCAGAATATTTTAGTTCTGTTCGCTGTCAAAGGTCTGCTTTAGCAGGGAAAGAGGAGGAGGATCCCTCACACCAAAAATTCACAGCAACCTGTCCCCAAGGACAGCAGCTGGTGTTTCAGAGCATTTCTTCGCATTATACTGACTGTAGAAGTGATCAAGGTATGTGGGTCCTTCAAGCCTTCAATTCTGAAGCCAAGTACTTTATTAGGTTCTTAGGAAGTCTTTTGATTTTCTACGTTCATTTTTGTTTTGCTAGCTTCTACAAAATGTGAGGCAGCAACTCCAGCAGTCAGGTGTGTGTCAAATACCTGGAAGGATCATTGAGGCTTGTGCTTTTGAACAAAGACCATACAGTTAAAATGAGAAAAGTTGAGCAATTAAAAAATAAATAAAAATGCATTGTGATTCCTGCTTTACCTTCTACAAAATCCCACGTGCTTTTATGAGACACGAGTAAGAGCAGATCAGACTTTTACTATTGAATGGGTGCTATGATATGAATATAATAGGAATTATTTATTCTTCTACAAAGGTTCTCTGTGGTTCTGGGATCACTTGTGATGTGTGGTAAGTTTTTTTTGTTGGCTTTTTTTTTTTTAAACAAATGCTACAACCTTTCTGGGAAGTGGTAGCTCAATATGTTCTGGCATTTAAAGACAAACTTTTAAAAGTTGATTGTATGGGAGGGTAGAAAGCATAACCCATTGTGAAATCAGTCAAGGACCTAAGCACTTTGGGAATATCCTTCTCGGGCAAAAAGACCCTCCTCCCTCCCCCATTTGTATAGCTAAAAACATGGAATGCTAAGCATATGCTTTTTAAAAGGAAAAACACTGCAACAGAGGTATAAAGATCTTTATTGCTATTATTTATAAAACTGAAGTTCTAATAGACTTATTTTTCTGGGAGACTAGGAGGACTTAAACTCACATATTAGGGCCAATAAAACTTGAAAGAGTAGAGGCTGGTTTTGTATTTTAATACAATAAATAGACATATTTAGACTCTTATTTCAGTTGGAACCTGAAAAATCAACTTCTGTCTTTAGCCCACGAGAAGATTATAAAATGAATTCCTTTCTCGGGAAGGCTGAACATGAGTGCCAAGTGTGTCTTACTCTCTGCAGCACCTCTGGGCATTCAGTGCTAGGAGAATCTCCTTGCACACGGCTGTTCCGTACTGGCATACAGCTGCATGTGCTCATCTCCTCCTCCGTACCAATTCACCCAAGCAGATTTCACAAAAAATTGTTGAGCATCATCTTCACTGGGAGAACCTCGCCTCCTTCCCGAATCAGGTCGCAGTCACTCTCTGGCCCGGATAACTTGAAGCTGCAGATGCCAAGAGGATCAGTTGTAGGATAAATACATGAGTGGTGAGGATGTAATTCTGCGTCATTCTAAAATTCTCCTGAGTCCATGGCTGTGTCCAGCTTTTAGGTTGAAAGTTTAACACTCTGTCCTTTCTCCTCACTTCAGATTCACTGTCAAACTGGTCTTCTGGATGGTTTTGCTGCTTTGCTTTGACTTTTTAGTAGTATCACCTTCATAAAGACAATGTGCATCTCAGTTATTTTATCAAAGAAATTGTTATGAAGTAGATGTGCTTCTTTAAAAAGAGAAAAAATGGCGTAGTCTTTAAGGGAAAACCTAATTTCATCACTTGGCAATAATGAACTAAGTAAGAGTTTTTCCACATAATCAAGTTATGTTGCTATCCATCATTTCAGTAAGAATAACTGTGATGCCACAGTACAGATTTTAGGCAGCTAGGGTGTAATGGTTTGTTGTTTGCAAGCAGAAGGTCACCCCAATGGATTCAAAAGAGAATGTCGTCTGTGTGGCAAATGTTTCCTGGTGACTACAGCCCACCGGCGGGATGTTTGCCTTTGGGCTGGCTGAAGGGGAGGGCATAACTGCAGTTATTCTCCAGTTTCTGCTTGCTCCTTTTCTGTTTGGCAGAAAAGTACATGCACTGGAATTGGCAAGTCGTTTTTACCACGCCCACTACATAAATATTTGCACACCACGTTATATATGGCAGTTTTCTCTAAATATGCTATAAAAAAAGGGGGAAAACTAGAAGAGGGTTAGCAAACTTCCTTTCTGTTCACATTGAGCACTATTTTCACACCATAGTGTGAAAATCGAGACATTTTGCATTATGAAACAGGTTCCTCTCAAGATGCAAACTGCTTCCGTATCTTTACCTAGTGAAAAAGAAATGCCACATCTCTCCTGGTGCTTTCCAAACAAACCTGGCAGTAAGTCTTGGCTGTCTGTAAGGAGTTGTAACATTCAGTTATTCGCAAGGTGCAGTACAATGACAGATTACTGTCGTTAGTATCTGTGTAATAATTGAAAGTCCCTGATTAGACTTTCCATTTTACACGTTGTCAGGACCTTGGACCTTAATCTTGTTCTCTGATTGACAGTGGCGGCCGGGGAGAGAGCGCCTATATTGTTTGTGGTAGTCGCATCTGTGCAACTGGCGTCAGCTGAGGGTATTTGCATATTCTTAAGTATTGCTTCTGAGAGGGCCTAAATCCTTCTCAAGTGTTTGATGCATTTTTGAAATTCATTCATAAGGTATCTACATGCACTAATAGTTCTGTATAATATTGCTGTGCATAATCTGACAGATAAGGCTGGTTTTTTAAACAAGGTATTCTTTGGGGATGACATATTACATTCTGACTTATTCTGCTGGGCGGAAATGTCAAGTACTTTGAAAAAGGATGCTTGAATGTTTTGATTGAATTAGTATTCTTTATTCAACACAAATTGTCGGCTGCAATAAAACATAGCTGTATTGTGAGAATAGTTTTCAAAAGAGTTAACAGCAGGGCTTTTTTGTTTTATTTTTGTTCCTGGAGCTTTATTACATATAATCATTCCTTTGCTGCTGATATTAGACACAACAAGAGAGTAGATTCTTAGATGCATTTTAGATTAGTTTGTCTGAATTGTTAAACTGTGAGCAGCATCTTTATCGTGACATACTTTTTGAAATACACCTTGGCTTTTTATCTTTCTCTTATCTTGCTTTTTATTTTCTTTCCTTGCAAAGTTTTTATCAATATTTTTGGAACCATTGTCAGCCTTAATTTCAGAAACCTGTCACTCTTGCTAGTATGCGTGCAGCACTAGTGAGGAGTACCATCGCTTTGAAGAATATCCACATGTTGTATTTGAGCACTGAGTACAGACAGTGGTTTGCAATATTAACTTGATAGTCCAGTACCACTACATATAGAAATATATGTGTAATTGAAAGCTATGTCTTCACGGGTTGGATCAACGCCTGCTCCAGTTTGCCAAAGGAGTAATGTGTTTCCCCCATTCTTAAATTGATACCTGTTGTGGTTGCTACTATAAACTCAAGCCCTGAATGACTTAGGGTCTCTAATGGAAGACCACTAATCACAATGGAAGTTGTCTTTTTTATATTGCATTAAGCATGTGTTCAAAGGGCCACCATTAGTGGCTGTGACCTAGGTGTAGAAGTGGGTTTCTGTCTCTTAAAAGGACCATAGGTATCGCTACTGCTTACATACTTGAAAAAAGAATGATGTGGATTTAATTTGTTTGTTTGTTTATGAACATGCAGGTTTTAGTGAACAACAGCTTTTATGTTAGTTTTGTTTTTCCTT
Organism: Cygnus olor; assembly: GCF_009769625.2. Lineage (NCBI taxonomy): Eukaryota > Metazoa > Chordata > Aves > Anseriformes > Anatidae > Cygnus > Cygnus olor. The sequence goes on from NC_049171.1 coordinate 109,796,576, forward strand.
TGCTTTCAGGAATCTCCTTCTGGCCGCAGAAAAGCTCTTGCCACCAGCAGCATCAACATGAAGCAATACGCAAGCCCCATGCCTACACAAACAGATGTCAAGTTAAAATTCAAGCCTTTGTCGAAGAAAATAGTATCTGCCACACTACAATTCTCTTTATCTTGTATTTTCCTGAGGGAAGGGAAAGCCACGTAAGTTTTCTGTGTTCTTTTTTTTTTTTTTAACACACACAAATATCCTGCTTCATGTTGCTTTTCAAAGTGTTCTTTGGATAAATAGCTCTTTCTGTATAGAATGGCGGAATTAGAGAGAATCCTTTAGCATACCTATCATTCCTGCCATACTTAGTTTCTTAGTCTGAGTAAGAGCCATTTCTTACTCTGATTATAGCCCTGTGTTCTTCAGAGACAAATAGCTTGTCCTCTGCCATTACAGACATTTTAAATAACAGCAGCTTAAGAATATCTACATGTTTGAAAGCAGCAGGAGTGTCCGTTTGTGCGTGTGTGTACTTTTCCAACAATACCCTTAGCAGACTGCAAGGGAAATGTGGGAAAGAGCACCTAGTTCTATTTCACAAGAAACGGAAGAAAGACAAAACCACTTGCAAGGTGAGAGAGGGTGGAGTCAGAAGTCAGATTTTGGGTCGAACATAAGAACCTCCTGTGAAATGACTTCACGTGGGCACTGATTACCACTGCCCCTACTCACCCACCTAGTTCTGTCCCATATTTCAACAACCTGTGGAGCGTGCAAAGCATACAAGTTGTTTTTCCATATACTATAACCTCTCCTGCAGTTTGTCAGATTCAAGTTGTAGGATGTGAACAACTCTATGTGGCTGGAGGATGGACCATTTGTCACCCATCCCATTTTGCTCTTCCTTTCTGTCCCATATAGGCTATGGGAATGTGAGAAAGGCAGAACAAAAAGAGGTAGATCAGAAAACTACTGTTTTAGTGGTTCTTTTACCTCTTTGTTTGTTTGTTTCTTTTCCCTCCAAAAGGCTAAGGGTTTACTTACTGCTCCTGTTATTCTGAATATACTTGGAGACACATGGCACTGTAGTACCCCCAGATTGTTGTATTAACAGCTTTCCAAAGCTTTGTTATGGCACACATTTTGACATAAAAAGGCTATCTTTTTGTTCGTATGCTTTAAAACCCACAGATGCATTCATTAGTATTACTATTTCCCTCCTCTGGTTAACCCATTGGGAACTACATTTAGAGCTATGATATAAATTTTATTCATATATGATGAATATATTTTTGATATTTTGATATATTAAAATATAGAATGATATTTTGAAGTATTTAGCTGTGGTTTAACATGGCATTGCAGCTGGAAGGAAAAAGTATCAGATAACCTCCTGACTTTTGGGGAATAATCAGCATCTATGAACTATAAACAGACTACTACAGCTCTACTAGACTCTTAGGGCATTTTGAGGCCATAATTTGTAAAAACTGACCCATTTAAGATGGCATATGCCTTCTTCCTGTTGAAATTGACTTGTCTCAGGCTGTAGACTTCAAGTCAGATAGACTGTAAGTTGACAATAGGATTTTAATATTAACCTGAACCAGGAATCTGGGAAAAAAAATAAATCAAAACCTGGTGTTTATGAAAGCATTGATTTTTCAGTATGTGTAAATAGAGAATGCCCTACGAGACAGGGTAAGGTAAGAGAGAGAATTCAGGTGTCAGATACATGAGCATACGAGAAAATGCCTGGGCTGATTTACAGCCTGTTGTAGTTCTATAAAGTGAGGTTCACTTTTATTTTGTGTGTTTTATAGAGAAAATATGGCAACCTTTTGCTGTGCAACACCAAAAACCTTACTTCTTAGACACAGAAGAAAGATTATAAATACATAAAGGACAGTTTAAGAGAAGGAAATAATGCTTTGGAGACCTTTTTATTTCTAAACTTTACATGAGCAAGTGTCATACAAGATCTGAGAACTAACTGCTTCCAGCTATTTGTCTTCAGTGCATGAAAGAGCCTGCCTTTCAATGCAGTTATATAGTATAGTTGACTCTACTAATGCTACATTTTTTCCCCTGTGCTTAAAGAGTTTATTTAACCTATTGGTTATCAAAACAGGAAGATGAAACCTGGAGGATTTTGCATGAATGGAAAGGTCTTTGCAACTTCTTGATAGTTGCTTACTTTATTTTTACAAATAGTTACAGAGCACTTAGTTGGCCCATGTAACTGCAGGTTCTGTAGTGCTGATTACTTTGAAATCAGAGTTCAAATGATTGTCCTGAAGAATTTCTGATTGTAGCATGTTAAATCACTACTTTTAATGCCATGTTTTAAGTGCATCTGTTCCCATGCAGATTTGAGGAATGTTTAGTTAAGTCACTTTCATTAAGTCATTTTCATTCATGCAGATGGTACCTTAAAAATAATTTGTATAGTTTTCCTAGCATTATTAGTCACAAAATCTGTGCACCTAGTTTTATCATGATCACAGCTTCAAAGAACATAGAGTCATTCTACCAATACAGGTTGGAAGGGACCTGTAGGGTTATTTAATCCAATCTCCTGTTGAGAGGAGAGCCAGCTGTGTGATCAGAGCAGTTTGCTCTGGCTTTATCCCATTGGGTCTTGAAAAACTCCAAGACTGGAGACTGTGCAGCCTCTCCAGGCAACCCATGCCATTGCTTGATGGTGACTGCCACACGTTTTTCCTTGCATCAGATTAGAACAGCTCTGGTTTCAGTTTGCCTTTCTGCTGTCTGATGACTCTCTTCCTCCTGCCTTGCACCACTGTCTTCTCAGCCATGTCCTCATAGGTGCTGGTAGACTGCTGCCAGGTGTCCCTGAAGCCATCCAGCTCTTATCCAGGCTCCACGCATCCATTTCCCTCAGCCTCTCTTTGTAGGGCAAATGCTCCTGCTCTCAGCCAGCTCAGTGGTCCCCTGCTGAACTTGTTCCAGTTTCTCAACACCTTTGCCTGTACCGTGAGACCAAACACTGGGACCAAGTACTCTGTATGCAGTCCAACGAGCTCCAAGTGAATGCGAGTCATGACTGCCCTCAGTCTACTGGCTGTGGTCCTGTTAGTGCAGATCAGGATGCTCTTTGCCTCCTTTGGCTGCCAGGGCATGGTGCTGGCTTGCTTTGAGCTTGCTCTCTGCCAAGATCCCTAGGCCATTTTCAGCAGAGCTGCTCCTCAGCCAGGTAATCTCCAGTCTGTCTTACTGCAAGGAGCTAAAAAATACTTGATTAATCCCAATAAACCTAATGAAATGGTTTTCAAAGAGAGGAGGTAAGACCACTGGTGCTTCAGGAATGATAGGTTCTTAAAAAATCTTTTTTTTTTTGTGGAACAAATATAGAATGTCTATTCATCTGAATCTGCCTGCAGTCATCTTTTCAGCAAACGTTTGATGTGAAAGGTACAGTCATGTGAAAGATATCTATATCTGTGTGAGAGAGACAGTCAGATAACAAGTGAAATTGGCCATTGGTATGTTTTTATACCGTTTATGAATTTGTGTATTTAAGAAAGGGATTCTTACCTCTGTAACAGTGTCTGGAGTTTTGAATCAATCTAGTGATAGGTCACATGCAGTGTACGGACAGTAGCTCTGACCAAGCATTTTCACTTTAAGCAAGGGAGACCAGATGTGTATTCAGTAACATTTCTGGACTGGCTTACAGTTTTAAGAATCAGTTATTAAATTAACTCTTAATGCAAGATAGCACCGTTTTTTACCATTTGGAATTATGTTACAAGAAACCTTTCCCTTCAGAAATTAATATACATGAGTGTTTTCATTTTGTTCTTACACTGTATTCAAGATCAGATCTGAGATCAGAGACCTCCCTGAAGAAAAGAAGGCATAAAAACATTTAAAGGATTTTTAATAATGCAGTAGTATCAGATGTGGTATTAACAGACTCCATTTTAATGCCTGGTTTGAAATTTATTGTTTAGGGATGAAGACATGCAAAGCCTGGCTAGTTTGATGAGTATGAAGCAAGCTGATATTGGAAATCTAGATGACTTTGAGGAAGACAATGAAGAAGATGAAGAAAACAGAGTGAATCAAGAGGAAAAGGCTGCGAAAATTACAGGTTGGTTTTGCCACAAGGATGGTAAAAGAGTTTGCTATCCTAATTGCCAACTGTGTTCCCCAGAATTTATCCATATGCTTTATTTGTGTTTTGCTGTAAAGCAATCCAAAACAAAATCTAGGATAATTTGAGCAAACCAGAACCAATAACTGAACCAAGTTTAATTTTTGTGAATTTAGGATAATTGATTAGTGTGTGTGTATGCCTGCTCCCTGTTTTCAGGAGAGAGTACGTGAGGCAGAGAGCATTTTAGGGAAGCAAAGAAACAATGCGATTCTGTAATGTGAACAGAGGACTAAAAGGCAGACAGGAAAGGCCTAGTGAGTGAGAAAGCAAGAGGATGAGCAGAAGTGAAATAAGCATGTGAAAATAACTGTGAAGTGAATTATGCCATCAGTAGGTGCTGAGATTCTGCTCGGTAACGTGGTAATTCCAAGCAGCATACTTCTTTTGCTTGGGAGTGTCTCATGGAAATGAAATCAGGAGACTTGGTGTCTTCACCAACCCTTCAAACAACCTTACTACTATAATTCCATTGAAGTGAGGTGGTATAACCACATTTGAATTTCTTGCTGATGAAAATGCTTAATGTGTCCAGGATAGCTGAAGTAATCGACGTACGTTAGATCAGGATGTGATAAATTGTTGGCAGATATCATTGTATAGTACTGCTCAAGATGAGTTCTGTAGGAATTCTTCGTGTAAGAAAAGAATCAGGAAAGGACAAAGGAACTTTTTGTTCCAGCCTTCTTGCCTGCCAGTGATTTTTAAAAAATGTCTGTTAAAATAATGGGATCCTTCTGTAAAATGGAGTAGAGCATCTCAAGCAATGAAGTGAATTCTCAAATCTATTTTTGAAAGTCTTGAGGAACCTTGGTTGGGTGTTTGGAAACATTACTTGCCTCTCTTCTTTTTGAGCTTTTGTTGCAATTGAAAGGTTCAGCCTGAAGTGATTATTGCTTTGTTACAGTTATCGTTGTGAAAGGATGCAAATATGTTTTCTCCATGCTTTACATATTCAATTAAAAGTTTTGTACCATAATCAAGTCTCTACTTATGCTGTATTTGTCTGGGACATAGCAGATTGGTAAATCCAGAATGAAATATTTGAGAGGGAGAGATGTCTTGCAAGGAGTAGTGAAATACCACTCTGGTCACACTGAAATCACCCTGCAGAGTCTCTGCAACCAGAATAATTCATCTGCACGTTCAGAACAGCAAACAAACACTGACGTGTTCAGCAGGCACTCCTATAATCCCCGAAAGAAGGGCACATGAAGGAGATGCTACATAAAGTTTATATAAACTATTATGCAGATATATTTTATTAAGATATGCCTGGATTCTGCTCTGAGGACTGCTACAGAAAACCCACGTGCAGAAGGACACCAGATGAAAAGCAGCAGATCTTGCTTCTCAACTTTACTATTCTTGCAGTGTTCAGCATCCAAATGAGCAACACCTGAACACACAGAAAGCTGCTGTAGCTCAGTCTATTCTGTCCACTGTCCTTTGTCTACGTAGTGCCCATCCCTGGAGGTAGATGGGGAGGGGTGAGCTGACTGACATACGTTAGGGTAGTTCAGAGCCTTTCCTCCCCGTACACACAATGTCAAGTCCTATCTTGAAGTTTTAGAGGCATTTCAGCTGTTGCAGCTATCGTGGTAAAGGCCAATATAAGATGTTTTAAGCAAACATTGCACTAACTACTTGCAAGGCAGAAGCAATAAGTACTTATTGAATTATGGTATCTGCTCATTGTTCAGCCTGTTCTGATCTGTGTTCCAATGATACAAGATGGCAGGGCCGGCTGTTTTGTGGATGCATCATTCAGGGCACCGAAGGAGGAAGGGTCAGCCTCAGAGCTGTTCGGTTGGCTGTAAGAGCTGAGTTGCTTCGTTAGCCTGACTAACTTTTCCTGAGCTAGACAAGAAGGATAGGAGGGCTATTGAAGGCGAATGAGTACACGTAGTTTTCCAAGTAAATGGGAGAGTATGAAACAAAGGCGGTAAGTAAACATTTATAAATAAAATGTAAAGGATCCATTTCAACACGTGTTCAAGACAATGTAAAGGCTTCTGATTTCATTGCCAGTTGGAGTGACTCCTGTGACAAATATAGTGAGTGGGAAAAACTAATAAAACACCAGGACAGCTCAGGAGCAGAGGAGAATGGGGAATGCTGTCTCTGATAGCTAGAGGTAGGGATCATTGTAGAAAAATAGGAGGAAATATAGAAAGAAGGAAATTAGGGAACAGAACTGATGTGGTGATGTTCTCTTTTTTAATTTATTTTAAAAATAATTGTGTTCACAGAATCCCATAAAGTTAATTGAGGAAGTTACATAACCCTTTTGAAAGCTTGCTGCTCCCAACATTTTCTCATCTCTTGCCTTGTTAGGGTGTTGGCAGCCGAGCGGGCTGGAATGCCTTCGCTGACTCACAGTCCCCTACGGCAAATCACTTTGTCTTGGTGTGCCTGTTTTCCCAACTGTAAAATGGGGATACTGGCTATAGGTACTTCACAGGAACGATGGGAGGATTGCAGAGTTAGTGTTAATGTTTGTAAGCAAGCTTTGAAAAAGCGAAATGCAAGTAGTAAAACAGAAGGGATTATTATCTTTTTGACTCAAGTTCTTCTCATAGAAACGTTGGATGACTCCATGACTGAAATGTTGTCATTCTCAAGCAGCAGCTACAGGTGTTGCTGCCAGTCTTTTTCACAGACGCTGTTCCTTTTGCAGGGTTCAAGAATTAATAAGTTTTCATTCGGTCCCAAGTTACAGTTTTATAGATGAATAAATATATCCACTACTAGGAGAACGTGAGAGACCTGCTGAATAGGGCTCTAGATGGTGCAGGTGAGTTAGGAAACGCTGCTTCTCTTCCTTGATGTGTTGCCTAATGCTGGGCGAGTATCTAGGCCTCTGTTTCTTCAGCTATGAAATCATTGATGCAATTCTGACCTACCTCAAAAGCACTGAGGAATGCGGTGTGGTCAACACAGGAGTTATTGCCATAAAACTGAACTTAAGACGAGACTGAAAGATGTTTTCCCTTCAAAACACCAGTTCCATTCAGAAAAAAATCTCCTTCCATCTCAGACATTTTCCCCTTCCTTCCCAATGTTTCTTCTTTAAATTTATCACATGTAAAAGCTATATCTCCACCTAACTGTTCTGTTTTGTGTGAACATAAAAATAATGTTTGTATCCATGAAATTCAAAGTTTCAAATATTTTAGCTTCTATGTTAATTAAAAAGAAAAAAGATGAATTAAAACCTGCTAGATTTATCCTGTCTGTAGTCCTCAGTTGAAGACGAGGCATTCCAATGTGCTTGAATGAATGTGGCTTGTAACTCTCAAACTTAGGGTAGTAATCCATGCATTGCTTCCCTTTATGTTTTAATTGCTACTTAGCCTTATGCTGAAGTTAATGGTTGCCTCACGCTCCATCCTATGGGAGCGTGAAGACTCTCCTGGGGTGCCACATGGACTGAGCAACATGCCCATGTGCGATCTGTTGCAGGAGTCTGCACCTCAGTGTATTTCAAGAGCAGGCTTCTGGAGACCAATATGGGTAACTCTTTCTTGCCATTTGCAAAACCATACATCTCATACAAGTTTCAGATACCTTTACTCTTTTTTTTTTCAGTAGCACCAAGCTGCTTTAAAAAAAAAAAGTGAGAGAGAAGGAAGAAAAAAACCCTGGTGATTTATACACTGTACTTGTAGAACAAGCTAATATACGTTTGTAGATAATGAGATATATAAAAAAGATAATATAGGGCATAAATCTCCAACCTACCATTTCCACTCTCCAAAAAATGACATAAACCTTTTAATATTGTAATGAGAAACATTGTAGTGCATACGGGTGTTTAGGTTGGCAGATGAGACCAAGTGATTCAGACCACATCAAAGAATTCCCTTTTTTTAAAGCTCTGAATTTAATTTGTTATTTTCTGACAATAAAGACTGAATCGTAATTGTTTTATTTTTTTTCACATGCTGGAATAATAAACTGTAAATCATGTCAGCATCTCACTCTGTTATAAACTAGTAATTTATTTGTACTAGTGTTTTATAAGGTCAATTCTGTTTTATTTGAGTACAGCAAGGTATTTGCCTTTGTGTATCTTGAGTCTTAAATATTCTCACAAGACAGCATTATATTGTTCAGATCTCTAAGGTGTAGACATGATTTTATAATGAGAAAACTAAGAGGTTTTGGGTGGTTTTGGTGTTATTTTTTAGGACAATAGTCTTGTTTGTTGGCACTAAAAAGAAGGAAGTGAGGATGGTGAAATTAACTCTGTGTAGATAGATCTAATCTCATCCAAGTAGGTTTTGATTGAAGATCAAGACTACCGAGGAGGTGCAGTGAGGAGGAATTCTGCTGTGCCTTTGTCACTGTCAGAATTGATTACGCCCCACAGACAGTGGCAGCATAGATCTGCATTGATTTGCAGATAGGCACAGCTTTGCAAAGTGATTTCAAATTGGAAAAAAAAGATTTTAACCAAGTGACCGAAATACCTTCAGGTTCTAGACTCTGTTTTTGCCTTCAGCTTCTTTATGCTGTCTGTGAAGGCAAGAAAAGAAGAGTTGGCTCACCTGGTGAAAGTGTTGCCCTATGAAAAAGTCCAAGTCAGCCCTGCTGGGGAGCTCAGGGTGGCTGTGGGCACCAGCACAAGCTGGTACGGTCACAATGCTGCTCAGTTTTAACCATAGTCTGCTATCTTACTCCTTGTCATTTGTTCATAGAATGAAGATTACTATATGAGAGTCAGTGACAAAAGTTTGTGTTCCTAAACAAATTTGTTTGAGAAAAAGTCAAGTGCAAAACAGCAGCTGGAAGTGTTATGAAGTAATTTTGTGTATACCCAAGAGATTTGAGTTTAAAGGAAATCCAAGGATGGTTGGCTTGTAAATGCACGGTCAGGGCATCCGCACAGCTTCACTGGTGACGCCAGAAGATGTCATCCCTTTACTTCATTGGAAAAATGAGAGATGAAAAAACCTGATGGGGGTCAATGATATTCAAAGAGCAGGACTGTTTCTCCTGCCTGTTTGTGACCCAGAAGGCTGAGGAAGTCTGTCCCCTCTTCACAGGAACGGGTGCCCGAGGCCTTGCAGAGATGCCTCAGGCTCAGTACCTTTTGCTGCAGCACCTGTATTCGTCAGGTGCTGTGGGTAGGAACTACTCGGAGGGGATCAGGGAAGATTTTTTCCCTTTGGGTGCAGGAGTAAGACCACCTTGGTTTTTGTTTCTTTCTTTCCTTCCAGAATTAGGGAGGCATCAACGTTTTGATGAGACTTGAACGTTATGATCAATGCTTGTTAAAATGGTTATTTCATGGCATTCACAACTCTCCGCTATGGACAGAAGTTGAAATAGGATCTTACAAAGCAGTTGGGTGTTATTTGCCCAGCATTACATTAGAAAATGTAAGCACTGTGTGTGTTCAGTACGCGTTCTCATAGCACAATAGTGACCAATTTAGAACAATTATATACGTTCAGCTTGTCACAGGTAGGGTTTTCATGGAGACTGGTTGTAAATGATAAATAATCAGACTGTATGTGTGTGTATAAATAAATCAGATTGTAATAGGCGTACGCATGCGTTAGTTTTCTCTAGCCTTAAGGACTTGATAGGGAGGTAAATTGTTCTGGGGCTCTTTTGTTTCGATTGACAATGGTTTAAAATTTCGGTTTTCTTTGCAAGCAGGAAAACTCTTCAAATTATATTTAGTACATCTGTGTTTTGAACTGAGGTGCATAATTATCCACATAAAACTTAATTACTGTTGCTGACACTAGGAATCCAGCAATGTTTTGTTTATGTCCATTAACCGGGTTTCTTGTTAAATTATCACTGAAGAGTTCTGCACGGTTGCTTTGCTGTAGGTATATCGTTGTAAGGACTTGTTCTAAATGTATTCTCTTAATTAACACTGAATGTCTTCTCTTTTACCCTCTCTCCCTCCCTCTCTCCATCTTTTTCTGGTGACAGTGTCTGTGCCACTTCTGTTTCATTAAATGCCCTTGCCTTACGTTTGTCTTGACTGGCTTCTATTTACAGAAATTGTAAACCAGTTGAATGCTCTGAGCAGCTTAGATGAAGATCAAGATGACTGCATAAAGCAAGCAAATATGCCTTCAGCTAAATCAGCCAGTTCCTCTGAAGGTCTATGAGCTTTCCTCCTTTCTTTCTGTTTCTGATTGTCTGTATTTACTGTGACCTATTACCTTTTGACTCCTGCTTGTGTTCAGCTGTCAGTTTTATCTCTGTGCTTCCACCCAGCATGACTCTCAGTAATTTGTAGTGTATCCAACAGGTAACAACACGATAGAGAAAGAGACTATCCCCTCCACAGCTGCATTGTCATCTGATAATGAACAAGGAAAGAAAAGAAAAAATCACACACATACACAAAGAAAACAAAACCCAAGCCTAAAACAGAAGTTGTGTTGTCAATATTACTTGACCTCTCTAACTTGACAAAATACCTGCTCTCTGATTTTACATGCATGTTACCTCCAAAAATTAAAATTTCATGTTGGTAGTTAACATGTATGTGAACAACCAAAAAGAAATTGCAGCATTTAGCTGGTTAGATGTTCTGTAATATTTATTTAATGAGATAATAGGAAGCTTTCTTGTTATTCATTTCTGTTACATCATGTTCTGATCAGCAAATAGAAGTTTCATTCATTTCACTTTTTTTTTCTTCTCCTTTGTTGTTGTACTACTAAAGTGCATTTGCTTAGTTGTGCAGTTGGTGTCATTCCCTGGTACAGTGTTCAGAGGGACTGTTGATATGTGTTTAAAAAAAAAAACAACAACTTGAAATGTGCTAGATGAGCAGTTCATATGTATATTGAAGCAATATTCCCACTTATTTCTAGAGCTTATCAATAAGCTTAATTTCCTGGATGAAGAGGAACCAGACCTGGCTAACTCTAGTACGAACCCTTTTGGTGATCCCGATGCAGCAGAATTAAATCCATTTGGAGACCCTGATGCAGAAGGTAATGGATTTGTTTTACATAATTCATCACTAATTGCAAATGCTTAAAGAAACATTACATTTTTTTTGTAGGGCTACATATGAGGAATGCTATGTTGATAAACTACAATTATTGCATGAGGTACAGAGGTTGCAATAGCAGTAATCCAGTTGCCACTGGAAAATGGGTTTATCCTTTGAGTCACATCCTTAAGTGTATTTGCTCTTGGGGGCTACAAGCTTAGAGTTGTACCGGAGACTTTTAGACTTACCAGGTGTCCTACTACTGCTCACCTCATAGACTGCATATTCAGTTACATGAGCACAGCATACTGTCAAGTGCCTCTGTTCCACGTGGAACAATCTTCACTGCATCACAGCTATTCTTGGTTTAGGTTAGCTCTAATCTTCATTATTACAATTTAATTGTATCTCTTTCATTCTTCCCTTTTCACTTTTATGGCTTCCTTAGTTAAGCCTTCTGGCACTGCGCCTTGCACCACGTGGTAGGTGTTAATCCCCTTTCCAGACCAACATGCCCATTCTTGTTTTCTTTGGGTGAGAAATACAACCCCTTTAAGTATTTAATCAGAGACTTCAGCCACGAGGCTGAAAAGCAGCACCAGAATGGGGATCTCTGCTGTCCTCAACTCCATGTCCAGATGTGCAGATTTCCATCTGCTGCCATCCAAAAAAAAAAAAAATACCAGAAGATCTCTACTCATATTTTCCTGTTTGGTGCTCCAAGAGTTGTCTTCCCATAGAAGATCCCAAGAAGTATCTTTGGCCAAACCCTGGGAGCCATTCTGTAATGGCAGTAGAAAAGAACCATACCAGGCAGCTAAGAGCCCAGGGTACAGCGATGGCATTTCTCATGCCATGTCCAATGAGGATGCACTTCTGAGCTGTAGTTTCTGCCTGTGGGTGCTCTTTCTCTGGACAAGCTGAATGTTTACTTGCCACATGGCTTTTCTGCCTTCAGAATCCACAGAGGCTAATGTGGGTGGTGATTTAAATCATGTAATACTTGGACAGTGGTGTAGTCCTACAGTCTGTATTTCTCAAACAGGGGTGTTGCACTATCCTCTGTATTTGGCCACTGAAGCCATAAAGCCACTATCCCAGGCTCCTTCTCCCCATTGCAGAGTTGTCAGGTGTCAAGAGCTGCAGAAGTGAGTTGTCTGAGGTTTGTAGGTACTGATATATATATGGATTATGTTCTGGTGTCCAGATCTTTGGCTTCATTTCCCGTCTGCACCTCAGCTATGAATTCCCTTAGGATCAGAGGAGGAGGCAGAATAACCAAAACACTTATTCATTTAGTTGCCCATGCACAACTTTCTCTCAAAGACTCAGCCTGTATTCCTTTCTTTCTTCTCTGCTCTAGAAATAAGAGCTCCCTTCTCCCTGGAGAGAGCTGTCCAAGTCTTATCTTACCTTATCTGCTATCTTCCAAACCCAGCTTTTCTTCCCTTCCCAGTGAAAACCTACCGTCAGCGGCAGCCCTACTGACGATGAAATATAGGAACTAAGAATAAGTTCCTTCTCATCTCAGGAACATGGAGCTGGAAACTGGTTGTTTCTTAGTGTTGGAGTGACTTGATGCCTCATATCACGTTCCCCAAAGACTCCCCATCTATGTAGGTCACAGTTTTTCAGTCACTTGTGGTCCCTTTGATGGCAGCACGTAAATCTTTACTGCCATCTTAAAGCACAGTCATGGACACTTTTCCATTCCTCTGGATCTGCTCTGTGTACTTGGCCAGGCTGTTGGGTCCCCAAAGAAGACTCATCTACATGGCTGTGGGCAGCAACGCTGAGCTGTTGGGTGTGTATGTGCCAAATACTCCTCCCACACATTGTCACCCTCATGCAGCAGTCAACGTACAATAATGTGACAGTGATTTTGATAAACAGGGTGTCACTGGATTCTTCCTACTGTGTCATAGGTGTTTTTTATTTGGGAGGGATGGAGACACAGCGAGGTTCATGTGAGAGCAATGTGTCTTCCTGGAGCACTGAGCCGTGTGGAAATCGGAGGCGTCTCAGGCTGTCAGATCAAAAGTGGGACACCTGGTGTGGCATTTTTAAAGGTTTTGCTTTATGATTAGTGGCTCCCTGAGGACTTTTAGCCACCTTGGACGCCTCTGAGAAGTTCTGGCTCTTCCACTGCAGAGCTTCCTTGTCCCTATAATGGGCATTGATGGTGTTCATCCTTCTTGAGCTGCACCTGTCCTCCATGCCTCTTCCTTCAACAGAAAGTTGAGGGGGGAAAAAGTGCCGAGACAAATTAGTTACAGCAGGTCTGGTCTTCAACAACAGAGGGAATCTCTTAGGCCTGTCTACGGCTAATCAGATCAGTATCTACACATGGGGTGCACCTAGACATTACTGATTTGGGGAGATTTCCCTTTGCTTTGGACTACAATTTGAAGTCAGAGTACTGCAGTTGTTCTTACCCTGTCACCCTACCACAGAGGATTGCCTCGTTTGTTTCCCACTTGGCTACAGGTATAGTCTGTCTTAGTTTAGGACATTTCTTCTATGCTGAGACCGCAGTCGAAGTTTTGTTGCTGCTTCTTATGAAGCTCTTAGAGACCATGCCCACTTGTGTTTTTTTGTTGTTTTTTTTCCTTCCTTCAGTGAATGTGACCTTTTTGGTGGCCGCCTGGGAGCATGACAGAGGTTCAAGAGTACAAGGCAGATTTTCTCCTACAGGCTTAGAGTCACGTTACCTGTTTCACTTGCCTTGTGATCTGCTTAAATCAGGAGATTAACCTTTTATGCAAACAGGGATGAGGTATTTTTCGATCCACTACATGTTAGTCTGCTTTATCTTTGCATCTGGACAAAGCAAAGTCTTGAATTTAGATTCTCTGCGAAAGTTCAGAGGCTCTCCGTAGAATTTGTAACTTAATTTTGCCAAGACGTGTGGAGCAGCCACCTGGAGCCTCCTTTCCCAAGTACTTTGCCTTTGGAGACTAGAAGGCACGATGTGCCATTTGGCAGAGCAGCCCAGGGATATTCCCAGCGAGCCTGTAACCTGTGTGCTTGCTGAGATTGCTTGCAGTCACCCAGGGTATGAATATGTATGCACTGACAGTCACTCAAAGAGCAAGGAGGATTACTTGCCAGTAGATGCTTGTTTCCTAGACAGATATTACTTGTTCCTTTCCACAAACCAGCTACTTTCCCTCTACCTTTCTAATCCCATAATCATCTAACTCTGGGAATTCAGGGTGGAGTGCTCCCAGCATCCGTGTGCACACTGAGGGTGCTTTGCAGGGCAGAGGGTCGTCAGCAAACCGTCCTTGCCAGGTTTAAAAGTCCGTGGTGTAAAGGATCACGTACAGGGGAGTGAATATGCATATGAACAATTTGACTCAAAAAATCTTTCAGTCCATCTTCTGGTTGACATGTCAGCCAGAGCCTTATTCTCTCTGTAGGTCAACTGGACATTAGAAATCTGGAAAATCAAAACCAGTCTTCTCCTGCAATACATCTCTGCAGCTTTGATGCTAGACAATATGTTGACGATCGTACGAGGAGTGCCTTTTAGGTTGTCTTTTAGTTTCATTACAACAGAACTCTACAATCAGATAATTTTTGTGCAAAATATTTTACATGTGGAAGGCAACGTAGCCAACAAATGCAAATAGGAAACCACGTAACACTGTCAGTGTTCCAGGCAATTGTTTTAATTAGGTGGGGAATGCTGTATTTGAAGTTGCATGTGACCAGGATAAGTTTCCTGCAACACACCTGAGAAGTGAGAGTAACTATTTTCTGCCACTACCTCCCTTTTTCATTTAAAACAGTGTTTCCTTTACCAGTGTATTTCTTTACCTTGTGTGTAGACTTCTGAGCTCTCTGCAGCACGTGTTACACTGCAAATGAAAGTGGTTTTCTTCGCAGTTCTAAAACCCAGCAGCCTTACGGGATAGTCCTAAGGAGAGCAGTACAAGAACCAATATACGGGAGAAAAGATTACTCTCCTCTTTATATTTCATTATGAAATGTAATGTTGGTGCTGGTGCAGGCATTAATAAAAGTAAGAGAAAATCATCTGTGGTTTACATGGATGCCAGTCATTATGCTTTCTAGAAGTACTGGGAAGTACCATTTTTATTCTGTGCTGTTCATTACGCCGCTCACATCACCATCATGTCTGTGTGCCTGCCAGTAGTGCAGTAAATGGCAGAACTAAGTATCTTTCACATGTGGCTTGTTCTTTCATCCCTTGCCAAGGGGAAAGTTGTGTGTGTAATGTTTTGGTGGGGGGGTTGTTTGGTTTTAAGGGATATGTCACAATATGTTTGCGTTACAAAAGGCAAGTGGGTTGAAGGGCAGGGTGATTTTTGGAGATCCTCTGGGAACTAGAAGGCTGATTGTGCAGATAGGTAGTGCCAGTCAGTGATTACTATCACAAGCAGTCTTTCTCAGTGCAGTTAGGGCAGGTAGTGTCTCCAGAATCTGGCACAAGAGCAGATGGTGCTTCTGCTGTAGTAATACTCTACCTGTTCTCTTGTCACTCCTACCCCTGTGGCTTTATTACTTAACCGTGCAAAATTATTGTGTGTTTGACCCTTTGAGTGCCAAGCTGCAAATGTATTTTTTTAAAATCTGTGTAGAGACCTGCAATTAAAAAATGAGTTCAAGGAGTGACCTGAGTCCTGTGTTTTCAGCTGTGATTAATGATGGAGGGAGGCAGGAAAATAGGTAGTGCCATTGGTGTAAAATCGGCCTGAAGAAGGAAATAAGCTGTTTTGAAGCTGTTGAATATTCAGCCCTCCAAAATGCAATAACCAACGTCGTTAGCTCCTGCAGAAAATACACGTGTCTTTGTTACAGAGAAAGGTAACAGTGGCTGCAGCGTTAAGAGCAGTGGTGGTGGGTCACTGTCCTGGCAAATCAATTAGTTTTAGAGGAGCTCACAAAGTGATGACCAACACTTGACACAAAAGGTAGATACGAAGGGTTTCAGAGACCCCATGGGAGATATCCTGTCTGGGTTCAGGAGAGGGAATGCTTTCCCTGGATTTTTGGGGTCCACTCTTTGCTCTGCCTGCTCGTCGTCATGCTGCGCCTTGCAGCAGGAGCTTGGCTCAGAGAGGAGCATCACCGTGGCTGCTGGCAGAGCAGAATGGAGCAGATCCCAAAAGCTGTTCTCTGTTTCTGGAGGCTGGCTAATGAGCCTCCGGGCTGTGCTCCCCAGTGGAGGACAGGGACCCTCCCTTCTGCAGGGACAGTCGGGGAAGCAGAGAAAAAACAAATTGCCTCCTGGATGACAGTAGGAGAGACAAGGAGGGGAGGGACAAGCTCTTTGGGTTCTAGTGAGCCCCTGCAGAACCCTGCCTGTAAAAGTCTTAAAAGCGATACGTTTAGAAGCTCCTTAGCTCCTTTACTTTTAGCCTATGTGTAGAATTTTGTGAAATCTTTTAAGCCAAAGGTCCCTCGCTGCTGACCTGCAGTGCTCTGCATGTAAGACCAAACCTGTAGTTACTGCTGAGCCAATGAACAAGAGAAAGAAATTTGTCCTAGTTAAGGTTACAGCACTTCATCCATAGTGTTGAAATAGAAAGAATTGCAAAAACCATTTGCATTGCCCCTTAAAATGTATCAGATTTAAATATTTAACTCATTGTTTCCAGGAGAAACATAAAAGCAAATGGAAAATCAGGGCCTACCATGCAGTTGTAAGAGATGGTTTCCCTGAATGTTTTTAACTTCAGGAAATCCTATAAACATTCCTTCTAGTAAAAGGTCCCCCCATTTTAAACTGAAATGCATGCATCCAGCACAATTGTTTAATTGTATGAATATTTCTTCGAATGCCATGTGTGAGTTATCAGGAAGGTCAAATGGGTTGGTCCTAACAGCGGCTGTTTCTTTGCTTTGACTGTAAAGGGGTCTAGATAATTAGCTCAGCTGTAGGTACCCACCCTGAGGACATCTCGGGGCAAGCAGAGCAAAACTTCTGCTTGTCATCAGCACCTGCACTGGATGCTAAAGTGAGCCAATATAGGATCTCTCTTCCCATTTTAGCTTAAACTAAATGAAAACTTGCATTAGAAATATTGACCTATGCTCTGATGTATTTAATCTATAATGCTGTCAGAGATTCATGCTTGATATGATTGTATCTGTATTTTTAAAAGTTTTCACCTTCACCGATGTCTTTTCCCTTAAGTTAAACTGTTGACCTTCAATATTATCTTCTTTCTCCAAAACATCTCTCTCAGAAAGATGCAAACTTACGAACAAACCACCACAGCATCAGTGAGGGTATGAGCTTAACATGCGTCCCCTGCTGTGCAGTGACTGCCCTTTCTCCCAGGGTAAATGTAGTTTACATCCCGGTTATGAATGGATAAACATGTTGTATTTACTCTGGGGTAGGAGTGAACGCATGCTACGGTTGAAATACTGCAAATATGTTCCCTGTTCTGTCCTACAGTAGTTTGTCTACATGTCCACCACAGCTGAGATGTTTGTGTGACGTTCAGGTGAGGCTTAGCCAGCTTTAATGGAAACAGGACCTCTTTTTTTAGGTTTAGCTAAAGTTGTTATGGCAGCCAGCCCTGTTTTATTTATATATTTTCCTCTAGCCACAAGGATTCAGATTAATTAGTTCTTTTTTATAATATGTTTTTCACAATGTAAAGGTTGTTTGACTGTTAGGCATAATAATAAATTTCAGTGATCTCACTTCGCTTTCTTCTCATCCCATTTTGGTTCAATGTCTGGTTTACACTTCGGTCTCTTTTTCACCTCAGTTTTTGATGTGAGACAGTGTCAGCTGCATTCTGAAACTGAAGTTAAATGTAAGAACTCAGAGTATGTACAGAATTTAGGTGTGAGTGTACTGTATGTGTTGCTTCTTTAATGCTAAGTTAAACCAGGTTGGGGAAGGAATAAGAAACTGTAAACCTCACCCGGAGTTAAAGGAATTTTTTAATGTAATTTTCTGTGTAATCACCAAAGGGAAATCCCACAGGCACAAGCACTGTGCATAGTCATAAGTGTGTCTGCCAGTCAGAACCTGCCGTGCTGTCTGGCAAAGAACAATTCTATTTTGTTTCACCCAGTGGAGATCACCCTCAGTCCCAGATGAGTGATTTGTCTCCTGAGTGTCCATATAGCATTTAAGTAAGATTTTCATTATTTTATTCCTTTATTCCAGACAAACCCATTTGGTTTCTAAATTTCTGGCCGTGGAAAAGAGATCCATCACTTCAAAGACAGACCCTTAGAATGAGCATAAAAGATAATATGTTAATACAGCCTTTGCAGTTCAAATGTGAAGAACCAAAAAGAAGAAAGGGACTAAAAACCTAAGGTTATTCCTAAACCAAAATCTTTCCAGTAGATCTCAGTTGCTCCAAGAAGGAGTGAAGCCTTTCCTGCTGCAGGATTCGTGACTTGAGCACATCCTCCATCTGTGGCCTAGCAGCTGCAGCGCTGTTCCTGGCGTTGCCCCGTGCCTCTGGTAGTTGATCAGCTGGCAATTTTGTCTTCCCAAGAGTTTGTTTAGTGACAAGTACACTTGGAACTCCATCTTTTATTACTTTTAGAGCCCTGCTACAAAGAACATTTAATGTTTTTCTTTTAAAGCTAAAAGGTATTTTGCTTCACTAAATCTGAAAAAGAAACACTTTCCGTCAAGAAGAGTGTGGGAGTGGTTACTGGAAATTAGCTTTTAATAACCCTACATTGAATTTCCTATTTGCATAGATTTTGAAAGCACATCAAATCCAATATTGAACTGATCATTTGATGCTGCAGGAGGAGGAAGATTAATGGTACTATGTGTCATTGTAAGAAATGTTGTATTGCTGTGTGGGGATTTGTATCATTCAATATCCAGCAGCCCTTCACTTTTGTGTGATGTTCTTTCTGTGGTGTCTGTTACTCAAAGGCCTGCATGGAGCTCCAGGTTGCTAATAAGTTTTTGCTGTACAGCCCAAATAATAGATGAGTAATTTGATTATCCATCTCTTTAGGGTCAATTTAAATTCATTTTTACTGTGAGACTCTGTATTGTTACCAGGAGCCGTTAGCGGTGAAAATATGTGTTTTGAACTGTAATTACTGGTCATACCTAATAACTGATTTTAGTTCAGTCATTTTAAGAAATGAAAAGAGCACCTACTAGTTATCACCATTTTTAATACACAATAAAAGTAATTTTATTTTAAAAATATAGGGTATCTATTTTCTTTATTAAAAGCTCAACTAAATAATTAAGAACGTTTTGTTAGGATACGAATTGGCTAATAGCTTGGGAAAATGTTTTAAAATCTGCTGTGATACCATTTATATGACAAATAAGAAAACTAATAACAAATTACATTGGAAGCACTTTAGTAAGTGAGAAAATGAAGCCTATTCAATATACTCCAGATGCAATGACCCTTTGGAAGACCCTGTTTCGGAATAAACAAGATTGCATTGCAAATAAATAAAGCATGAAAATTCATCAAAGGCTAGGACTTTATGTAGATAAAATTAGGAAGCAAACCTTTTCATAAGCCCTCGAAATGTACAGATCTGATAAAAATGGCATTTTTTTTTTCTGTGTTCAATCTGCTTAATGATTTTCTTGTTGTTGTTTGGTAGAACCGGATACTGAAATCGCTTCATCTTCAAAGCCAGAAGAAAGTTTCTATGCTGACAGTTACAGTCCCTTCAAGGATGAAGATGCCCCAGAGTACTTGAACCCATTTGATGAGCCAGATCCTGAGCCTGAAGCATTTGTAACTGCAAGAGATTCTTCTCCTCAACCTGCGAAAAGGAAAAATGTCAGACCCGTGGATATGAGTAAATACCTCTATGCAGATACCTCCAAAGCCGAAGAGGAAGAGCTAGATGAGTAAGTATGATTCTTCATCTTTCAGTGGCCTTGGGAGCATTAGTGGGATCCCTGGCTTAATCTTGAGGTGTATTGGGTTCAGTCATGGTGATCCTTAATCACCTCCCCAGGACAGACTGATCTTCAGCTCGGCAGTAGGAAATACCATACCCCCAAGTCATAGTGTTCAGCTGAATGTGATCAGTTAGGAAATGCTTCTTTGCCTCACTGATAGCAAGTTACTTGATAGGGAACAAGTCTGCGTACCTTTTTGGCAATTCATGCTCTGCCAGTTGTATATGAGCCAAAAATTAAGGAGCAGCAGAGCTTGGGCCTTCCTGTCTTTTTTGCCATTATTTTCGCTACTTAAAATAATGATTTTTGTTGATGATAATGGAGAGTTTATTCTATATTGGTGTGCAGTATGTGTAAAGGAAAGGCTCTGTGCTGTCTGCGTAGCACATTTTGAAATTCTCATAAAACTAAATCTTTGTATTGGAAAGCTAACACTATATGCGTTTTGTTAGGTTGTTTCTTTTATCATAACCACACACATCTTTTATAAACTCCCACTGATTGCCTTGTGTTGTAGTATAGAAACCTAACAAGGAGTGAGTTTTTTGCAATAGCTGTGCAGTTTGGGAAGGTTGAAGGTGTGTGCTTACTCCTTGTTTGTGGTTATTAGTCACCAACCACACCACTCATGAGATAGTTTATGGTGATTACACATGAGCAATTTTACAGACAACAACAGTAATTAACGTTTAGTTTTACGGTACTGAATAAGATTTATCATGGCATGACATTTGCATTACTTTAATGTCAAATATTAAAACAGGTGTCCTGCTGTCATCTTCATGTTTCTCTGTTTATAGCCATGTTCTAGGAAATTGAAGAATTCCCATGCACTCTAACAGAAATGTATAAAGGACCCTGCAGTGTCTTTTCCTTTTAAAGCTCTGTGGCTGTGGATATGTTGATGTTGTTATTTTGTGGAAAATAGAAGAAAAAAAAGGCATTGGTGAATGATTTCTCTGCCAGGCCTGTTCATCGGGGCACTGCCTGAAGAAACAGCACTGGCTGCTGTATCTTCAGATCCCAGTGTGATCACACTGTTGACATTCACAGCAGCCATCCCTGATTGTTCGCCGATCACCAGAATCCGCAGGGAAAAATAATACATATATATACATATATACACACACTTTTATATCTTCGACAACAGGTTTTTATGTCCAGATGCCCCAGTAGGTACCTCTTGCCACTTTCCTCCCAGGCTACAGGAATCATTGAAAAAGACATGGAGACTTTTTTTTTTTAAACGTAATGGGTAAAGCATGGCAAGGAGAACCCTTGGATCTTTGTATTGAAACACTCTGGAGGAAAAACATGTAGTAATAGAACTCTAGTCTAGGAACATAAAACTTCTGATGCTAACTCACCCCTAAAAACATTATTTTGCTTCACCTTGTGTCATTAATTTTCATTTTTTTGGTAAAAAGTTCCTGCTAAGGATACGCATGGTATGATAAACACTGAAGGAAAGATTTTCATAAGCAGTGTCAGTTTGTGTGTCCTATATCACAAGGGTTTATGTCCAGGTGCGTATTGTTTCTTATCTAATGTGAATATGGATGTTTTTATTATCCAAGTGGTTAATCTTCTTCCAAATCCTTCTAAAGTCTAGGCTTCAGTGTCAATTTCCACAAGAAAATAAGGTATCACATGGAGCATATTTCCTTTTATTGACTGGAAGTAAGTTAGCCTTCCAATCCCATCTGTTGGCTTCTAAGAACAACCATTAGGACTACCGAGTTTATCTGCCATAAACTGTTGCTGTGTTCTTTATCTCTAGCGTGTTCGCCATTACTTGCCACTTGTCTAAGCTAAGCAGTGCTAACTTTTTCAATCTCTCTTCATACAGAAGTCTCTTCATGTCTCTAATCATTTTCATCGCACGTCTCGGGACCCTCTTTTTTCTTCTGCTGTGTCTCTATTTTGAGATGTGTTGACTTGACCTCAGCAGTGTAACGAGACAAGGCTGAACAACTGGGTCATATCATGGCATTAGAAACTTTGCATATTATTTTCAACCTCTCTCCTAACATCTTATTTTCTGAGTTGTGTTGTTTTGGGTTGGTTTTTAATCATGTTTGACTATCCCTGGTCCAGTGCTTTCCCTGGGAATGGCTCTGAACCTGGTAGATGGAAGACATAAGAAATAGCAGTCTCCTGAAGGACACTTACTGTCACCCAGGAAAGTTTCGGTGGGGTTCACTTAGTGCACCCCTTGGCATTCTCCTCTTCTATTGTGTGGGAAATGTGATGCTGTGTCCTGGGAAAACACATGTCACTGAAAATCAGGACCCTTGTCCCACTCTGCTTTGGCAAATCACGAATTGGGATTCTGGACTCAGAACTTGCACAAAGCACCCTAAGACCTGAACTCTGCTTCCAGTTTTGTAACAAACTCCCGTTGTAATCTTGGACAAGGTACTTACCCTCGCTGCGCCTCTGTGGAGGATTTACCTTGGGTAATTGGCTTAATGCAAACCTATTTCACTAATGGTTGTGAAGATAATGTAGCATTTCACAACACGCGTAAGCAAAGGCTAGTCACAAGCATCGGCGTAATGAGGCGTTGCATGGAGCAGGTGGACGTGGATGGTCCACCACAAATGTCTTTTGCTGTAAAACTGCTCACAAAACATACTTCCTCTGGCTAAATTCTCATTCCTAGCTAAAGATAATGATAACGTTTTCCTTATCCCTAATATTCCCTATATTAGTTTTGGCGTTTGAATGTTAGTATAAAATTCTGCTTTTGCCTTTGTGAGTTGTATACATTAAAATCAAGATGGTAGGTGGCTAACTGGTAATAAAGAACAGCTTGCCTTGCAAAGTTGAGTTTAATTATTTGAAAACAGCACAGATCACAACTAATTACGAGTACAACCCTTTCAACCTGAGTACTTCTGATTCATAAGCAGCCTGACCTCTTAACCCTAGCACACTAACAGCTTTGTTTTTCCTCCTCAATAAAAGGATGGGTTTTTTCATTTAACCAGTAATGCTGGTCAAAAACATTTTTAAATTGGTCAGAATAAAACTTGCTTTCAGATATTATTTGGCTCTGTGGCTTCTTATCTCATTAATCGTTGCATGGCTCAGGACAATGCTGTCTGGTTGGAAAGACTATTGAGGTGCCACCTGTTGAAGATGGCTGTTACACAAAAAGCCACAAGCTACCGCACTGCTGGTCGCTGCTTAGTGTCAGGTAGTTTGCTAGGTCCTATTTTTAATTTTGTAGTGGACAGTCTAGCATCTCTTTAGGGTAAATCCTGCTGTGGGGATCAATTCAATAGCATCACTAATGCAAAAAACATGAGCTAATTTCAGAGAGGAGTGCATTCGTATTTTTCAGCTAAGGCTTCCTTGAGCCAGACTTTTCCCTTGCCTAGATTCTCACAGAGCCATGTTGTTGGACCAAACTCCCCTCCTTCTATTGGACACCAGTGACTTCAACATTTATGCTGTCTTCTGGCAAGAACCATGGGATTTTGTCTGTGTCAAACCTGAGAAACAGTTTCGAAAAATTATTTGTAGGATCAACTAGAAGGTATAAAGAGAAAGGTGGGAAAATAGATGTATGTTTGTGTGTGTGTGTTCAGACCATG
This sequence comes from Cygnus olor, assembly GCF_009769625.2. NCBI lineage: Eukaryota > Metazoa > Chordata > Aves > Anseriformes > Anatidae > Cygnus > Cygnus olor. The sequence continues at coordinate 109,820,215 of NC_049171.1, forward strand.
CTATGACCAAGATGTGAAGGTTTAGCCTAGCTTTAAAGTGAGTTATTTTCTAGGGAACAAAACCAGTGACTTGTCTCGACAGCCCTTTCTTCTGACAGATGCAGTAGGGTGCGATTCTTTAGGATTACACATGCAGTACAGAGAATCCTAAAGCATGAAAATTTAAAATATGCTTCTTTCCAACTCTTGTTTTTTCTTGCACCAGATTTGTTTTAACACCTTACAAATGCACCTTTCTCATTCCAAGTAGGGCTGCACAGGATAATTTCAGCACCACCGAGCGTGCTGCATCTGGTGGCTGCTGAGAAGGCTGACTTACAGGGCTAAGGCAAACCTTGTGCTCTCCTGCGGAGTTCATTGTTCTTCAGCCTTTATCTCTTTTATCTTCATTTTCACCTCCCTTTGAACTTTACAGTGTCTGAAGACAGCTGAGCTGGGCTGTCAGCTAAATTAGAGCTACTGACAGCTAGGTGCATTCCCTGCTCCAGACTGAATACCCTCCTTTTTTCTGCTGCCTCCCCTGGAAAACACCCATCCGTTTTCATTTAACTTGTTATTTTGATGTTGCCCTTAGTTTTGATTGTGCCGGTGGCTTTGTGCTTGACGGGCAGCAAAGTGGGAACACCTGAAAGTTGCCTTCAGTCAGCAGAGGAGTTATTTTAGTGTTAGGCTTTCCTTTCACTTCGGTATCTGGATTCAGATCTCTTTTTCTCTAACAAGTGGCGGCAGATTCTCAGAAAGGTCTGGAGGTTTTATGCCTGGTCTTCTCTTAGGTGCTTCAATAAACCTTGCCTTTCAGAAGCAGCCTTATTTTCTGCAGCGTGGATTATTAATTGCTTTCTTCTCAGTGGAAAGAGGACAGGGGTGAACTGCATTGAGACAAATTCTAAAGTCAGTCTAAGAGACTGAAAGACGTATTTGCATACTAAAAGTAGACAAAACTGGGAGAAGTTTAGTGTTTAGTGTAGAAACTGGGTGGCTAGTTGGTTTTTCATTTGGGCCCAAATGTTGCTGGTTTGGTTGTTCAAAACCAGCATATACTAGCTCATTTCTCTTATCCTGAGAGGAAATCTGTAAATGGATCTAGCTGGGTAACTTTTATCTCATGCTGTATGTGTTATTGTTTCCATCTCAAATTGATTTCAAAGCACTGTTAACTTGTTGTGATTAATTACACTTTATAGAACTGTATGCAGATAGCTATTTGGGAATTGCAGTGGCTTCGTTACGTGAACATAGTTTGCGATGCATGATAAATATATCTCGCAGGGGAATCATGGGCTAGAAAGGAATGAATTAACATACCTGTTTTGTAATTAACAATCCAGGTTTGGATTGCAAAACATTAAAACTGAAGAGTATGAATAAGTTAGTTTAGTGTGAAGAAGGTTCCTGTAAGTATCCTTAGCAGGGTACAAAATAGCTTTCTCTTTTAAGTGCATAGTAGAAGCCATTATTTGATGTGTTGCTGGTTGATACTTAGTGTATCAAACTAGTATATAGAAGTTGGAAATGCCATGGAAGTATTTATTTAGGGTGGAACAAATGCAGGGTTGGAATGTGAACACCATGGTTGAAAATAATTCTTTGGACTACATCTACTTTGGAAGAAGTTTACTATTCCTTAAATGAGGTTTAGTTATTAAAGAATTAAATCACTTTCAATTAAGACAGATACTGGCTACTGGTACCTGTAGAGAGGAGTACAGAAGCCAGCTGTTGTTTTGTTTTACACTATTCTTTTGTCCGAAAAGTACTCTTGAAATGATACGATGACTGTTTGCTGCACAATTTAAAAGATGTTCGCCGTGATGTGTGCCTGCTGAGGAAAGAATTTTTGGACTTAGATGTCCCAGAGTGAGGCCTCTAAAGCCATGTTGCAGCACACATGTAAAAGTGACCTGATCCTTAAATCTGTTCTAATTAAGAATCCTTAATTCTGTTCATCGGAATATACAACAGCCAGCAACTTCCCTCACGTTTATTGGTATTGATCTCATCTATAAATCAGATGTTTGTTAGATAGCCGGGTGTATTTCAAGTTAGCTTTGTTGTTAATAAAACTTCTGTCATCTAGGAGAACTGATGAGGTTTATAGGAGTTATGAGCTAATGCGGTTTTAGCTGGTTTATCTCATTTGTCAATTATATGAAAAAGTAGCATTTAAAAGCATGTGAAAGTAAAATGTTTTCTTATGTGGATAATAAAAAAAAATTAGTCATCAGCTTCTCTAAATAGGTCTTACTTTCATTTTGAATTCCAAGGAGATAGCAAAGAAATGTGTTTCCCTTCTTTTAACTAGATCAAATCCGTTTTATGAACCAAAATCAAGCCCTGCTTTAATTAAAGTTGCTCCACTGCAAGAACCAGAAAAGAAGATGAAAAGAAAGGCTCCTGAACCACCAAACCTCTTGCCAAAGACAGAGACAGGCATGAGTGAGAACATGTCAGCTATTCCTGCATCGAGGGAGCTTTCTTCTTCTCCTAAGGTAGGTTTTTTATACCAAAATTTTGTCTTTATTTTTAACAGTACCTTCATGTGGATTGTAGACATCCTATTTATTTCCGCAGTCCATCACAACAGCTTTGCTTGTACTTAATAAGGTGTTGGCTCATCTCTATTCACTTGCTGGTTCATAGGGAGAGAACAGCAGTAGGAGCTTGTATTTTTTCTTTAAGGATTTAATGACAACAGTAACAGCAACTGCAGTTTCAAAGAAAAGAGTCTTCTAGTAACAAATGGTACTGGACAGCTGGATATACCATTGAGAAGGAAGAAAATCATGTTGAACAATACTTCGTCTTGATCTATTGTAATGTCACTAAGCCCTGCCCCTGTTGAAGAGTCTTTCTCCACATTTCTGTCATAAATCTGGGTTTTAAGAGCTTAGTACTGGACACTGTTTGTGTTTGGATTTATGTATGTCCAATTCCATAGGTATGTGGAAGTAATTAAAAAATAAATGAAAGGATACAGTCTACTTTAGAACAGATTAACAGTTTATTAGGAATGTCCGGACTGAGCATACATACACACACTCACATTGCTGTGTTTCTCAACTAAAAATAGGAATTAACTTCTGTTGAAGAGGGCAATGTGCAGCATATGTACCTAGGTTTACAACAGCTAACTCCTGTGTGGATTTTAATTCTAGTGTTTCAACAATTACCTCTGCTTGTGTTTTTGTTTCTGTTTTTTTTTTTAAACAAAATAAGCATTTAACAATATGTGTTAATGGGACCTTTTTAAAAATGAATTTGGTACGTGCTGACCGCTTGTTATTAAGGGTAGGAAGATGAGGATGGAAGGCTTCTCTTCCAGCACACCTCTCAATTTATGCGTATTATTGTCTGTTTTGTCTTGTATTGGAGCGGCCATACTTTAAGAATTGAATGAAAGTACTTGTCATACCTATCATTTCATTGCTTAATTAGTCAGCTAGATTGCTGACATGTCCTTGTCCCCTCAGGCTCTGATCTTGCTGTCATTTTAGCACTCACTCAGGGTGAAGAGTATGAGACCAGAAATCTAATCTGTGTCTACTCACAGCAAAACAAAACAGCACGGTAAGACCACAAGCACGATTCACAAGTTATTCTTAATATGCAAGACCACTGCCAGGGCAATATTACATCCAAATATTGCAGTTACATAATGCAGCGTGATGGGGTTTGATCCTGTTTGCTGGAGGTTGTATAAAAAAAAAAAAAGGCAGTTTCCATGTTACTTGATTTCTGGTGGAGTCTGGCACTAGGGTTGAAGACAAGTGGCCAAAGTAAAGCATTCTGGTACTACCTTGCAGAGAAGAGACTTCTGTGGAGGAGATTTTATCATCTTTCTTGATGGAGGTTGTGCCCCCCAGTGCTCATTGTTTGAGAGTTGTTTTTTTTACAGGTCTGCATCCAAGGAAATATTTCTGCTTTATTTCATGTTTTCATTGGGCTGAAATAATGCATCACTGCTGTATTTGATTCTCATAGTTTTAGATTTTCTAAAAGCTGAAACTGATTAAGAAAAGACACAGGAGTGAACCTACTGAAAATACTGTGGTGTTATAAACGCAGCCAAGTAGTTTCTGCTGTTACGCAGGGTGTTAGTTTCCTAATATTTTGGTGCCTGCCTTCTTGCAGCCCGCCCCTCTGCCACTGAAGCTGAGGCACAGCTGAGATCAGCGAAAGTCCAAGTACTGAAACTTAAATATTCATTAGGGCCATGGGGGAAGATGGAGCTCTGCGTTGACCTTCTGCAGTTTAAGAAGGCTTTAATTAATTTATTTTTAAACAAATTTTGGATGATATGAGACCATTAGGGAATGTGCAGTGTCTGAGTTTGTTATGTTACAGCTAGGTTGGAAAGTTTTGCTTACTGGGTATACTAAAGTACTGTATGATCACTTGCAATTCAGAAAGCTTTTTCTAAGTCATTTTTCTGTGCTTAAATTGTTTTGATCTAAGATCATCTAGTAATTTTAGATCTAAAGCACTTTCCTTGGAATGCTGCTTGAAATTCAAAGAGTACTGCCACTGAAAAAGAAAAGAAAATTAAAGGACTTCCTCACACCAGTACAAAATAGTACCCAGGTAGGACTTGGACTGTTGGCACACACAACTTATTGCTCAAGAAGTGTTGGTGTTTAGCAGCTCTGACAAAACTCCCACCAAAGGTTATAGGCACTATACAAACATGAACTTGGCACGTGGCCTTATATAGGGGGAATAGTCCGATGGGAGTGAGCATAGGTGAAGGGAGGTTAAGTAGCTGAACTTAGTGATTTGTCCAAGTTATCTGGGCACAGAAAGTCTCTACTAGAACTGTGACCAGAACCCAAGTATCCCTACACAGTCAATTCCCCGTCTTGGTTGTCTTCATGGGAAATGGTTGCAGGGCAGAAATGCTAGTCTTTAGACAACATGAACACAGCATTAATGCTAGAACTTTAGCGTTTAAGGAACAAGACTCCTTAAAATGCCTCTGCAAATCTTTGATAGAGTATTTGGAACTCATTTTTTCCTTCACACACTAATGGTGTTCATAACATTTGCTGAACACAAAAATACAAATGCTGTTACTAACATCTATATATCAGCAAGATTATTAGGTGCAAATTACTCTTGAAAGATTTGTCACATGACAGATTCCTACTCAAGATAGAGGTTCCAAATACTTGAAGTTATGTTACCATCTTAAAAAAGAAAAAAAAAGCAATTAGATTTCGAAAACAGTAGTGAAGTTCCTAGGAATTTAAATACCTAGGATTTAAAAGTTCATAGAACTTAAAAGTAGGGCAAGAAAGGGTGATATTTTCCAAAGTATACACCCACGAATTAAATCCCTAGGGTATGGTTGAACACCAAAATTGCTTCGTTCAGTATTCAGCTGCGATGAGCCTTCTAGCACTGGCACCCGGGATGTAAGAAAACTTCCACAGAAGTGCAGTTGTGTTTGCTGTTGAAACATCATAGCCCGAATCCAACATTTTACCATTACCCAAGTAGTGGTGGAAGGTGTTTCTCGCCTGAGGGATATCTGACTTCCCACACAAGATTTTTTTTTGTGTATGCATGTTTTTTTTAATATATAGCAACAGTGTCTGCGGTAATGAAAGAGAAAAATAAAACAATGAATTTTTAGCAGTCAGCAGTCTTGGACACGTCTCATTTGAGAACAGGCTTAAGCTAATGCATCTATGTGAATTGCAAAAGGCTTTCTTCTACGGGAGTCGTATGATCTTTTAACAGCTGGATGCTATTTCTAGATTTTTCTGGAATCACATCCACAGTTAATTACCCCTATTACTCGCGACACCATGGAAATCAAACTCCTTTGAGTTCCTTTGTTCAGAGATTTATGTTGTACAAGATAATTATGTGTAAAAGCTTCGTATAAAACTAGGGAGAAAATTCCAGAAAACGCGTTCTGATCTGGTGGTACGGAGCATCGTGCTGGGTATCCCCAAGGTGAGGAGGGTGCTCCAGCATGGAGTCGTGGACTGGTTAACTTTCAGGAACTCAACAGTCAGTGCAGCTGGAATCTGAAACACCAATAAATAGGCGTTAATTTTAATAGCTGTGAAAATGCTGGAATTAGAGTTTGAAGCGAAGAGTGTATCTCACTGGGAGACTGACATAAAAACTTACTGCCTAGACAATTATAGGTGATTGTTGGTCAGAAGAACAAGTCATGAAACTAAATATGAGCAGTATTTTAACCTTTTTTTTTTTCTTGAAATGATTGTTCTCAGGCTTATAGCCTACCTGTGCCTGAAGCTATGGATGCTGTCTGGTAATTCCTGCAATATGGACCCGAGTCCTGTTCTGTCTGAAATGCAGGTCTAAAATAACGACGCTAATGATAGTAATAACCATAACAGTGTCTCCCCCTCCTCCAGGGCTTGCCTTTGGCCTCTTTCCTCTCCAGAGACATTGCCTCACTTGGTGTCCACTTACCATCCCTTAATAAAATTCATATGTGAGAAAAGGATGCAAATGAGGCTGCTTCTGCCTGCCCCAAGCTGATGGGTTTGGTCTACCTTAGGTTGGTGAAGGTCATGAATGCTGGTGATTGAAGAGTCTTGCCCCTTTCATATTAATTTCCTTTAAGGAGCACCTCTACTTCTTTAGCTGCTGTAAGATCGGTCTGCACTGACTGTTGTCTCTTTGGTCATTTGCAGCATACCTCTCTCTGCATGTTGTTCACCTGACCTTTTTCAAATGTTTACCTTGCACTGTTTGCCTGGGCAGTTGGAGAACTGGAGTAGCAAGGCCTCCCTAATGCCTTCCTTCCCTTTGAGCAGGCCCTTCCCATCGTCTGGCGGTCCCGTACTGGGGAGGAAGGGGTAAGGCAGGGCCTAGCTCTCCACAAAGGTCCAGCCAGCTCTTGGCCCGGTTGTGCTAGCTCAGCATTTGCCATATGTGGGTTGGGAGGAAGTTTTGCTTCAAAATATTATTACCTGTACTTCCTGAAGAAATAGCTTAATTCTCTCCTGTCTTCCTTCCACGTCTCCTCTAAAATAATCTGAGTCATGGGGGAGTTTAAAAATGCAAAGTCTAAAAGTCTAGAATTAGCCCACAGTTAATCATCTTAAATGGCTTGAAGACTATGGTGTGTCGGCTATATTTAGATGAGTCTGACAAATGCACTGTGAAACTGTAATTAAGCTTCTTAGTCATCAGTCTGCTCCAGTGCTGTCAAGCCAAACTGAATTGGGCTTGTTGGGCTTGTTACCGCTGTACCGATGTTACTGCTCTCCACACGGTTTGGGTAACAAGGTTCTGCCTTTCACAGAGGTGATAGAGACTGACTTTATTCCACTTGCCATTGATTTTGGGGAAAAAAGTTGAACTTCTTTCAGGCTCAAAAGCTAGTGTCTTTTCCAGTGTTTCCCTTTCATCAAACCAAGGCATGGCATGCATACCAGTGCCCATCATGGCTCTAGCAGATTAAAAAAATCAGACTTCAACTGGCTGAACTTTGGTCTCATCTCTTACTATACCTGGGTTATGTTGAGCTTATTGGAGGTGAGATCCAGGTATCAGTTCGAGAGTTACAACTGGGTCTGTAGTACATACCACGTGTATCAAAGTCATACATTTTGATGCTGTTGTCAGAATAAGGGGGCAGGAATGCGACCACGTTTAAGTGGGAGGTAAGGAGTTATTTACTAGCCAATGGATAATCACCCTCAACCGTGGAGTTATTTTTACATGTTGAAAGCACACATCTCCTGCAGTGGGTCGGCATTGCTTCTTCAACAGCTAGCACGTGCCCTTCCCTTCAGGAAACCATTCCCAGGAAGGTTTTTCCTATTACATGGTAGGTTGTTTGTGCCAGGCTGCAGCCAAGGTTCCGGCCCTGTTGATGGCCACGAATCCAAAGTCCTTGGGTTTTGGATACTGCAGTTGTGACGAAACTACTGAAAGGCAACAGTTATGTTAGCTGTGGGGAATCCAGCCTGTTCTGATGTCCTGTCTACAGGGTTTGGAAATCTGTGTTCATTGGTCCTAGGTACGCGCTTGGCAGAGCGGGTGTGTGGACTCATTGTCAGCACCAGCCCTGGTAGCTCCCAGAGGTCTCCATCTCGCAGCCCCCTCTCAGGCTATCCAGAATATCTCGGCAAATAAAACTCCTGTACTCCAGTCTTCATGATTAGCATTTCTCTGACAATAAGTGATTGTGTGAACAGACATGGAACGTGTATCAGACCACAGGATGTTTTTTGAACTTGTTCTGGGATGATTTAGATGGTTTTTGAGTTATGCTTAGCACTTGGTGAAAGCCAGACAGGGTAATAAATAGGCCTGGCTGTCCTATTAATGCAGACACCACATTGATCTTTATGACAGTCGCAGTGTTGCTGATAGTTGGGAAAACATAGGCATTGATTTTGGTGCCTGTTGAGAGCTTGTTGATGACCTTTTACATTGGCAGGAAAGAAGAATATGCATTCACATCGTAGTCCAAAGCCAATAATAACATTTCTGGTTGTCAACATCGTTGTTTAAGCTCTTGTTTTCTTGTTTAAACCAAAATGAATGTTTCGTATGGCCAGTGGTAGCCAGTTCTCTTGTGCCAGCCGAGCTAGCTGGTTTAAGCCCTAATGAAACATGTTTGTAGGAAATGTGCTGTGCTGTAATCAGATACAGAATCCTTTTTCTGCAGCACATATAGTAACCCATCTCCACCCAGTACCCTTTGTAATCCGTTGCGTACCTGGGCTGCTCTTATTCCAAAAGCTTTCTGTCTGATAGGCAGGTTATATTTCAAACTATCTAGGGGAGGAGCACGTGAGAATAACCTCCTTAGGAGAGAAAAGGAGTTCCCAGGTAGTTCTCAGGGGAACAAGGAGAAACCTGTAGTTCAAGGCAGAATAAATGCTTACACAAAAATGAAACGTACGACTTCTCAGTTTTTTAGTGGAAGGGGAGTGAAATAGCATTGGATGTAGTATGAGGTGGTACTCTCCAAGGTCTCAGAGACGCTTGCTGTTTCCTCAACACTATCAACCTTATGTGACTGAACAGTAGGAAGAGCTCATCTTAAGACACAGATACAGTGATGCTGCCAAGCAGAGAAATTACATTAAATTGCAAATGGTAGATTAAGGAGATCTCTTATTGTCTCTCTGTATCAAAAGTATCTCAGTTATGCGTTCACATCAGCACTCCCTGACCTTCTGGAACATCTTCTTTAATGACTTTGCTTCTTTCAAGTTTCAAGTTAGCTGCAAAGGAATCGTGCAGCTCATTTGCATGAGATCTTTGTTACTTCCTATGCAGATAGTTCATCAAGCCCAGGGAGGACTCAGGAGGTAGTGGGCAGAATTTTAAGATATCTACTGTGAGGAAGTTGTGCAAAAAAAAAGGCAATATGAGAAAATCTGTCTTTGCTTACAGCCCTAAGACAATTTATCTTTTAATAGGAAAAAAGCCTCACAGGTAACGTGAACAGAGAGACAGTGAGATAATTGTGTTGAAGCACAGACAATTCATTAAACTTGCAGGTTCTCAAGTGTTAATAAAAGAGACTTCCTTTTTTATACTACACTTAAACAATCTCTTATTACTGTTTGGGTGACTTTTAAATGGTGTTTGTCAACTCAACTAGCTATGAGCTTTTTCTGTGTTGCTTACTATTAACTAACATTTGGAGATAAAGCAACCTTGTTAGAATAAGGAGTGAACTGTTCTCTTCACTTCCAATACAAGTGTCGTATTTTTCCATTTTGTTGAAGTTAGAGGCTAAAGAATATCTTGCTCTCACCTAATGCTTGCTCAGGTTTTGCATTTGCTGCGTTGTGATCAGCCCCCATCCTGACTTCTCACATTCCCACCTTCCCTGCTCCACCTTGTGCCAGCACCAGCCCTGATCGGGGGTTATTTGAGTAACAGAAACACAACAGTGACCTGGGAACCCGGCAGGACGGTCCCTTTCAGTGGCAGCACGGTCATCGCTGGACTGTAAAGCATATCCTGGGTGTCCCAGTGAAATGCTGTTCTGGGGCAGTTGTCATTCACAGCACCTGCAGGCTCTGATGATACAGTGGTACTTGGCCTCATACTGCTGGGAAGCAACTTGTTCACATCACAAATGCGATGCAAAGTGAGTCTTCTACCACTATTTCGTGTGGAAATGGCTTTGATGGTTTAACTCCATCTGTTCATACTTAAAGCAAAATCATTCCATGTTGATTTCTTTAATCGCCCAAGTTCCCATTTACTGAATATAGTTACTCTGGCCCTATAGGGAAAACAAAATCCTTTTCTCTGTTGTCATTGGTTTTGTGTTTTGTGCAAATCAAATGAATTCTTAATGAGGGAGCCACTGTTCATGCAAGTGGGAAGGAGGGATGCAGTGTATCACTGCTAATTATCAGATAGCTAATTATTACAGCTTCTTGGTACTGTTTATTATACTTGTGTTTCACTGCTGATCAGAGTGTTCACTAATTTCTCTGTAAGTGGGGAAGCATTCTGTATGCACAAAAACATGTCTGTTTGCATAGATATGCATATATACTAATAACTTCTTAAAATAAAATTATCTAAATATTTATCCATAGTCCTTATTTGTAAGAAGAAGAAAAAAAATCCTGTTGAAAGCAAAGAAATCTAAAACAAATACAGTCTGAAGGTCTGAAACTCAACTGCAAGTGTGGGCTATTAAGAAGTGACTTTTACAGAGGTGTCTTTCTGGGGAAAAGGAGTTTTCATTCCATGGTATTCTTCAGCCTGCTTTTTGTCTTAGAATTGTGATGACTGAAGATGAGCGCACACCTTTATAGCACCAAGAAGGGTACAAGTGGTACAAATGTAATGCATTTTGTAGAGAAAACAGTGTGTGTTTTGATAACATGCAGGAGCAGTTAGCAGTTCTATCGACTGCTTATGTGAGTAGGAGTTCCCAGGACTGGACTTTAATAAAATGGATCCATATTTGAGAGCAAGTCACCCGCCTGCCTCAAATACCCAGTTCCTAGAGGTGTCTGCTTCTCTCCACTGGCTACAAAAGATTTTAGGTAAGTTAAACTTGGAAAATTGACAGGCATTTAAAGTCGGTGAGATGGACTATCCCTGAATATTGACAGCCTCTTTCTTGTGTGCATGACCTAGAGTAGAGCCATAACAGGACAGAACACTCAGGTGTGGCTGCACAAGTAGGAGCACTCTGTATAGGGGAGTAAGAACAGTGTCAGCTTGTCAGCAAAATGAGGATCCCCTGCTTCGCTCTACCTCATCAGTTAGTGATTTGGTAAAAACTGGTATGAGAAGCAATGTTTAACATGTGACAAGCCATCCGTGAACAGTCACGAGTGAGACCAGAAGTGACACCCATTACAACCCAAAGGAGTATCCAGATACTGTATGGATGTGCTTGAGACTCGTGCCTTTAGGAGTAGGCTTCTGCTTGTGTGGCCTCCTTAGGCTACCAAAGCGATCGATTCATTCTTAGTTGGCCATTGCTCGTTTTGCCTGCGTAGTTGTACTGCAGTGGTTGTCAGCGTTAGTTGGGTAGTGGATTTCATCTCTTTGCAGCCTTGCTTGATCCCCTCCTCCTCCTTGCAAGTGGCTCTATGAGTGTAGTAGAATGAACTGGTGGAGAGCGGCGTCTCTTTTCTTCATATGATTCCTGTGACTGCTGCCAACAGGAGTGAGTTTGTATTCCTCAGAAATGTAGGTGAAACCAATCCTTTCGTTGTTCCAGCTGCTGCTTTCAGCCCTTCACACTACAGTGTTCTGTGCCCTTTTTCTAGCAGCAAAGCAGCTGTACTGCTGTCAGAGATTTAGGGTACCGTTGGATAGCATTGTCACCTCTACGAGAGATGCTTCATTTAGGCTCTCAGGTTTAAAAAGCAGATCAGCCAGGAATTTACCCATGTTGCTGCACAGCAGCGGGGGTCCTACACAGGTCTGGAGGCAGAGCTTGAGCTCCTTCCAGCCTCAGCCCCGCACTTCTCCCCTTATCCCATTTGTGAGCACACATAGCAAGAAACCAGAGCGTTGTGTAGCGGGAGACAAGTTGCCACATGCATCCCTTGTGCAGGACTCGTGACTCGTGTAGCACCATGCGTGCTGTGACCCAGGGAACTAGGCTGGGTAGCGTGCTGCTTGCACCAAGGGCCAGCGGAAAGGCACAGCTTTCACCGACAAGTAAGGCAACTAAATGCTGTCTGGGAGCGGTCAGTATTATCCTTTCCTCCCTCAGGAATACCATATGTGGTGCTAAGTTAATCTCTTGAACCAAATTTTGGACTGTGGTGTTATTTTTAAGTTCCCAGCTTGATACAGATATGATAAATTAGCTGAGCTATGGGCTTGACTCAGGCACAGTGCAGCTGAAAAGAGTACACACCAAGTGTGATAAAACCCGCAGCACCCCATGAGGTTGGCTTTTAGGTGCCTCAGACTCAGGGCTCAAAAGCTTCCAATGATCTGGAGCTGTCTTTTTTGTGGACCTCACATTTGCTTTGGTTAAATGGACGGGAGTGCCACCTCATGAGGATGTCTGGAAAATTAAATGTTTAATCTTCTAGATTAAAATACCACGAAGATGGAGGCTGTAGAAAAGCCCTTTGATGAGATTAATGATACTGTGTTCAGTTCAAGGTCCAGGGAGTGTGCAGCAGGTGAAGCATGAGGACAAACAACTAGTAATACGGAAACAATAGGAACAGTGGGTAGTCCCATTCAGAGTGGTCGCCAGGCCCTGTGTGTAAGGGACAAGTCTAGGGAAAGAAGTGCTCCTAAAGATTGGATCAAACTGCAGATATACAAAGGGTGCCAATTAATGTTGAGTACATAACGATAATTTTGTAATATCCCAACTTCTGATCTTTGATTTAGCAACGTTAAGTGCTGCTGCTAAAGTGTTCCAGTTTTCTTTACAACCTTATTAGTAGTGGGGATGCAGAAACCAGGTCTCCAGGGCTGCCCTAGAAAAAGCATTTTAATTGCAGATTAATATACGTAATTTGCAGGATGATAAACACATGGCTCCTTCTGCAATTTTCATAATTGCTCTTTAAGGTATTTCTGCCTTATTGGGGCAGTGTAGCTCCCATTGAAATGGATGGAAACATTGGTAGTGCCTGCAGCAGTTCTGGACTGGACCAGTTAGCAATTCTGCAAAATGTCTTTGCAAATAATGTTTGGGAATTTAACCAGTGTTACGACATTCAAAGCCTTACTTCTCATATTTTTAAATCTAACTTGTATTTACAAATCACAGCACTTAGAGTTGTCACCTTCATAAAATATTGTTTCACCTTTTGTGGAAAAATAGGGTCTTTTAGATAAGTAATGGCTGTAGTTTTGTGTGTTTTATTTCATCTTGGAAATGTAAAACTGTGTCCCATTCTGCGGGAAGAAAATCCATCTCTGGCCTTTGGTGGTGACAACTCGAAAAGCTAATAAGCACAAGGCATGTTCTGTGACGAGGCAAAGGGGAGTTTTATTCAAAAAAAAAGGCACTAAGGCTAGAATCTATTCAATGTTTCCCCTGTAAATATATATTATGAGTTATAGAAACCTTTGAATTTCCTTGAATGAGTCTAACTTGCTCACCAGTCTGCCTTACCAGCAAGTGCAAGGTTCTTCAAATAGGAGAGGGGTCCTTACCATGGGCTGCTGAAGTCGGAGAAGGGATGGCCATCCGCTTCCGTTGCCTTTGAACTGTGGGAATGTCCGTGCTGCCTGTTCTGGGCTGTACCTTCCTGCCTTAAGACCTGAATCAAATCTTGTGAGTCCTTCGAGAGAGAGAGAGAGAGATGAAGAGCCTCGTTTCGCCACTTTCTGTGGGATTGCAGAGGTGCTGAAGTTACTTGCCTGAAATCGGCCATTTAAATATCCTTAGGGTGCGTAAATGCAAGAAGAAAGAGAGGAGCTGCTGGGAGCGTTCAGGTTTCTTGAGTGCTCATGTTCCTAAAGGTCAGTGCTTTCGTGGCACAGTCCCATCTCTCTGGTAGGGCACAAGCTGGATGAGGTGCAAGCACTGTTGGCCAGGTGAGGCAGCCTGCCGAAGCATTTGAAAAAAGCTCAAAGTAAAACCTGGGCTAGCTTCTGGGATGTGTAATCTGAAAAACCTTATCTGTTACGAAGGCCTTTTATTTTCTTGAAGTTCTTTGCTGGGACTCCTGTGCTGGCAGGGACCTGGGAGGAGGCAGCAGGTGGTGCGAGGCCAGCGGCTGGCTTCTGGAGCAGGCACTGAGGATAACCAAGCACCTTGCTGCCATTCAGCAAAATGTTCTCAAAGGATGGAGAAGGCTTTGATTTGCATGCTGGGCTTTACACACTGCGACTCCTGTTTTGGTAAAGCTTTGCTTTTTAAAAGGTAAAAAGGAAGAAGGGATGCTCCTCCTCGAGTAAGACATTTTTGAAGCTACCATCAAAACCCAAATCCTCAAATTCTTAAAAAAACATAAAACCTATCGTTTTTCTCTTGAGTTTTTACACCTTTTCATCAGGCTCTTTAACAAGCAGAGTACTGAACAACTTCTAAACGGAAAACTTGATTCTTTCAAGTGTTCCCTTACAAGCTGACAAGCAGCTAAATACAACTGGAATAAGCTGATGTTGCTGTAGCATTTAACTTTTAGCTCTTACATCAGACTTTGTTGTGGAACTGTTTCAGATTGTTAAAATCTTCAGTAGGCTCTAAACTCTTTTAGGCCCTCAGCAAAGCATTCTGTTAAGGAACTAGACTAACAATAGCCTGTTTTCTCTGGTTGCCTGAAGGGTGGGTTTGGTTCATCTTGGCTGGCAAGCACCTCGACTTGGAAATAAGAGAGTATGAATAAATATTCCTTTGCTTCTGTCATGATGAGTTATGGACATATTACAAAAATAATTATCTTCACTTCATAAATCAGCCTGATAGTTAACTTTGGTTTAGTTGCTAATTCACTGTTCCTGCTAATCTTTCTTTGGTTTGGTCAGATATTTAGGCGTAAGAATAAATCATGGTTCTCAGCCAGAATGCTTCTATTTTTTTGTTGCTGGGGACGAAAAGTGAGCCTAAAAGCAAAATAGACAGCTTCTGTGAACAGATCTGCTGTACAGTGGTGGCCATAAAATTGAGGGGTTAGTGTTAGCTGTTCTACCCTGCTTTTTTTTTCTGCCTTTTATAGCCAGAAATTGTCTCATTTATTTAAAATAGTGACAGTTGTTAGTTTTAGATGGGCAGTTAATTAAATAGGATTGATTTGTGAAGCTGGATATACTGAGAAGTAAAAACTAGGAGAGACAGGGAAGCCATATATGCCAGAAGCTAAGTCCTAGGGAGTGCGACACAGTCAAATATTACACATGTATGTTGTACCCATCCCCACTAGCAAATATGAGGTAAGTGCAAATCTTTTTAAGTAGAAAGAATCAGGCCAGTTAAAAGGAAATTGGTGTATTCCTGAGATGCTAGAAGAAATATGTTACCAATTCATATTGCAACACAGCTCTGAGGACTAGGAGCCTGCATAATAAACCAAGCACTTCTGAGATAGTGCCGGCACACTAGCTGCATGTTCTACAACAGCATTTTTTAGCCATGTTCAACAGTATGCTTGCTATCGCTCCTCCATTTGTTGAATTCAGGATGACCTTTGCATGAATAAAGTCAAATAGGATTAAGGCAGGAATTTTCAACAATGGGAAAGAGCAACAGATGTAGCCGACTTTGAACGTGGGAGGATTGTTGATGCACGGTTGCCTAAAGGGAGTGTCTGTGGTGACAAAAAAAATAGGGGAGAAAAAGCAACAATTTCCTAAAAAAAAAACAAAAAAAAAAAAAAACAAAAAAAAATTAACTGCGTAAGAGAAAAGAAAATACATAGAAAATGATCCAAAGGAACTGAGTGATCTGGGCTTTACTGAAGTCAAGCTGCCTGTATTTTTTTTTAAACTCACTGCCTCCTTATAAATATTTTTTCTACTCTTTCAGAAGAACTATCTGTTCTCTGTGTCTCTCACTGTATCAGCTATCTGAGGGTTGTTTTGTGTGTAACGTATCTTAGATCCACGTTTTTTCTGAGTTATTTTAATGTGCATAGATGGAGTATGGAGATGTTTCTCTGGAGAAAGAGGCGTTCCAAAACAAAATCCTAATCCTGCTAATATTTTTTAATTTGATTTATCCTATGCAGAAACAGACAGATGGATCACAAAATGCAACCAGTGCAAGCACTCTATATAGAGACTTAGAGAAAGAAAAAATTGCTATAATGTACAGAAAGCAAGAACTCTTTCTGACATATCTCAAGCAGTTCTGTGCCTGTTAGATGAAGTGGATTTTTTTTCATTTCAGAAAAAAAAGGACATGCCTGTGCTTTTTCTTGGTAGATTTAGAGAAATATTTTTGTACCTTTATGCTAGTATTTGGTTACCTTTTTTAAATACAACTGCTTCTTGAAAAATGATGTGGTTTCATTGTTGACGAGCTATTCTGCAGTTTAGTAGACAGTGGTGTTAATCCCTAAATGGTACTTCATAGTCTGTAGTAATGAATAATGCACAAATTTTAAATATAGTTCATATGTATAATTCAGACAAATCAGCTTTGAAAAGCATGCATGGGAAAAGCCTTTAAAGTGTGAGGGAAATCATGTGCCCTAGCTCAGCAAAGGGGCTTTAAAGGAGCTAGCTAGAAACTAAAATCATTAAGGAAATCACGTCAGAAATGTTACAAAAAATATTGGTTGGCTTCATATATTAGAAGATCAACTGTAATGTTTAAGAGCTTGATTAAAACACCCGCTGATTAAATGCCTACATTACACTTTAAAGAGAGCTATGCTGTGGAGAGGGCAGTTTCTCTCTGTAGAAAAATCATTGGGATTCAGAGTATGTAGCATGGTAAAACACCTAATTCAGCTTATTCTGCCTCTTCCTGTGCTGATTTAGAGCAGAGCTGTGGGCTACCCTCTAGCTACTGGCACACTGCTGTGAACTCAGTAATCCTAAGATGTCTCCCATACCCAAAAAAGGAGTGTCTTCCAACAGACACTAAAAAAAATAAGAACAAGAAATTTGTGATCTGATACTGAATATCTTGAACGCAGCTCCAAGCGCCAGAGGCTTCATCAGAAATTTTTGTTACCTCAGGGAAGATGTTGTGGTGTTTAATTTTAGGACTACAAACAAATTCATATGTGAGCCTGGCATCTTCAGCACCAAGAACGTGTAAGTCTGTTGTTTGAGTCGAGTGGTTTTGTGCCCACTTGTAGTTGTAGAAAGTGTCCTTTCTTCTCCTGTGGGCTTACTGCGGAGACAGACACTGGCCCATGCATGGGGCTCACAAATGTTTACGTAATTGCTGGCCATGATGGTGCATGCACAGTTGTGTGAAAAGCTCTCATATTCACAAGAGCAACAACTTGAAATAAATTGTGAAATAAGAATTTGTCAGTGACTATTAGACAGCTGGCCTTTGGTACGTGTTCATGAAAATTAGTGCCTCATCCACTGAAGGCACTGGGAAGCTGAAGTCCTTTAGCCCATCCTGAATCAAGTTCCTGGCCAGTGAAATCTCTCATCCAACTTTCCATGAGTACGGAAAGAGCAGTTTCTGGTTCCTTAATTGTCTTTTGTAGCTTTAAAGGGCAATAAACAAGTCAGAGTACAGTCTCTCTATTTTCTGTGGGCCAGCCAAAATCTCTGTTCTCCCTCACTTCATCAGCCCCTCTGAGACAAAGATGTCCCTGCTCTTCTTCAGGCTTTTGCAAGGGTGGTGTTTCCTGGCTTGCTTCAGTATAAATAGATCTTTGAAATCCAACTCAGCCAATCGTGCTTTAAAGGTATCCTAAAATATTACACCATCTGAAATATTGATAAATAGAAATAGACCAGTATTGCCATATTATATTTTTTTTCAGTTTCCTGCTCTTTTTTTTTTTTTTTTTTTTTTTTTTTTTTACTTCTGGAGCTTAATGAAAGTCATTTTTTACTTAGAAAACAGAATGTGTTTCTCTTGTTTCAAGTGATCTTAGTCATTTTTACACACAAACACACACATACAGAGTATCTGTATGTATATTTTCTTAGTATATACATTTAGGTCTATACCATTTGGTGCTAGAGGTAGGTAGTCTATCATGATTTTCATTGGCAGCAGGAACTCAGTAACATAATATGACTTTATCCTTTGGTTTGAGACTCTGGAGTGTAGACCAAAACCCAGTCCATAAGCTTGAGTATAAAACTGTAGTATACCAGTTATTCTTTTGATGATTCTTATAACTGTGACCACAGACCTTCTACATTGTAGTTCAAATGCTAATGGAATGTTAACATATATTTTTAAAAATGTTTTGATTCTTCAATGCATTTAACTGTTTTTATTTTTTTCCTAGCAACAATATTAGACTTAAAAAAAAAAAAAAAAAAAAGGCCTACTAAAGTTAGGCTTTATTTTAGTGAGCTATCTCTCTATATTTATGTAATTTAAATGTAGAACCAGAATGTGACATAGATATGAGTAATGGCAAATAACCAGAAAATAATTGCAAGGAGAGCTTCCAAGTTTCTGGACTTTTTTTCCATTTCTGGTCTCCTTGGACATGCAGTTGATCTGTTTACAAACACTTTTTGTCGATCACAAACGCAATCTGTCTTTTTCACGAGTATTTAAAGAGTCTGTGAACCCACAACAAATGGGACTAGCAATTTGTTCGGGACATGAAATGATTTGCATCAGTGCACTTCAGTCCTTCAAGAAAGGATGTTTTTATTTTTATTTTTACTTCTGTTTTTATTTTGAGGAACCAAGTAGTGTGAGTAGTCCACAAACAAATGAAACGTATTCCTTGAGCTTTTGCGTGCGGGGGTATTTTGTTGTGCACAGATGACATGGGCTTTGCTCTGCGTCACCTCTTGTCTCACTTTCACTGCATCTTGAGACAGTTGCTTCACCAATATTTCATGCCTAATACAGTGGAGAAGAGTAGAGAAAGAAAGACCAACCAGAGTATACAGTTTGGAGCTGTACTATTAACAATTTCATCTCCTTGAACTCCTGCACTTTGTCCCTGCTGCTTCTGGCAGGAGCGCTGAGCTCCGCGTGGAGCCTCAGCCAGGTGAATCCTGCTGGACAAAACATGTCTGCTGGGGAGCTCTTTGAAAAATATAGTAGCTTTTTTGAGTTTGGCCATGACTGAAACCAAACAAAAAAAATTGTTTGGATTAGACTCTGGAAGAAAGTCTCTTTTGACCTCTTCTCCTAGTTACATTGGTTACAATTGTATTGCTCGTGTCTGATTCGGGGCACGAGGGAGATCTCCGGAACATCCCATAGCATGTGGGCAGGGGTAGCATCCCCTATGGCAGCGGGCAGCTTTGAGGTGTCAGAAGCTGGGAGTTCTCCACCTAACCTCATCCTCTGGGAGTCCAGTGCCCTCCCCTTCTACCCTGCAGGACTTACAGGAGGCATTGAAGAGCTCAGAATAGAGCACAGCTGTGAAACAGGAGCAGTGCTTGTGCTGCCAAGGTTTTATAAAGAGGAGATTGTAAAAATCGTTGCAAAAGGACTTTGCAAAAAGTATTTACATATGCTAGAAGACTGTGAACATGACTTGTTGAGAAACTAGACTGTGACTGAAAGTAGCATGCACAGTGTACGTATCAACTCGTCGTTCTCCCACTAGCGCTTCTGTTTGAGTAGTCTGTAAATTTTATTGTAACTGTAGGCAAAACTGCTCTTTGAACTCTTCCCCTGCAGAGTTTTAAAGGCAAGGTGGATGTTATTCAAGTGATGTCAGGCTGCTTGTTTCCTAGTCATGTCTTGGGTCATGCTCCTGCTGCAAACTGTTGCCTAGCAATCTGCAAACCCCACATTTTGAGATGATGAATCCTACAGATACCTGTAAGTAGTATTTAAAAGTTCATCTAACTTGGGAGCAATACCCAATATTCGAAGGAACTTTGTAGCATCCACTGGAAGCTTATTTAGAGTGGAAACAAAGTGGAAAATATGTTTGCTTCTGTACATTTGCAGAAGTTCAGGCATTACAGGTAACTGGCCACGTCACCAGAGCTCTCCTGTATGTGTGCTTTTGCTTCCCTTGATTCTCCCCATTTCAGTGATTGTCATAATCATTTAATCTCTCATTATGCAATCTGAATGTTGCTACACATTTATTAGCAAACTTACTGTCAGACTACTAGTAATGCTCTAATTTACACTTCCCAAAGCATGGAAATTTCTGTGTAAGGCTCCCTTTTTTTCCCTCCTCCCCTTATCCCGGGGTGCTCGTGCAGCGCAAAGCATTGCAGGAGGCTGAGATGCGTGAACGATAAGTGCTGTGTGCATTGCAACACCTGGACGTGATCAGACTTGCTGAGGATGATGTACAGGGCTCGAGCCTGAGTTTTCTGCATTTGTGCTGCTGTTGGCTGAAGCCTTTCCCCATGTAGCTCCTCAGGGTTGTCTGATTAATCTTGTTGCCTCCCCCAACCCAAGGGACAGCTGTCGGTACCTTCCCCAAAGCCCCTTCTGACAGCACTGGTGCTCCTGGTTAAAAGACTGCAGTCTTCTGGGGCACTCTTTCCATCTAGGTGTTTCCTGGTGCTGTATGCAGATGAGCGTTTGGGATCACGAACAGCTCATACCAGAAGCACGTTAAGCATTGCATCATCCCAGGACCAATTTGAGAGCCTTTCTTTCATGAGCGCTTAATTTTATTTAACTTAACCACATGAATTAAGTCCAAAGGATAACTTAAAATGGAGCTCTTCCTTCCATTCATAAGCTGTCAGTTCAAAGGCATAACATCTCTTAAGGACCTTAATCCAACGGATATTAATGTATTAGGAACCCAGCGATGTCGTCTGTCTTGTCGCTGTAGAGTTGGTGATAGTTAAATAATGGATTCGTGATTTGAAGAGTGTTGAGAGAGCAGTGAATCACGAATCCACCTCTCCGGTACTGCCCTATTCCTTGCCATAGAAATACCAATTCCAAGCAGTCGGGAGTCCCTGTAGAGTTGTCTGTTCAAGAAAACTGAGCTGTCTGTCATCTGCATACAATACTCACTGAGTGTTACGCTCGTTATGTAGCTAATGGTACCTGTTAAAAACCCTTTTGAGTTCCTTGTGTTGCCATATCGTAGCAGCACTTCTTTTCCCTCACCTGATAGGGATGGCTTCTCTATTTATCACCTGCAGAATGTGTTTCTTGAAGTCACAATAAGCTTGTCAAAGCTTTCAATAATATATTTGGAGTGTACTATTTTGGCAAAACTTTTTTTTTTTTTTTTTTAATTTTTCTGACAATTTAGTTCTTATTTCAGGAAATTCGAATCAGAAAAAAATAGCTGCTGAACAAACTCTGTGCTTCTGAACATTAGGCAAATTTTTACAATGTCAAAGTAGTATATCGCATTAAGGAAAAAGCCCTCTTTCTGCAGACAATATACTGATACATATTTCATTCAGAATTTTATGAGGTAGATCCTGGGGATCGCCAAGGAGTTTTACATGTGTAAAAACGAAGCGCAGAAGAGCCGACTGCTGTGTGTTGCTGTAACACCCCTAGAACATGGCTAATGCCCAATTACTGCATGCTTAGACTTGGATGGTAATTACAATTGAGCTGTAAAATATTTTGACAGTTTCCAACTGTTGTGTGGTTGTTAGCCAGACATCATATGGGAATGAAGCACGGTGATTTGAGTCTTTCTATATACAGATCTGCTTAAATACAGACTTCAAAATAAACAAGTAGTGTAAAGTGTTAATCAACAGCAGTATTTAATTATTAGCAGCTTTTGTTGACTTCTGCGGGAGAGAATTCCTGTTTTCTGAAGATTTTGATTTCTCAAATGAGACTTGCCATACCTTTCTGCTTCAGCTTTTCATTTACAAGCTTTTACTTGTTGAGTGCTAAAAGCATAACCACACCAAATTTAATTTGTAGCATGAAAATGATGTGTGTATTTTTCAAGAGGATAGATTTGCCAGTGTGCAAGCTAGAAAAGCTTGTGTTAATTATGTATTATAAAACAAAAAGGATATTTTCTTTTAGCATGCATTTTTCCTTTTAGCTGCGCAAGTCCTAGCAATTAGCAAACTTGGAGAGTGTAAGGATTCCTGGAAAAATATAGGTTAAGCCAAGTTGCACTCGAATCACTGCTACTTTTACATGTATTTTTATTTTGAAATGAAACTCATAAAGCAAAAATATTCGAAGTGTATGCAAAATAAGCTCCAGATTGAACATAACAATACCGGCACATTAAGCCATTGAATCCTTGAGCAGTGGCTGTTATTCCGTAGGGGCTATTCACAGCACAAGGTGCTATTCAATGAGGTAAAGATGGCTATCTGCCTGCATGCTGCTGAAACGATGCTTGTTCACTGGGCAGCTAAACCAAGAACGCTCACGTCTGCCATTCCTTTGTTTTTCACCAGCGTTATTTCATAATGTTTTTTGGTTTTGTATGCTTTTTTTAGGAGAGGGGAGAAGGAAGCATCCTGCATTTTTCATCTGCTATCGTCCTGACTTTTGTGCGGAGGGGAAGCTGAAGTGCCAGGCTGTGATATCTCTGCTGTGACTGAGAGCTGAGTCTGGCCAGTTTAGTTACCAGCATCTCTCTGATTTTACTATTTGCCCAAATACCCGATTTCACCAAACTGTGAATGGGTGGTTACTGACTGACTGGTGTCCTGGGTTTGAACTGAACTGTGATTCTTGCAGATGAAATAGACTTGCAAACGTATCCTAGGTTTTAAAGTGTTTGTGTGAGTCACTGCATTTGGAGCAGAGCCTTGTGTTAGGGACTGTTGAACTTCATGTGCTCAGTTAAATCTAACTGAGACACTCAGAGAAGGTAGGTCTGAAATGCATTGTAAAAGATCACTTGGTCCTTTTGCTTGCCCAGCAGCAAGTTGAGCTGTGTGAAAGGGAAGATTTGTTCAACCTGTTGTTAAAGACCTCCAATAACGAAGCATCCACGGCTTTCCAAGGCAGTTTGTTCCAGTGCTTCATTACGTTGTTTTATAGACTGCTCCTCTTAATGTCTGATCTGTTGCAATTAAAGCCTGTAAATTGTTTTTGGTAATCACTGACGTGGAGGGCAAAGGGTTTTGTTTCTTCTTCAGACTCTTACATGCTTGCAGACTTACGTGTTCCTTTCCTGTATCATTTTTTCTTTACCATAAATGACCTAAATTTGCTCCAGCTTTCTTCAGGGGCTGTTCTTTTCTGATTTTTCTTTGGGCTCACCTCCCTTGCACTGTGTTGCACATAACTGGATGTAAACTTTCAGCTGCAGCTTTATTGATGCTGCGTGGAGTGGGAGAGGCAGTACCCGCATGTCTTGTGAGCTTTATTCCTGTCTGTACATCTCAGTGTGGTGTTTGTCTTTTTCACAACAGCCTGATGTTGTTGACTTATGTTCAGCTTGAATACACTGTTTCCCCCACATCCTTTTGTCAAGAACTGTTACCTAACCTGTTCTTCCTCATCCTGCATTTATGTAAATGATTGCTCCTTCCTATGTTGTACTTGTACATCTTGAATTTCATCTTGTTTTCTTCAGAACTTTTCTCCTTTGTATATGCTCAGCATTCTCCTAGTGCATTTGCTGTCCATCCCAGCTTCGTGTCTGGTGTATCATCCACCTTCCTAAATCAAACTTCGAGTGTTGAGCCCAAGAAACACACTTGCAGAATCCCTTTTAATGCCTAATTCCAAAAATCATTTAAAACTAGTATTGGTTGTGGTTTTCCCGTCTGTTTTGCACCTATGCTGTGCAAGTCTCATTAATGCCTCATTTTCCATGCTTCCTCACGAGAACGTCTCGAGTGACAGTACGAAGAAGGCACCTACAATCACCGTGTGTCACCTGCTGCTGCTCCCCTCCCCTGCCCGCTTCCCTGCAACAGACGGAAACTGGACAGGTCGTGATTTGGTGCTGACAAATTGATGTTTGTTCCTTGTCTCCTCTTTAACTTTCACACGCTAACAAACAACTTAATTATTTGTTCCACCTTTTGCTCATTAGTTTGCTTGCATTCCTCCAATTCTTTTTTTTTTTTAATGTTTTTAAAGGCTGGAAGGGAATGTAGTATTTTCCTATTCATATAGTTTCTCACCCATCTTCTTCAGGCTTTCAAATTGATTATTAATTTCAGATGCTGTTTCAGATTGGCTGTTCCAGTACCCTGAGATTACATTAAACATGTATAACTGATCTGAAGGCTTCTGGCTTATCGAAACTGTTTCCACACCTGGCAGAAATCTGACCTTTTTGTGGCTGCTATTAGTAATGCTAGTCTCCAACTTGCATCTGACTTGTAGAATAAAGACTGCTGGAGAAAAAAGAAAGGTGTCAAGCATTTCAGATGGCTCTGTATCATCTGCGTGTAGCTCCTTACCCCTGAGTGGTGAAGCAACATTTTAATTAATCTCTATCTTGTTATTGTTCCCATAGGTAGGCTGCTGATGCGGGGGTTCAGCAAGGCTAAAACTGACCTGTTTCTATTAAACTCCTATTCATTTATAGCAACCCTAAGGAGCTTTCTTGAGAATAGCCATCTTTATACCTGATCTAAGTTCCTGGACTCCAGCACCTCCTGCGAGCTTGTGGAGGATGCTTATTTTATTCCCACCCTCAGCTAAGAAGTATTGCCTAGAATTCAGAGGCACCGCATCAGGTGTCTGTGTCAGCAAAACCAAACTCAAGAATACCAAGTGCTCCAAGCCCCTCCAAAGGCAGGTTGTTAGAGAATACCTGTGCAAATCTGGCACGTGTTGTGTTCTCAAGTATTTGAAACAAAGATTTCTCATCGGCAAAAATTGATGCTTCCCTAAGTCTGCCCGTGACTGTGCATTAATACAAATGATGCAGTAGATTTACCAAATAGGTTTCTCTAAAGTTCTGTGGAGCAATGCCACCGTAATGATGGCTGCCTGGAAGAACGATGTCTGTTGAAGTGTTCAGAGGAATGGGAGAATGACTTGCATTTGTGTAATGGCTCGTGTTAAAAGACAAAGCAGCAGAAATTCCTGCAAAAGCAGCAAGAGTTCACTGTTTTGGGGAAGAATTGGCAGCGGCTGTCATTTTTATTTTGCCTTGTGCTTGCTTGTTTTTAGTTTGCCTTGTGCTTTCTTTCAGAAGAGATTCTTGTGACCTTTCCTGACAAGCTCTAACACTTCCATTGTTTGCTGCAGGCCTTTGAAATGTGGCAGAGATAGCCTTGGGCCCAGGGAGGTGCATTTTGCTAGTTCAGTTCCCATTTAACAAAGTTAAAAGCTTTGAAAATTGCTATTCCTCATCTGTGGTTTGAGTTGCTTAACTCTGGCGAGCTGCCCGAAACCCTGCACCTTCCCATGGTGGCTGAGTGCCAGGGACTGTGAACCGGCAGCATCCTGGTAGCCCAGCTGGGCTTTCAGCACAGATTACCCGCAAGCCGAGGCCCCAGCCCATGTGCCACTGGGGCAACTGGAGAAAGGAAGGTGGCCACAAGGAAATTGCCCCTCTCCTCAGAGCGGGAAAACGAGGCCCCGTCCCTGCGTGCAAGCTCTCGTGCTGTTACGTTACAAACATGTGTAGTCATCAGAGAAGGAGCTCAGTGTTCAGCTTAGTGGTATGAATTATACACCTTTTCCTCTTTTTTTTTTTAATTGAAGACATTTTGTTCAGGACAAAGATTATGTGACCTCAGGGAAGAGCAGCTAGACAGGCCTCAGCTGATCCTTTATAATGCTTCAATCTGAGGAGGAGCTTGCTGTGATTTTTTTTTTCTTTCCTTGGCTGTGCTGACCGTCAGGTGAAATGACTTGCACATAAGTAACCAAATCCATTACACTGTCTCAGATTAGTTTCTCCTTTACCAGCTAATTAACATAATCTTCTTCTTGCCATCAGCTAATAAATTTGGGGCTTCTCAACCTGGTGAGTTAGCTGCCCTTCATTCTTCTGCAGTGCTGCTGTTTTCTGTGAGGAGCGTTCACAGGGGGAGGTGGTTGTGGGTAGTTACTCAGGTTGAAGCAAACAGTCTGCTTGTTCCTAATTAATTCCCAGGAACAGACAGGCTCCGGGTCCTGTTGCCCAAGTGAGGAAGCTGTCCGGTAGGTGATGTGTTGTGGTTTGTGGTTCTGAAGGTTTAGAGTTCAGTTCCTGAATACTTACTTTTTTTTTTTTATCCTTTTAATCACCAACAATGGAAACTGAAAACCCTGATGTTAAAGATTATGCTAAGAAAAAGTTACTTCATTACTAGACGAGGCAAAAGCTGAAAGAAGGCTACCAGATAATTACAAAAATTACAAAATTCAGTACTTAGGCTACCTTAAATCCAGCAACTCAAAGCTCTGTTACTGTAATCTCTCCCATTTTTGTGCACTATATGCCTGTAAGTTGCCTATATGAAGGAGGACGGTCGCTTCATTTTGCAGGAGGAAAGCCACAAAGAGCCTGGACAGAGCTCGTGACGCAGAACTGGTGTGTGATGCTGTGCAAGCTGCCTGGACCGGTGTTTGAGCTGCCAGTAACATGTCCCTGTCCCTGGGGTGTCTGGGTCTTAAACTTTATCTTAACTTGTCTGATTCTGGAAGCTGTTTTTTTTTTTTTTTTTTTTTTTTTCTGAGCATTCTCACCTGCCTTGGGATCAGGAGGAGGAGCGTTTGCTTTGCTGGGATGCTGGGAATGCGTACACTGGATTCATGCTGGGTAGCATCTTTGAGTTCTTAAGATAGCTAATTCTCCTTATGGGCTCAGGCAAGTTATTTAATTTCAGGCTGTTTCCCTATTTGTAAAATACCAATCATGAGTCTGTATTGTGTCAGTAAATTCATTTACCCTTTGTGGAGTGCCCTAACGTTAAGTTGGAATCCTGTGTTTGATGCAGGTCTTGCATTGCTTTCCCTAATTGAAGCTGGATGCCACGCACTGTAAGTTAAGAGCAAGAAGATACAATGAGCATCAACTTTTGACCTTGAATAGCGAGATAGATAGGGACTGCGTGAGAAGAAGCTGGTAGTGATGATTAGAATAAAAAATGCCATCATAATGTTTGTTTGGGGGTAGGACAAACAAAAGTTGTGTTGATCAAACTAACTCAAGCATGAGGGACTTGCTAAACATTGCAGGCTGGGACCAGAAGCGACAGCATGTTGAAGGACAACTACTATGTCTATGATTCAGCCATGTACAGCACAAACTGTGCGAGTTTAGGTGAGACACAGAAAGGAAGAATGGCAAACAGGAGGGATCTGTGACTATATGGCAGAGGGAATACAGTGCTGGGGTCCTGGGCTGAGTGTGCTTCATGATGGTGTGCGGTATCTTCATGGGTTCTTCCGTGGGTCCCAAGTGCTCAGGTAAACACGACATCCTGCAGCTTAGGACATGGGACCACGCTGCCCATCCACCTCCAGCTGAAACAGACTGAAAGCACTAAAACCAAGTGACGCTGCCCCCTGCCCCTCCAATTATTTGGAGAGGCAAATCAAGGGGGATGAAACTTTGCAGGAAGTTGTTCCATTCCCCAGCACATCGCTGCTCTGCACAGTGTTCTGTGTTCACAGTGCTCTGCTGTGAGCAAGCACCTGTTGCAAATCAGCATAATTCAGAACGCTGGAGAAGAGAACACACAGGCAGCTTTGATTGTTTTCTTTCCCTTCCCAGATGGTGCAGGTCCGCCGTTCTCATTGTCTACAAAACTATGTTTGTTCCATATCCTGGCATATTAGATAGGAGGTACTTTTTGCTGCTTTCCTTTTCTTTTCCCAGGTACAGTTAGGAAAAGCTCTTTCCAGCCTCATGGTTCCCAAAATACGCAACAGACCAGGGGAAACCCGTAGGGTGAACTGATTTCACCTGCAGGACAGACAGCAAACTTGAGACATGTCCCAAGGATTTCACTTTCCTCTTTACCTGGCAAAACTTGCCAGGTTCAAACCTCAGAGCATCATGTCGGATTGGGCAGACGTCTGAATGTGCAGGTTGGGATTGAACATGGAGTGACTTGGTTGTGCCAAAATTAAACCTGTAAAATGTTAGGTAATTAAAAGCTTTTAAGATAAAATTTTATATTTTGCTGCATATCCACAGCAGCTGTGGGCACAATCAGAAGAATGGTCAGGGCAAAGTTTTGGGTTAGAGTTGTCAGGTACATTTCTGGGAAACGTATATTTTCTAATACTTGCGGTGCACCTTCCTCAGCAGAAGAAAAAGGCAATGCCACTTGTATGGTGTTGTGGCACTGAACCCATCGTAATGACCTATGACTTAAAAAGCAAATAACTAGCCTAAATAAAGAATGTCTCAGTATTGCTGGGTTGTGAGGATGTTTTTCCATCTTTGGAATAAACGAGAAAGTTTTATTCTGTCTCGCAGACTGGGTTTCCGCGTTCTATTTCTGTTCTGTTATCAGTCAAAAATCAGCTTTTGACTTAAGCCTGGCCTGTTCCACGGACTAGAATAAACAAAATTGAGAGCACGTTGGACTCTCCCAGACCTTGCCAAAGGCATAAACTCATATTAAGTGAGCCAGCTTCAGTTTTAGAATACTCCCGGGCTAGGCGATTCCTGTGGAAATGAAATCCTGGGGTACGATCCTGATGATATAAAATGGTCTATTTGACTGAAGTGTGAGTTGTGTCCATTGCACTTTGTGACGTTTTTCAGGCTGAGTCTCAGTTCAGACAAGTTTTCCAAACCTTTTCTGCATCCAGCTGTGCCCCGCACGCTTTGTCTCACCTAGTCGTGCGTTACATTCATTTACCTTATCTCGTGTTTTAATGGTTTCACAATTTTCAGTGAGCTAGATGGCACTGCAGCTGTGATACGAGTAAGGGAAAATCCCTTTTGTTTTGCTCAGTCAAATAAGGCAGAGACTGTTGCCTGTACTTGTTTCTTGAGGAACATAACTTGTTTGTTGATTGTTTGCAGGTCTTCCCTACTCTGCTTTCAGCCCTATCTCGATCTTAGCTTCCTCTCCTCCTGCACTTAATTATCTTTCCTAGCTTCTTCTCTCAACTCCTTTCCTCTTTAGGGAGCTGTGTTCATTAATATAAAACTCAAACCACATGAGTCTTCCACCCAGATTCCCACAGCTACTACATACTTTTTTTTCCTTGCTCCACTCCAGGACTCCTCTGAGCATCTTTCTCTTCCAGGCTCCGGTGCTGCCCCTTGCTCTCTTCAAGCTCCTCCACGCCGTGCTACCTGTCACCGAGCTCTGGAGAGCTGCTGAAGCCAAGCCCCTGATATCTTCACCCTGGCTGCTCCCCGTGTCTCGTACGAGGGCTTGGTTTGTAGCCCCATGTTCCCAATGCCAGTTGTTCTCCTGTGCTAACCAGCAGCGCACATGGCAGCAGCAAACCAATTATTTAAATATCTGGAAACGTAGAGGCGCAGCCTGATATTTAAAGCTCTGGTCCTCTTGTTAATGTGCAATAATGGTCTGGTGGGATAATCTCCCAAGGGGAAAAATGCGTATGATATAAAACATATTAATTAAGCTACCAGGACATTT
Organism: Cygnus olor; assembly: GCF_009769625.2. Lineage (NCBI taxonomy): Eukaryota > Metazoa > Chordata > Aves > Anseriformes > Anatidae > Cygnus > Cygnus olor. The sequence goes on from NC_049171.1 coordinate 109,849,678, forward strand.
AAAAGAGGAATGAAGTAAAGAGACTTCGGTGCTTCTGTTGACTGTGAAACAAAGATACCATGAAGCTCGTGCTGACTCCAGCTGGTAAATCCACCCACATGATGCTGCATCTGGGGCTGGGCTAGCGAGCAAGGGACCGGCTCTGGTACCTCTGCATTTACCATGCAGTTAATCCCAAACCAGATAAAACTTGGTGGTGTTAGAGGCAGTAACCTGCTTATCAGCGAGGGGATCTGGCAGTCTGTTGTGGATAGCTGATGCTTTTTTAGTGGCATTTCCAAACGAGTACTCAGGGGCTTGGGCTTTTGAACTTAAAATAACAAGTTGTGGCTGCTTGATGTTTAGAACAATTGCGTAGTCAGCTCTTTAATGAATGATGGAAGGAAAAGCTAACTCATTTTTCATGTCATTTGATCAGTTCTTGCCATTCTTATAGAGCTAATATAAGTTAGAAAAAGCTGCTTGGTGGTATTTGGGTTTATTCTCAGCCTGGGACTAATATGTGTTACCTCCAGGTATCAAAAGGCAATATTTTCCATGATGGTATTTCAAACAAAACAAAACTAAAAAACCCCTTTTGTTAACCCTTCTGAAGCAATGTCAGGTGCTTGTGCACAGTTTTGCCCTGATTAAAATATCTCCAGCGTGTCTTGGGTTGAATGCTTTTATCATAGATTAAATAACAAAGTCTTTCACTCAGGTGGTGAATAAGAGCATAACATTATCATAATATTAACTTCACCTTTATCTAGAAAACTTGGCGTGCAAAATCTGGAGAGAAAGCGGTATATAATTTCTGCTTTATCTGCTAGAGAAGGGAAAACTAAGTTGCATTATGCACGTGCCGAAATCTTGCGTATTCTGCATGAAGTACTTTGAAAAATCTAAAGGGAAGTACAACTTTGGGAAAAAAAAAACTGCAACTTTAAACTTTTAAGGGATTGTAGTCTGGATTTAATAAATGGACAATTTGTAAATAAAATGGTAAATTCAGCTAAATGTATTGATTTAACAATTTTGGATATCCTTTGCTAAAACCTGGTTTTAAAATCAGTACCTTTTCAGTTCGTTAGATGTGTAATTAAGGCATTAGAAAGGTAAGGTTGCCTAAGGCCATTTCAAAGTTAACTAAAAAGTATTTAAATGGTGACTGGAACATTTAAGATTTCTGTGAAGAGCTTCAACAACAAGTATTAAGACTTCATAGCTGACATTGATTAGATTTGGTGAGTAGTGCAGTAGTGCTGGTTTGACAGAAGTGGCTCTGTACTTACAGAATTGTTAAAATATCAGTTTTCTATAGCTTGACAGCACTATTTTAATTATTTTCTCCCAGATGTATTACCTATATATATATTTAGGTACCAGGAAGATTTTAAATACTGTTGTAACTTAAATTTGGGGCTGATTACTTTTTTTTTTGGCTTAAGTTTGTAAGGAGAAAAAGAACCTGATCTTTGTTGCATCACTTTGAATCTGGAGTAACTGTCTGGAGGCTTCTAAATGATATTTGTTATTCTGATTAAAATCTGATGCATGGAGAACAGAAGGCTTATCGTGTATTGCTGCTTCTTCCCTATTTTGTATATCCCTGTTAAGATGTTAATTCAATGTAGTTAGAGATATTTGTCTCATCATTAAAGGATTTGTTCACACCGATTTGAGTCGTTGACAGGATTAAGAAAAAAAAAACCTACACTTTCCGAACAAGGTACTGTATGCATATGTTTCGCTATTTAAAAATCTCTTCGAAGTATACATTTTGCACTTTCTAAATGAGTTGGCAGTGCGTCCATCTGATGGTAGGTGTGTTTATCAAACAGCTTTTTAGGGCTGACTGTCAAGACAAATGAAAAACGACTTTCCTGATTCTGTAAATTCTCTCCCCCAGCAGCAGTGAAACCATAAATCAGTTTGTCGCTGGCAGCTAATTGCTTAGCACTGCCATACTTTAGTCAAGTGGGGGCATCGTTGGTCTTTCACAAATAGGTAATATGGCCAAAAGGATTTACTTGTTAAACTTAAGTGGCTGTGATATAATAAATTACTTGCTCTATTTTTATCTTAATTTGGGGACTCTCTGTGTATAAGGTGCATAAGTAGCATGTTTGTGTATATATGCTTTTAATTAGATTCCGTTGAAAAAACGAGTGGGCTCTTTTTTCTTTTTTTCTCCTCTAATTCAGACTTTGGATTTGTGTCAGTCAAATAATTCTATTTAATTACATCTCAGAAGTTTTGAGAGTGACTATTTTTGTAGTGAAATGAGGGCGTGTTTCTTGAAAACCTCAGCTGCAATTACTGGGTTCTCTCCCGAGCTCTGTGGTAAACGCCAAATGCCTGCAATAGCATTATTTTTGCATTGTATTCCCTTGCAATTCTTTTCCTGTGCTACCAAGGCTGTTCCTGAAAGTGACAAAAATACCTTTTTGGGGAATGGTCGGCAGTAGGCGATGATACTTGGTAGAAACCACCGCTTCTGTGAGCGAAGGGGTTTTGTGGGGATGCCTTTACGTGACGGCGTTTTGGGAAAGCTTTCCAAGGGTGTGTATCGCAGGCTGTGCGGGAGTAGGTTTTAAGGATTTAAGTGTTTCAGCACGGTGCTGCCACTGGTACAATCCTTGGCCTGTTCTCTTGTGTCGATCTGGAATCCCGTATATCTGCATCCTTCGGAGACGAGCGCCAAGGGCGACAACTGGGGATAATAACTTGCAATTTGTGTCTTTTGCAAGTTACAGTCATTGTAAACTGACAGCTGTGAAGGACCTAACCTCACATCAAAGGATACAGATCATCCAGTTAGGTCAATTAATGTTAATTCTCATCTTCCATTAAATTCTTTTATCTTCTTCTCTTTTTTCTTTTGCAGCCAAGCCCAATACCAAGTCCCATTTTGGGGAGAAAGCCAAACGCTAGTCAGTCCCTGCTCGTGTGGTGCAAAGAAGTTACAAAAAACTATAGGGGAGTGAAAATCACCAATTTTACAACATCGTGGAGAAATGGACTGTCGTTTTGTGCAATACTACATCACTTTAGACCAGATCTTATGTAAGTTGTATACTTTCTGCCTGCATAGCCTGACTGTCATAGAAATACGCAATGTATAAGTTTCCATAAAAGTCGAATCCGTGTTTGTTTCAGGTACTGAACTGTTTTGCCCTTTTCTTTTAAACAAAAAATCCTCCTTTCTAAGAAAACAGATTTACGAATGCTCAAACTTTATGACCTCTTTGCTCTCCCCTGTTGCCTAAACAATTGTTTCTCCCCTCGATGTGATTTGTTTTTTCTTCTCCCTAATCTTATACAAAGAACTGACTTCAAGATGATTATGAAAATTGTGCTAGTGTTGAAATGAGATGAGAGAAATAAGCCTGTAGCTCTTTGTACTCTGACAAGGACGGATTACCCCATGGTAAATTTGGTTGTCAAGGCCAGCCTCCAGTCCCTGCCTTAACTTCTTTTTTAGATGGAAAGCTCCAGGCAATGAAACATGTCATCGGGGCTTGTTTGTTTATTTATTTATTTATTCCTTTAATTTTCCACGCTATTAGTTTTGTTGATTGAATTGCTGTGAAATTGCTAGTTACTGTATGATATTATTGCATGTCAAATTTTTAGATTCGGTTTGTTTTTAAAACTGCTGCTTTTATCAAATACTGTACATACCTACTGTGCCATTTTCCCCCTCAGTGACTACAAGTCCCTGAATCCTCAAGATATTAAAGAGAACAACAAAAAGGTAAGAACTGCCAGGAAAAAAAAAAAAAAAAGGAAAAAAAAAAAAAGACGTAGCTCCGATTTTGGCTTCGCTGCAGGTTTTTATTAATTTTGGGAAAGTGAGGTTGTTTTGTAAGGTCATAACTGCAGCTCACAGAAGGTATTCAGCCTCCTGTGGCTCAAATCGGATGCATTATTGACTCCAGTTTGTCATGGTCTTTAACATTCACAACAAGTGCAATGCTGGCATTAGAGTTTAATATTTCTATGGCCTACATTAACTGGGAAAGCAGATAGAAGGGCTGGGCGGCGTTTTTTGAGCAATTCTCTTATTTTCCGATCAGCCACATAATTAAAAAAAAAAAAAAAAAATAACAGTGCTCGGGTTGTTGTGCGTGAGACTCCTCTTGCTGTTGCTTTGGTAAGGGCTCCGTGCATTGGTCATGCTCAGCGTCACCTTGATGGTGATTTTTATATTTTTAAGGAAGAAATTTTACGCTGCTTTGATACTGCACAGCCAAGAGAAGTGTCGGGTGTGGAACCTGTGCTTTTAAGCAACACGGAAAGTTTAGGATAGAAGCGTTGAGACAATACCCAGCAAATAAACCAAACTATTTGCAGAGCAGTTAATAGCATTTTGCTGGGTAGCTGTTTGAAACCGCTTCTGATGTTGTGAGGCAAAGATGTGAAAAGTTTCTCTGAAAGAAGCGGCCACTCGTTTGGGGAATCACCATAAGATTTTTTATTTCTGCTTACTGTTTTAGACACGTTACAGACTTCGGGATTTTCACATGCCAGGGTTTGACCATGTTTAGAAATGATCATTTTCATGTTTAGAAATGATCATTTTCATGGAAGTCGCTGCTAATAAAATTGTTTCTGAGGATTGTGAATTGTTTCAAGGAGCTTACTTCTCGATGCTCTGATTTTATTTTTATAGCGCTTTACAAATATTGAATTGAATTGAGAGGAAAGTATAATAGATTTTGAATGACTTAATTAAGTTCAACACTATATAGGAAATATAACTAAAGAATATTGCATTGCAAGTATGTGGATTTTCTGAAAGTGCTTTATTAAAATTCATTTGTGTTTAGGGTAATTATATTTTAATGTCTGAACACTTACCCGTTATCAAAGAAGTTACTTGTCATTAAAATAGGGCTTAAGATAGGGCTTGTAGATAATTAAGTATCTCTGAACTGCTCTTATCTAATGAGTGATTTGGCCAATGATATCTTTTTCATAATAATACAGGGGCTTCTGATGACCTAAGTGGATTATCCGTGACATCACTGTGTTTTCTGTGACCATGTGTTTTTGTACTTCAAGTTTTGTTGGTTACATGGGCTAATTAAGCCGGATTATAATAAAAAAAAAAAAAGAAAGAAAGAATAGATTGTTAATTAAAAATGTTAGTGGCACAATCAGTCATCTTTTCTTTATGAAACCGTGATGGCAAACGGTGAACTTTTTAGCCTGTCTCTCTAACAGGATCCAGTTCCCAGCACTGAAGAAGTACTGATTGTTGTTCTGCTGCACTTTTTTTCTTTCATCACTTTGCAGCCCTCTGCCTGACAGCTACATTGAGTATCTCAGTTGCTTCCTGCAGATTTATTTCCTGGTCTCACACAGTTCTGCCTGATAACCCTGCGTGCCCTTGGTTGGAGTGAATGCGGCGCTGCCAACAATGGCTCCCTCTAAATTCCATGCAGATATGTAACACGGGTGACAACGATTCCTCCTAACCAATTAAAATAACATCTGTGGGTGAATAGGACAATTTTCTTTGTCTGAAGCATCTCTCTTTCCCCCCTCCTCCCAGGAAGGGAGGTAAAAGGGGGCTGTGACCATAGATGCAAGGTTAACCTGTAAGAGTATAGCTTTTAAAAGTGTATGACATTGGTTGTATTTAAAAAAAAAAAAAAAAAAAAAAAATTTCAGTGCAATTCCTGTGTATAATCACACACTGAAACACACAGTTGCAAAAAGCCCATCGCTGGGGTTTCTTTATAAAGCACACCAGTGGTTTGCCAGGTTGGTGCTGCCACCAGTGCTGAATCAAAAAGGGCATTTACCTGTGACATCTGATCCTGGCCAATATGTCAGTGCGTGACAGAATTGGGAAATGCTTGGAATACTGCCTGTGGTGCTCCTGCTGATGGATCGCAATTGATGTCTGTCAATCAGCTTGTCAGGAAATTTATTTAAAAAAAAAAAAACAAAAAAACAGAAAAAAAACAATAAAGAAAAAGCCTTCATCAGGAGACAGGTAAATAGGTTTGGTGTCCTGAGGATATACCCGTATGTATGTATTATAATTTCTGCAGTATGTCTATATCTCATAAAAATAATTAAGAAAAAGAGATCTCCAGATGACATTTTCATCAGTCAGAATTCAAATATATTTTTGTGCTCATTGCATATTCAGATTACTGTCAGAAACAAAAGAGAAACCGGGATTATCTCTGAGAAAATGAAAAACATTACCGTACAGGGATTTGCTCTCAGCTGGTCCAAAGAGTTGTGGTTCTACTTAAAATCTCTTATGTACCTGACTATACCCATATAACCTTCACAATAACATGAATCATTTTTTTAATGTTTATTTTTTGCTACGTCCATTTGATTCTTAGTAAGTCCTAATGACTAGTGCATTAAAATTTCAGCATAGCGGCAGTGTGGTCCCTTCTTGGGCAGGAATTTTTCATACTGCTAATAATCTGTCCTGCACTTACAAACGCGAGCTGCTGAACTACACTTGGCTGAAATCTGAAGGGGCTGAAAGCATGAGGAGTGGAAGGGCACAACAGCCTGCTTCTAGTAATGAACTTCTGGTCTTAATTACTTTATTGGTTAGAGAAGCTTGTTTCGTTTGAAGGATTATTGTTTGGAAATGGTAATGTATATTCTGGGTATTTGATGGGCACTTTCAATTTTTGTGATGCTTCTGATGGTGCTTTTCCAGTTTTTTTGACCATTTCTGTGCAATTTCTCGATACGTTTGAACTTGAGCTATCGTCTTGACAAAATGTTTGGAAAGGAATGAATCCTTTTAGAATATATATTTAAACAGAAGAATTTAGAGTCATAGGGGTAGCGTTGAGTTAAAAATGGAAGCACCTCCTTACCTTTAAGCCGGCATCTGTATTCTTCTAACAGGTGTTAATGCTTACATCCATGATTTGATTCCACAAAGTCTGAAGCACGTTTAATGGTATATGTAGGAATTGACCTCAGTAGGATCAGGCAGGAGCCTGGCTAAACATGCGTGTGAACATTTGCAAAATCAAGGCTTAGTTATGCCTCCGTTTAACAAAATGAAATTTGACTTGGAAAACACTTTATTATGCTCTGTTGGTACCATGCTACAAACTAGTTACAAACCAGTTGGAAGCACTGGGCACTTATAAATACACTGGAAAGTCAAGAAGCTCCCAGTTTTCCTAACAATGAAGGAGAACCTGTCGCACGCTGCCGTGTGGACACGTACAGAGCATATGATGGCTATTTATAGCACTAATGACTGTAAAACATTTGCATGCCAATCTAGATAGCTAGTGCACTTCAAAAGCAGGTGAACGAGAATGTGTGTTGTCCAGAATGGCAGGAGGAGGGGATGGGAAACAAGTACCTGGCATCGCTGGGGTTGCTGTTTAACCCCAAGCGTTGCCAGAAGAACGGAGCAGGCAAAATCAAAATCAAAAGTGGTTTTGCAGCTGCATCAGGGATATCCGTCGCTGTAAATTAAATCCTCCTGCCGCAGTGTTACCCATCCTGAGCATCTTTCTTAACAGTTCTGAAACAGTCCCCACCTTCATTTTGCAGACCCTGGGAGATATTCCTGGGATTTAGTTTTATTAGCATATAAATAAGAAATTAAGAGTATAAAAGAGTTCAGGTCAAATCACGTCTATGGGCTTTGGCTGCTGCGGACTGCTAAGCACAACCTTAGGTCCTTCCATTCCTGAAATGGTAACTCCCACTGTTTGCAGCGTGGGCTAACAGGTTATTTATGGCACCCACTCAGCACTGACCCACTTAATCAGCTGAACAACAACATCCTGGTGTTGCGTTTCATCCATGCTCTGCTTTCACAGCCAGCCTGGTGGTGGGGACCCCCTACCAGTGCCGTGGGCTGCCCACCCAAAGCCCCGTGCTGCCCACTGCAGCTGTCCTGTCTCTGTGTGCCTCCATCTCTCGGCTTTCCGTCTGCCCAGTGCCATTGGCTCCTCCTGCTCTGGGTCTCAAGACCAGGTAGATGGCAGCTGTCCCTTCACCCATCCACCATCTTTCCGTTTCCTCCTGTCCCTCATCTTCCCGTTCTTCTGCTCTGCCTGGAGCTTTGTATCGGTAAATGCAACGTCTGTGTCTTCCCCTGCTGCTCCTCTGTCTAAGCATTTATAAATGGCATGACCATCTCATAAGGAGCCTTCCCAAGAAATTATGCTCCGCCAAAGACCAGCCACGATTTTAGGCCACGTCATTTTGCACAGGGAGAGCCAGCAGGGCTTACAATTAAATTGCTCGGATAATTTGTATGTGTAGCTAAAGTCTGAATCGTTTGTTATAGAGATCTAAAAAATTACTTCTCCAAAAATGCTCTGACAAGTTTGACCCAAGCATACCGGACCCATGTTCTAGCTCAGTGTTGAACGTTTGCTAGCGTGAAAGGTAATGCCTGGAAAAACAAGAGGATATCAAATAGAAGTTAATTTCCCTTTTCTTTCTTTTCTCCTCCCTTCTAAAACTAGCTAAACAAAGGAAATCGTATAAAACTGGGGTAGAGTTGTAGTCAGCGGTGTGCATTATTGTTTCCTTGTAAAAGGTTAAGTTCTCTTCCATATCTTAAATTTAGCGTCTGTTTTTGTTGGAAATGCTGCTGAGACAGCTGTTAGCATGTTCGAAACCTTTGGAAGAAGCTGGACAGGAGATGCAGAGCTGCCAGGGGAGAGAAGCCTGAGCATGGTGACCGAGCAAGTCTGTGCTAATAGGAGGCCTTTTTAAAGGCTTCCTTGAAACACAATATTGTCTTCCAGGGTTAATCCGGGATAGTAATAATTAATTGTAAATTGAGAAACGGCTTTTAATTCTTCAAAACTAGAAAAACCTGATGCACCAAGCCCACTCACTTAAAGGGCAAGCAGAAATAATGAGATGTGGCCTCACAAGCCAGGAGGCTTTCAGACTGTTCAGCTTCTAGAAATGGAAGTAAAGTATGAATGAAATTCCCCTTTTCTTTTTCTTTCTAATAAATTTAGTGTCAACAATTTTTTTAAATGCATTTGTTTGCTGAATTAATGTGATTTATGTCTTGTATCACACCATCTGTGGCTATCTGCACACACACAGTTTTTCATCAACACAAATCACTGCAACTACCTGACCAGTAGAAGGGAGAAGGTTGATCACCAGTGATAAAACCCAAGATGGATTAGTGTCGTGTTTCTTCTATCTTTGTTCCTTATCTTAAAAAACCATTCTCGGTTGCTTTTTTCTTGTTTCAACTCTTACACTTTTTTTTATTTGCTTGTTTCCTGCTACTTGAGTGAGAACCATGGAAGGTAGCAGTAGGCTTTCTTAATGCAAACACAAGGGGGTTTAAGTTGCAGTTCCTGAACATCTTTTTGCTTTATGAGAGTGGCATTACTTTGAGTAACAGAAGATTTTATTACGGTACGGGATGATGCTAGAAATATTTGGAACAATGCTCTTTGAGTGTCTTTGTTGGTCATATTCTCTTGATTTACATTACTGTGAAGATACCCTGGGAGATATCTAGAATCTGTCAGGACAAATCGATGAGTTCAGGTTGGACTGTGCAACAAAAAATCGTTAACTACTGTACTGTACCACTGTAATGAAGCCAAAAGAATAAGAATAGAGCCAAGCCTATACTGTTCCTGTAATATTGGATATGTTTGTGTTTGCTTATTTTGACTGAAGCTTCTACTTGTGTTTCTTGAAATACTATGATACGTAAGAAAGTGCTGTATTGTAATCTTTCTTTTGTCTGTTTTTAAAGGCATATGATGGGTTTGCCAGTTTAGGAATATCACGGTTGCTGGAGCCTTCTGACATGGTTTTGTTAGCGATACCTGACAAACTGACTGTCATGACCTATCTCTATCAAATACGGGCGCATTTCTGCGGCCAAGAATTAAACGTGGTTCAAATCGAGGAGAACAGTAGTAAAAGCACATACAAAGTGGGGAACTATGAAACGGACACAAACAGTTCCGTTGACCAGGAAAAATTCTACGCAGAGCTGAATGACCTGAAGCGGGAGCCTGAGCTGCATCCGTCGGATGGTGGTCTGGCAGACTTTGCTTCTCAGGACGACTCCGTGTTTGTCAATGACAGCGGTGTCGGCGAGTCCGAGAGCGAGCATCAGACTCCCGATGACCATTTAAGCCCAAGCACAGCTTCCCCTTCTTCTCGCAGGACTCGAAGCGACACGGACCCCCAAAAATCCCAGCAGAGCTCTGGAAGGACTTCTGCCTCTGAAGAAGTTGGGAAGTGTAGCAGTACAGACACAACACAAGCGCAGCCTGTGTTGGGAAAGAAGAAGTTGCTGAAAGCTGACACGTTAGACTTGAGTGACTTGGCACATGTCAGCGATCAAAAGGAGGACACGTCTCCCACCGTTGTTGGTGAAGATAACGACAAGAAAAGACACCAGAGTTCAGACAGTACCGTTGGTTTCTCAGAGCAGGAAAAGCTGGGGCATATGGGATCCACAGAGAGCACAAGACTAGATCCTGGTTCACCTGTCGCAAAGCCAAGTTTATCACCTACTTCTAACCTTGGGTACCTTTATAATAAGGATGCGGGTCTTGCGAAGAAAACGTGTGCTTCTCCGAGGCAAGCAGAATCTGAATCTGACAACGATGCCAGAGCGGCTTTAAATCATGCAGATCCAGCTGAAAAAACAGCCCAGGTAAGAAATATAAACTTTCTGTGTGCCTGTGAGTCGCCATGCAGATTCTGTTCAAGTTCTATCTCCACGCTTGTATTTTACAGCATATCTTCAGGATAGATGGCAAGGCAGGTTGTGTGCTTTTATTGTTGGGCAATAAATATTTTGACCAGTATGTGATGCTGAAAAAGTGTCATTACATAAAAATGCATTTATAGGAATTTTCCTCCTGTTAACCTTTCCAATCTTCTCTAGTTGAAGGAAGAAATGTATTCCCAACGAGTCTGAAGAAGATGGCTTCAAGGCTTTTGCCACTGAGTATGGCAACACCTTTCTTCCAAATAATGTGTACTGTAGCAAAACCTGAAAAAGAAAGACATACAGATTCATTGAGCCATATTCAAAAAATGTCAACTTTTCAATGCCTTGAAATATACCAAACATATTTCCAAATCTTGTCTGAGAAACTACACAGCCTTGTGAACATAGCCTACGATGGTGAGGTAGAAACTCCAGAATATTAAATGATGCTGTTCTTTTAGTGGCCTCGAGCATGTTTCTTAACCACAATATCATTTTCTATAAAGATAGAAAGTATAAGCCCACCTACCTTGCAGATTTATTGAGAGGATGAAAGTTGAGTATTATATAAATACTGAGCATTATCAGTAAATAATATCACCACAAAAATATGTTAGAAATGTTATTAGCCCTGTTTACAAAAATCCCAAGCCAGGCTTATAATTTTACCCCTGTGAAGAACGTTCGTTAGTTTTGGCTTCGCTTGGCTTTGCGCCATTAGTTGTGATAAGAGAAGAATACAGCCCGTATTACAGATTGCTTCAAACCTTTTTACATTTTTTCTCAAGTAAGTACCACTAGGATTCATTTTATTGCAAGAGAAGCAGCCCATGGATAGGTGATAGCCAAATATTAGTTCTGAAGCCAGGTAATTTCTTTCCTTTAATTCATGAAGACTCATGACTTTTTTTGTCTTCGTTCTTGTGTACTAGATGAGAAAGGAACAGTTTGGCCCCCAGAGTAATGCAGCAGGGAGGGACAGGGTGACTTGCATTTGCAATGTTGTAGGACAAGATGGCTTTAAAGACTTTTGTCTGTCTGTTATTAATCTTCTGTGTATTTGCACATGGTCATAAAATCTCAGACGTGAGTCTCAATCTTAACCGTGAACATGCAGTCGTTGATGAGTCTCAGCTGTTTCCATTTCCATGTAGTCGTTGGAGGAGCACAACCTGCAGCATCTCTTCCAGCTCATCCGAAGGCCTAGAGATGCATTTTCCTAGAGTCTTCACGGCTGAGCCTGACTAAGAAGTCAGCACTGGGGAGTTTATATGTATGGGAGCTCATTTCGCAGAAGTCCCCCTTCTGTTATTTCTTCTCTGTGGTATAATCAGTCGCGTGTACGAAGAATGGACTTTTTAGTGGATGTTCACATATATGAAGGAGAAGCAGATATTTTTGCGGGTTGTCTTACCTTGTACCCAGCCTCTTTGTGTTCAATTTTAAGTTATAAATGAGCGATACCCATATAAGTAGCCAACAAAGCATTTTATTTGCATACATATTAAAGTAAATAAGTAAACACTTGGTATATTTAACATAGTTAGCTTCCATGAAGCCAATTATTTTTTTTCCACGTTGCAGTTTAAAGGCATTAAATGTTGATAGAAATTAAGTTTTAAGATGAGGGAAATCTATTTGCATTATAAAGGCCTATGAGTATTTTTTTTTTTAATTTTACATTTTGATCATCTTTACTTTTCATTTCTGTAGAATGCTGTCACCTCATGAAGCTGTAGTCCGTGTGACTCCTGATCTTTATTATATAGGAAGGCTCCTGGCTATTAGCTGCTGTGTAAACGTTTAATACCCTGAGGCTGCCTTGCTGTTAATTATATTTCTTTATTTTTAAGCAACGAATGTTGTCAAGACAGGAAGAACTTAAAGAACGAGCAAGAGTTCTGCTTGAGCAAGCAAGAAGAGATGCAGCTTTAAAGGCAGGGAACAAGCAGCTAACGAATACGATCATCCCAGCCCGCAATAAGCAGCTGAATGATGTAAGAAATATTGGCCAATATGGCAGTTTTTACACAGTTAACATTTACCATACGTGCTTATGTTTTTGTGGTGTTTTTACGTGCACATCCATATGTTTTGAAAACGGTTCTGCAAGTAGTCTTGGCAGAATATTTCTTTTCCACGCTCAGTGCCCCAGTGCTGTGATGTGTCGCATACCCTTAGTTCACTTGAAAAGCGTGTTTCTCCTGCTGCTACGGCCAACAGACAGATGCCTTAGACTTCACTGGAAGCAGAGGTCTGGGAGCACCTTCTTTGATTGGCACTGCAGTTTCTAATGGGATGAAAAACAAAAGTTACTTGTTAAATGATAGTGGAGTAATTTATGCTATTTTTGATTACTTCTCTTTTTTCAGCTAATGTAAATGCATTCCCCAAGCCTGTGATGTCAACTACTTGCTGCTTCATAAGTGGTAGTGCAGTGAATGAGGCTGCTTGTGACAGTCTTGTAAAAGAGTTGATGGAACAATTCCTTTTTATCACGAAAGTTGATTATGCTGGGGAGATGGGAAAGTGGAGCCGGGGAATGAGCTCCAATGTTGAAGCAGCTACGGTTGCACCTCCAGTGGCCTCAGTGGTGACCTGGAAGGATGCGTACTCTCTGGAGATGAAAGCTAATTAATTTTTATGCAAACCTTTGCAATGTGGGTTTTGTGATTCAAACTATTGTGCATTAGAGACGGTACTGGCAACTAAGAATGTAAATGTAACTGAAAAATAACGATACAGAGAAAGGCTTGAATTTTTACTGATTCACATCTTTCAGAGGCTAGTCCTGAGGGGCAGATTCAGCTTTTTTCATAAATGGGATCACACAATCAGAAAATGAAGACAGTGATTTTACACATCTCATTTCATTCTCTCAACTATCTTGGGTCCATGCTGGACCTTTTTTTCCATAGACAATTCCTCTCCAAACTGGCAAACATTTCTTTTTTTCTTCAAAATATATTCATATATGCACACACATCTTAGTTGTCTAATGATAGTCCAATGATATATAAAAAATGCTGGGATTGTTTTGTATATAACTTTTTCCTAGATAAGTATAGTATAGTGTAAATATAACTTTGGATTTATTTTTTATGAACAGTTTTTCATATACCAAACAGCATTAGAGGAGGGATGCTATGGATGACTATTCAGACAGAAATAACTGGAATTAAAGTTGCCCAACATTTTCTTATTACAAGCCCCTATTTTTGAAGTTTTTGTAACTTTGCTAGTATTTAATTGTTTGAGCTGAAATTTTCCACGTCAGCTCTTTGCCTCGGGGTATTTTTTTCTGAACCTCAAAAAAAAAAAAAAGAGCCTATTCAACCGTTTCCCTGAATTACGTTTGGTGACTGCTTTATCCATGTTCAAAATGTCTTATGAGAAAAAGGTTCCATCCCCTTGAAAAGACTGTTCAAAACAGTTAAAGTTGTGTTAATAGCACAAGATCATTAGAGAGCCTTCAAGTTTGGAAAAGTTTGTAAGTGTCAGTAAAAATTGTCTGCATGGGCACAGCACAGCATGAATGTCTTTTACTGTTGCTCTCCTGGTGATCAGGGTCCATTCTGATGCAGATCATAGTATTGGAAAGCAAAACTTTCTCTCTTAGACTCAAACTCCTCCTGCTGATGAAATCCAAACGGGAAGAAAAGAAGGAGCTACTGTGCTGGCACGCGGAGGAGAGACGCCCCAGGTAGATGGCACAGAGGTAGATGGCAGTGCGAAGTCAGACAGAAATGAAGACTGTGCCTAGGCCACAAAAGCCGGCTGAATGGTAGGAGACAGAGACAGAGCTTTCAGGGTGAGCCAGGCTTGTGAAGCTCGGGCAGCTGGATTATCCATGGGACCTTATTTCATTTGTTAGAGAAGCTGAAAACTGAATTAGATGGAAGCCTGCAAGAGAAGGGCAGTCTCTTCAGGCTGCTCTGCAGAGCCAAAGTCTCTTTCCCCCTTTAAAATGCTGGGGGGGGGGGTACCTTGAACTCAACATATTCAAGCTGGCAGGTTCCCTGATTTCTAATTTCCAAACCATGATTATTGGGGATGGGTTTATGGAAGCTTTGAATGCACCCAGCTGTAGCCAAGTCAAGGAGAGCTGTGCTGTGAGCCCCTCTGAAGTCCTGGGTGCTCTGAGCAAACAGGTCATGGGCACTCTTCGCTTCAGTTGACTATAACATAAGGATAGCAAAAGCTCCTCAGTCAGAAGGGTGTTCTGGAGATGTATTTTGGAAACTCTTAGACACAATAGTGAAGAGCCCTGGGAGAAGTTAATAATTGTGTGTTCAGAGAAATGTTGAAATAGCATATTTTAAACAAGGCATAGGGCACACAGTGAATGAGGAGGGTAAGGTGAGTTAGTGAAGTGTTGTTCACTCAGTTAACATTTTCAGTCACGGTCACTGACAAAGTAAAGCACTCTGTAGAAAAGAAGTATGGAGTCTACAGGTAAAGACTACGTGAAATGAGAACCAATGTAAGGATTTATAGCCAAGGTAATCTTGACATTTTCTAACTTTTGAGCGCTTGGCTTACCAAGCTCAGTGTTCCCTGAATGTGTTTCAGTGGGAAACGTGTGTTTGAAAGGGGACGTCTTGAATGGATACTGGTACAGTATTCCTATTTGATGTGCTATATAAAAGTGACATACTGTATGCATATATGCAGTAGCATGTATAGATGGTAGGATATGTTGATTATTTTTTTTAACAGATTTCATCTTCACAGAGAGATCTTTCCACTTGATGTTGTTACGCCAGTTTACTTATTTGCCGTTGCTCATTTGCTTGTTGGAAAATAGCACAGACTGTTCAGTGCTTTCTGGTCATTAAGGTTAATAATAAGAACTTCTACTCAAGCATCATCTAGCTGCACATTAGCAGAGTTGCAGGTGTCAGTGTGCAACCTGGGTGTGGTAATACACAGTGTGGTAGCCACATGGCAGTTATTGTAACTGGAATCAACGTTTTGTAGTATGAGTCGGGTTAGGCTGATTTTTGGGATGATTTGAGGGGGATCCAAGAGAAAATGGTTTGAAATAGGAAGATTTCATTTTTCAACAAGAAAACTTTAAAAAGGGAGTCCAATAATTTGAAATATCACTTGTCAAGTTTGCAGTTACACCTTCTTTGACACCTTCATGAAAAGAGCTGCAGGCAGCCCAGCCTTTGGGAACCAGCCACCCCAGCTAAGCCGGCAGTGTCATTAGTTACTTCTGAAAATCCTGTCTCGTAGGCTTTGCTGTGCTACTTTCCATTTGCTGTGTGAGAACTCTGAATTGCCGTTTTCTAAGTAAACAAGTGAGAACAATGTACAGTGTGTGGGGTTGTGTTGCTGTGTGAGGTCAACAGAAGGGAGGAAATTTCCAAGGTTGTTCCGTGGCCATAAATACGAGCTTCCTGGTGTAAGCTCAGCTGACTTGTTGTGCTAAACGTCTTCATCTGCTCGTGTTTGTGCTTTGGGGTGCGGTTAGGCCCATACTAGTAGTCTCATGTGCTTTATTTTTTAATTTTTAACTCAGAAATCAGTGATGTTACGGGAGCAGAAGATGAAGGCACTGAATTTGCTCATATACGTCTTAGCTCGCTCCCATTTTCCTCCAAATCAGGTGTTTCTCATTGCATCCCAAGCTGTATCCTCTTCCCCTTCTGTGCTTCGTGTTCATTTGTTCTTTCTTCTCTCTCCCACTATTTTCATCTTCCCATACTGTCCATTTAAACTGCCCTTTCTCTGCTTTTTAACTTTTCTTTCTTAATAGTTGCTTTCTTTACACCTTCTTGCCTTAGACCTCTTCCCTATGAGCCTTCTGCCCCATCATCATCTTCTATCCCTGTCATCAGTCCACCTGATTTAGACCTCCTTCTCTGCTTGCTTTCCTCCATTCACAGCATACTAGCCCCTTTTCTTTTCTCCTATTGCTTCCCTCCTTGCAGCATGGAGAAATTTTTCCACTGTTAGATCTGCTCCCCTAGTGCTCCTCAGGAAGGCTTAAATCTGCAAGCTGTGTGTGTGCCAGCCTTTACAGAGGTATGTAAGCCTGTAGGCAGGTATTTGAAGTCTGAGAAGAGACTACATTGGTCAGGAACGGCTTGAAAGCATGCTTATGGGTTGGGAGGATCATAGGAGGGAGGATCCTTAAAATTGATGCAGCCTTTTGGAGACTGGAAGAGTTAACTGAAGAGCTGTATGAGCAGACTAACAGACTTACTGATCCCTTATGGATGCCTTTCTCCCTGGTAGATTTACAAATAGCTCAGCCTTTCTTCTTGCTGTCTTGATGTAGGTGTGCATGCGGTGACTCTTTTACGAGATGCTTCTGTCATTTCCAATCTGGTGTAGCAGCTGTAATCACTCAGCTTTTAACCAGGAGAGCCTTCTTATTAGCTTAGTCATTTTTATGTAACTCGCCTCGTCTCGTGATGAATATCACAGTGCTAGGATGGACATAAGTTCTCCCACCAGCCACTGTAAAATACAGCCTTGTAGCGATGGCTGTTAACATGGGGGGCTTGCATGCATGGGATGCTGTAAAGGTGAAGCAGCTGGAGCTGCTCTGTGCTACCTCAGTGGCCAAGTGGCAGGTTAGAGGGGTCCAAGGCAAGTGGGAAGTGCCGAGGAGGTGCAGGGCCAAAGGGCTTTCCAGCAGGAAATCCTCACTTGCCAGATGCAGAGTGGAACCTGTAGTTGTTGAATCTCAGCCTAACTCCACTGTCAGCAAATAGCTGCGAAGGCCAGTGGCAAAGCGTTTGTCTTTTTCTCCTCTAATGAGTGATCCACACAAAGAATGGAAATTTACTGCAGCTGTCATTGGCTCTGTAAACTCCAATGGTTATGGTTGTGGAGTCAGGGTGATTACAGAGAAAGGAATTAGGAGTTAAGAAATGCGCAGGCAACTTTAATTAACCTCCTTTGTGTATATGCATTGTGATGCAGTCTTTAATTATGTGATCACATACTATTTTCCCCAAAGCAATTGTGTCTCATTTAGCTCCGAGGATTGAGGTGACGTAGCAGACTGTTTGTCCAGAGGACCTCTGTCCTTTTGGTTGCAGAAGTGGAAGGTGTACGGCCAGTGAAGCAGGGATGGCGAGGCGCGAAAGGCTGAGGTCATGGTTAAGGCTTTCAAAATATTTAAATGTAATGTTGCCTTTGCCTCAGAGTTTCTGATCAGTGCTGCAAAGTCTCCTGAACCAAGCTTCCTCCATGCAGTCATTAATTGTGCATCCTTCCTCTCTGGATGGCCATTTGAGGTGAAGGTTTAATTTGCAGATGCACTGAGCATCCGGGTCCGTCAGGGAAATCAATTGGAGCTGTGCTTTAGCCATATAAAGGGCTGCATAAAGCTTAGTACGCTGAAAAAAGCAGGTAATAGGCTTCCCAGAGTGAGCATCCAGCGTTAGATCCTTTTAGCGGGATCTCTCCGTCTCAGTTCTCAGCCGAAGAACAGGGTAATAACACCACCACGGGGTGTTGGGAGAAGGGAATGTGATTAATGCTTTTGAGGCGCTTAAATACCGTAGTGATGAGCTCTGTAGAAAAGCCCTTGAAGAAATTAATAATTCTGCCCACAGAGCAGGATTTGAATATCGCAGAGTAAAGCCTGGCGCTACATATTGATGGGTCTGTGTATCGAACAGGGAAAATACCCCAAAGTATTGAACACCACCGGGCAGAGTTCAGCTCTAGGCAGAAGGTGGGCGAGATCGGGGGACAGGAAAAGGCTATGCCACGGCAAGGCTAATTAAGATTATGCCCAGCAGTCTTGTTTCTGGCATCTCCTAAAGCACGTGTCAAAGACTTTTAACTGGTTTTTGTAAGGCAGACAGCTTCAGTGAAGAACACTGTACAGCACAGCCTTCATGAGAAGTGGTGCTCATCTGGGAAAGGTTGTGTTTGTCTTCCTAACGCAAGCCACAGGTCATTCCTGAAGTTACTTGGGTTTTGCATGAGCTGAGGGTTCCTCCTTAGTGTATTTAGGTGAGGGACTGGGCCCCTCGCATGGTTTTGGTCAAAGACCTTGCAGATTTAGGATCACATGCAGGTTCTGGGTTGCAGGAGTTTAGTATTGTGATACGCAGAGGGAATTGCTCTGTCTTTTGCCTCTCATGAAACAGGAAAACAGTAATTATTTCTTCACGACAGCATTGTGAAGATAACCGCACTAAAAATTGTGAGGGACTCCATTTGTAAAATAAGGATCTAGAACCATATTAATATAATCTGCAGGAGCGTGTTCAGAGAGCAGGCCTGACACTGCTGCTGTGCTTAAACACAACTGTTGCTATCCTGCTTTCTGCACAAAAAGATTTGGGCTTACTTATCTCCACCAACATTATTTAATATTTATTCAAGTTGAATGACAGCTATAGCTGCCTGAATATATATATATATATATATAAATATAAATATATATAAAGTTTGAAAGAGCAGTGAAGACTAGCTTCAGCTTTTGTAGTAGAACTTGGAGATATGAAGCACCTCACCAAAGAGCTCCTTCCTCCAGCCATGCAAACGCAGTCTGAACACAGAGGGCAGCAGGAAAGGGTTATACCATGAGATTGTTTCTTTCTGTTCAGAATATCGCTTTTTATTACTCACTTCCTCAAAGGACTTGTTGCGGCTGTATCTAATTCATATTTAATAAGCTCTTTCTACTTCAGGTGTCAATCTGTTTTGCCCATTACTTTTCATTTTCATAAATATTTGAGTGCAAAGTGATAACTGTTTTTACGTCCTTGGTGGCTGGATGGAAATGGAAAAAGCTTTTTAAAAAAGCTCCAGAAACGGACAAAACCTAAAATGAGATGAATTTGTATATTCTTTAATTTTGATTCCATACATTTGCACAGATACAGCATATTCCATCTGCAATGAAATAAAAATAAGGCATGATTTCTCTGAACAAGTGCTCAGAAAAAAAACACTTTATTAAACAGTTTGATTTATTGATCATGTCCTCCGATAATCTTCCTGCATCTCTGAGCAAATAAGCTCCTAACTGTCCTGCTCTGCTGCGTGACCAAAAAGTATACTGTGGTCAACGTGAACAGAAGTGGTACAGAATGCAAGTGTAGAGTAGACAATAAAAAAGGACATTTTAATTTGCAAGACTCCTTCAAATCAAGTTAGCGCTGCAACTATTTTTTCCTCCAATTTTTTTTAACAGTTTCTTGAAAATGAGCACCAGATAGCTTTATTCAGCTATTTTTATTTCTACCTGAAACCAGAATCCTTACTTATATTGCCCTAGGAAAGGCATCTAGATCATCAGTGGAATTTTTACAGTCTCCCTCACTGGAAAATAAATGTCTGTGACCGAGGTGATAGTATTAATTCATTTAAGAGAACTCACCAAAGTTATCCCCATGGTGGTTTTTGGTTTTGAGAGCGCGAAGTTGATCTTTATTAATTAAACATCTAACATACATTTATTGAGGTGGAGGACTTTGCAGCTGGCAACCTTGGTCTTTTAATATTAATTGGAAAATATTGATTGCAAAAAACCTAGCCTGTCATGCTGATAATTGTGACCAGATTTAGATATGATCACTAGATCTTCTTGAGATTACAAAGAAGCAGTTACCATCTAATTGGTAAAAAGATTGAACATTATTTTGGTAATCCCTGAGCTTTGGTAACTTATTCCCCGTTGTTCATTTATATGTCTTGTATGTATGCCACTATAAAGTGGTTAAATATGGTTTAAGCTGATAAGACTATGCTGTATAGTATTTACATTTCATGAGCATTCCAAGTTTTATAGCTGTTTTAACAATATACTTTTCTTTAAATGAAGGTCAGACCTGCTGACTGAACACTTCAAAACCACGACTGAACTGATATTTACTTCTTTATAATGACATGCTAAGGTTGAGATAGTCTGATCGCGTTTCCTTGATGGCAAGAACAAACAAGTTGTTTTATTTACCATCACTCAGTGCATGAAAAATAAAAATACTCTGTAAGTTTCCAATAAGGTTCTGTGTCTTTTGACTTCGTATTTGATCAGTTTAAGCACTTCCTGACTATGAAATTGTGATATTTCTCTGTACAGAAATAGTGACATGGACAAGCACCTTATGTAGCTGGGAAAATAAATCAATTAGGGCAAGTAAATGTAGTTCTAAGAAGAATTAGTATGCACTGTCAGTTGTATACCAGGAGGGATTTCATGAATAAAGCAGAACCT
The DNA here is from genome assembly GCF_009769625.2 of Cygnus olor. Taxonomy (NCBI): domain Eukaryota; kingdom Metazoa; phylum Chordata; class Aves; order Anseriformes; family Anatidae; genus Cygnus; species Cygnus olor. The sequence continues at coordinate 109,870,590 of NC_049171.1, forward strand.
TTGATAATGCAAGACAAACGTTACGCAGTTTGGGTTTTATATATAAATGCTTGAGATTCTCAGTTGAATTTTATTGGTGTCATTTCCATAAGCTCCGTCTACTTACACCAGTTAAGCATCTAAATATAAATATGCAGTTGTTTATTATATGTATGTTAATTCCAGGTGCTGTGTAGTCTGCAGCCATAGCATTAACATGTGCGGTCCCAGAAAATATACTGTTGGTTTATTAACTGAATTTTCAGATCATCTGAACATCAGTTCAAAAACTTGAAATGTTCTCTCTGATTATAAACATTAGCAAAAAAAAAAAAAAAAAAAGTAGTCTTGGTGTTTCAGAGCCCCTCTTTTGTGTGTGAGGTGAGACCCAGCTTTCTTAGCATCTTGAACGCTCTTTTTATATTGCTGCTAGTAACTGTGGACGTTTTCTGTGCGGATGTTCAGCACACGCTGTTGTGAATCCCAGGATGATATCGCCATCACTTAGAGCTGTATTTTGCATCGCCTATTCTGTTATTGCTCAGCATGCATGAGGGTAGAGTTAAAATCTTTATTCATTTCATTTTAAAATGTTTCTTTTGTTCTCCTTATCATGTTCTGGCTTTCCCAAGGATATATGCCTTGAACGAAAAGTCACATGTGCATTACTAATTGTGTGCCATTGTATTTACAGTTCCTAGTGGTGGCACTGTGAAGCTACTAATTCTTTTGCTTCACTTGATGTAAAATAATCTGAGTGTCTTTGATAGCAGTGAAACAGTATTAATTGTTTTGTACATTTCTTGGTCACTCTTCTTAGGTGGTCTTCATAATCTATTAGAACTTTCAGCCAGATTTTTGTAATGTCATGCCTCCAGCAGTGATTAAATTGGTAATTAATGAACAGGCCTTGGCAACATAAACCACATCCCGTTAATTTTCCCTTTTGAGTTTTTAGAAGTTGTCGTCTCTGTCGGAAAGCATTGCGCCACCTTGCTACGGCCCCTTGGCATGAAACCACGACGGCTTGATTTTTTGCAGCCATTAGTAGATCAGAGCAGTAATTTCACAGTATTTTGGTCAGGGTAATTATAGTACCAAGTACTGAGTAGAGTTGGGAATTCACACAAGAAGTCCAGAAATACCAGGTGAGCTTCCTTGTGTTCACTGGGACGTTATGATCAGTTTAATTGGGCTTTGTTTGATTTCGGCCGCAGAGACTCTTTGTGCCACGGCACTGCAGCCACTTTCCACTCTGGTGTTTCTGACCTGCATTGACAGGAACCGGAGCAAAAAAACAGCTCTTTGAAGTGGGACTCTTTGGAAAGGGCAGCTCAAAAAAAAAAAAAAGGAAACAGCGATGTAAATAGTTGACTGTAGCAAAGCTCTCGCACCGACAAACACCCTGCGTTCTGTCAGTGGTGGGGTTCAAGTTCTTTTATATTTTCAGCTAGGATGGGTAGTATTTCTTCTACGTTTGCGTAAACACGTAGTAAATTACTGCATTTAGAAATGTGATCTTTTTTAATAACTGGGTTTTACACGACGCACGCTGTTCTGCCTCCCTTTGACGACGCACTGCTTTCTCACAGGGGAAATATGGAGAGTCAGCCCGCGGTGGCGAAAACAACTCGGCAAACACGTTAATGAGCCTGCAGCTGCACTTAGCAGTTCACATGTCACAAAATAGTAGGTACGGGCATTCATCCTTGAGTGACCGACTATAGGTGTAGTGGCCTTCAGCAGTACATTGTGCACATTAAAGTTTAAATAGTCACTTGCCTGTTGGCTCTGGAATGAAAGGACTGTCACTGGTCACTTCTCCTGAAGCCTTAATGAAACCAAATAGTTTGCTCCGAGTTTGGGTCTAACCATTGGGGTGTTTCATGCAGTCTTGTCAGTTGATGTTCATGAATTGACTTGAACAGAGATCAAAGTGTTTCTCAAAATGGAGAATCGGGGAGAGAGACAGCTCCTTCAATCGCACCACAAGAGCTAATCAAGCCATCAGTTCTTTATGCGCTCTGCGTGCCTTTAGCGTTTAATACCCAATGGTTTGTCAGGACAAATTGAAATTCTGGGGCTGGGGGGTGCCACACTGAAAAGCAACTCAGTAAAATGCATGCTTCATCCTTCCAGAAGCTCGTTTTGATAAATTATAAAATTTAAACGTAAAACCGCAGTGGGCACTGTTGATTAAATATTTGGGGTTGGGGGAAAAAAAAAGTGAAGGTAAAGGATTCAATGGGCATTATACGCCTTAGCACTGATTAAAGATCCGAGTTTAAAGTGAAAGAGAAACTGAACTCAGCATGATTTTTTTGTTTCTTCAATTGCTAATGAACTTTTTTTGCTGCAACATTTTAAATTGGATTCAGGAGATAGTTTTTGGAGTGTCAGCTAAAACAAAGTCATGTGAAAATGCTTCTCTCTCTCCCCCTCCCTCTCTCTCTTTTTAATTGATATGATTTAGGCAGAGGAAAATGGTAAGGGGGATTTTTCTATTGCAGAAGCAATTTTTAAGGGATTTAGTCTTATTTAGCCTGAAGGCCTTCACACTAATGAGAGCACTTAAGTTACGTCCAGGCGTTGATTAGACAGCTCATCTATCAACTGGAGCATGAGAATTTGTATTTTAGGTACCTTTTATACACTATAAATGTATATGCTTTTTTTTATTGCTTTATACCATTTTCCACATTTTTTTCTTCATTACCTTCTTTGACATCCAAGGTAGCTGAAATACAGCCAACAGAGTACAAATGGTTAAGAGGGAAATACTATACATTTGATGAGAAGTAATATCAAAATTATATCTGTACAAATTAGCGTGACGAATGCAAATTGTTACCCAAATACATTCTTTAAACTGCCACAAGACCCCTTAAAGTGTAAAAACACGGATTCAGGGAAGACATAATTATATACCTTAAAAAATGCCCAACCACCACCACCGAAAACCGTGAGCGCTGACTCTACCTGTGATTTTTTTTTTGCTGCGTTTAAAACACAATAGTGTCTTAATTATTTTCTGAGCCATTCTGAAAAGTATAGCTTTTGTAACTTTTTGACGTTTCAGGTTTAAAAAAAAAATTAAAATGTTGCCACCAGCTTGCACTATGAGCAGCCTGTAATAACAGTTAAAAAAGCTTTCTGAACTATTTGACAAGATTTCTTAGTGCTGAGGCCATATGCTGTAGCCTTTAAGCTATTTCTTCCTATCAGTTTCATTATCACCTGCCTCTGAGTCTCCAATATCATCAGTAAGCACATGCAGAATCATAATTATGCCATGTACAAGTTCTTTGATAACATGTACAGTTTTCTTCTTAATTCTTTATCAAATGCATTGATCGTGGCATGTGTGCATTGATCCAGGTCCACCATCTGGCTGTGTGTGATAAGCACAGTGGCATCTTTGCATTTCCACTGTCATTCATTGCGCTACAATTTGGCTGCAGGGGAGTAGTGGCTGGGATTAGCCCTGTTCTGCTACTTACTTGCATTTTAAGTTGACACCTCTACAGCGGCTCAGACCACATTACAAACTGAAACACATACGCACGACTTAGTGATGTGACACTCCTCAATAAGCTTACTCCACTAGCTACTCAACAATCTGTAATTGGATTTGTAGGAATAACAGCAAAAGATTTCCTAAGAATTGCTGGGGACAGAAGGTGAAGTTTTCTCATTATTGGCAAAAGGCTAGGTATAGATCCTAGGCGATTGGTATTTTCCATTAAAAACAAGCTGCCAGCAGTTTGCAGGACATTTTCAAAAAAAAAAAAAAAAAACACAGGAAAATAGGATCCAGGAAGGCGGAAGGTTTGCACTCGTTCTTTACATTCTGAGCACATGCCAGCGGGCTGTGATCCTGCCACCCTCCCCTGAAAATTAAGGGGGGGGGGGGGGGGGGGGACGGACTTCGAGCCACCCTGCTCCGTGCTGCCGGTAAAGCATTCCTCAGGAGGGCACGTCCTTCGGCTGCCCCAGCGAGGAGGAAGCTTCCCAGGCTGGCAGCCTGAAAGATGCTGCTCTCAAGCTTAAGCATCTGATCCGCCTGCCAACACTCTTTGTTTCATAACGCGACTGGGTGGGTTTTTTTGTTGTTGTTATTTTATTTTATTTTAAATTATAAAGTCAGGTTTACACAAGAGAAAATCCCTTAAGTGGAACTGTACAAATGTTGACTCCTGCAATGAGTAAGCAGCTTCTTTCCCTTCTGTCTGTAGCTAGGTTGTTGAAAAGCACTGAAAATGCCACCTTCAGACTATTGATCCCAGATCGGACTTTATGCCCTGTCTGATGGCACAATTTCGGACTGTTTTTCAGCCTTTGAGACCTTGTTTGTGGGTAACGCCAACAGCATTGACAATCACGGTGACAGGCATAGCAAGCCCTGGGAGCCCACTGCCTCAGGTGATTGTTGTCCTTAATTACAGCACACGTACCAGGGAGAGCACAAACTTGCACGAGCAGGGGAAATTCCAGGGAAGAAGTTAGTGGAGGGCTTGGCTGTCGCTTTTGTTTCAGACCCGCTCTCCCGACGGTCGCTCTCCGCCGCACTGCTGGCCGGCAGGGCATCGCTCCTGTGATCAGTGCAGGCAACCGAGGAGAGGATGAAAACGGAAAGGATGGATTTGGAATTACGTCTTTCGGTCTGCCCTTAAAAACCCGCTGTACGGCCAAGTGCAGTGTGAAATAGAAATACTTGCTGTGGTCATGGCGGAGCTGTGCAGCTCCGAAGGGGTTAAACGGGTTAAATCTTATTTATCTGAATAGAACTGCGGGGCTGTTTTGCAGAATGCACCAGCACAAATACCTATGGTTCACTTTGACGTTACAATTTTTTGTTGGTTTCTTTACTTTAAATACTTGAACTGCTAGACCTTTTACTTTTTTCTCTGAGAAAGATGTATTTGTACCAGATTAGAAAAGCTAAACTGTTTCTTTACATTGAATAATCAGCCTGTCATGACAAATCTATCTCCTTCTGCATGAGTAGGTGCCAGTTTGACTAGCTTCTTTTAGGCTCACACTGGGTTTTAAGCTGGATCCATGTGCATGACTGGCAGTGCATTTGTTGGGCCAGATCTAAGGAGCCAGAGAGCGTTCAGCTCCTTTTTGCCTACAAAAGAGCAGCCAGACAACCAGCAAGAGGCCTTGGATGAAGCACAAGGTGATACTTACTTAGTCAGCCAGTCTTTTATTTTTTTTTTCCAAAATGTATATATGTTTTTCTTTCAGTAAACTAAGAATTTATCCATTTCACAGTGACACAAAGAATTAAATTACCAATTAAATGATCAAAGAATAAAATTACCAATTTTGTCTAAAGACAGCACTCTTCACACCAGCAGTGCTGTACCAAATGAATCATAGGTTATGCAGAACAAAATATGTAATATTGGGAAAAAAAAATCAAAATGAGGCTAACATTTCTTTAAAAATATCCCCTAGGTTTAGGGAATCGTTTTCCATTTTGCAGCTACACAAGCCCATGTTATTGCTAGTTTTTGGTTTTGTTCTTTATTTATTTGTTCCTGAAGGGGACAGCTTTGCTATGGCATTGTTTGTGATTCTCCCAGTTCTGGACGTTGAGCTACTGATGAAACTACTGCTTTCATCCCGTCTTGTCTCATTAGTCAATCAGTGACATAGATTGTGAGCTTCTTCTGTATGACAAGTGATTTGGTACTTTTTGCAATATTCTGTGTTCATGAAAAATATTAGCAAGATGCATCTGGCTTAGTGGTAGTAAAGTAGCCAATGCAGACACCAGGCAGAAGATGGAGAATTGAGGAGATGTTTATGTCTGTCTTCTCATTGCTGATGCCTTCCTGTGATCCAACTAGATACCAAAATGCAAACCCACTGCAATTTTGTTTACATCGTGCATGTCCTGGGCGATTCATATTTTGCTCGGTACCTGTGTATTAGTTCTGAGCTGTTGTGAAACAGTAGTAGAGACCAAACAGAAACGTGGTCCCCAGAGTGATCAAAGATTTAATCTGACCAGATGGGACAAACTTGAGAAAGATTTTGACTTTCCACTCTGTTTTGCAACAAGAAAGGCTGATTTTTTTCCCCCCGTCCTTTCTTTGTTAGAAAAGGCAGAGATCAGGCCATCCCCAGAGAAATGAGCAGGTGTGGCCATTTACAAGCATGTCTGGTTATATTATAAACCAACATAAGAAAAGTTTGAAATGGTTTGAAAAGATCTGCTAAACAGTTTTAATGTTTCATCCCAAATCCTATTTACTCAAACAAGAGCCGATCAAGGTCACAGCAAAACCCAGCCTGCGCAAACCTTTAAAGCTCGTGTAATTTTATTTTTTTTTTATTTTTATTCTGTCTTCTGTAGGAACTGAATAGGTACATTTTGGTAATCCTTGCCTCTGGACAAGCACAGAAGTCTTTTTCTTTCTGAATGGCTAATAACAGAGCCGTTCTTCCTGTCTGATGATGAAAGAGGTGGCAGTCAAGTTCTTTCTCTTAGATGTCGGGGCAGACCACAGAAAATTTGGAAACCTGCAGCTCCATGAATCGCTCCCCCATCAGGCGCAACACTGTTGTAAGTTTGGTGCCGGGGAGTAGCACCAAATCTTTTAACTTACACTCCCTCCAGTCTGAGCATGGTGAATAAATTGCCTTTTAAACATCAAAAAAAAAAAATACAGCTTGCCAGTTTTATTTATTTTCTTAATAGTGGAAGGATAATTCATTATCAGACTTGTGGTGCAAACTCAGGTAGGATCATCCCCAAATTCTCTCAAAGGGCAACTGAAAATCCCTGGCGGAGGTTTTTGGGTTTTGTTTCCTTTTTTGAAAATGAGAGGAGATGCAGAATATTTGGTGATTTAAGGAGAAGGGCTTTAATGGGGGTGGGTTTCCTTCCCCCCCTGCAAACCTCTGCCATGCTCGCTGTTGGCTGGGTTGGTCAGCTCTCAGCTGCTGGTGGTGCTGAGCAGCGTCACGGGACGGGCGCTGACCCCAGCAACTGCTCCGACAGCATTTCACGTCGTAATTCACCTTCACAAATCCAGGGCATCGTTTTTGGCCAAAGTAGTGTCAGCCATTGACGTCTGCGGTGAGTACAAAAAGGACCCCCTAACGGCAGCCGTTCTTATTTGTTTCTTAAGATCCAAAGGCTGCTGAAAGAACAATTGGATAAAGTTGAGGATTGGAGAAGCTTGATTTTCTTGTTCCAGTGAAATGAAACTCCAGGCCTTTTTTTTCCCGTTCCCCTTAAAAGCAGAAGTCTGCTAGGGGGTTGTAGCTGTGTCAAAGCCGTTGGGATGCCACTGCTGATCACTTTAATTACTAGGACTAAGGAGGATAAAATTAAAAGTAGCACCATTGAAGCAGTGGAAGAAAGCTTGCCGAGATGGCGGTGAACTGTGAAATATAAAAATTGCATACCAATACATTTTTATAGGAGGGAAACAAGGAATTACATTACTTATTCGTGAAGAGTTTGTCCTTAAATGGTGAAGTTTTACTTGCTGTGCATCCATGTGGCAGATTTTTAGACCATTGCAAAGCAATCGGTAGCTGGGGGGGGGAACGGGACTGAGGAAACTTTAACGTTGCTTTGGCACATCAGCTTCGTGGCAGAGGGGTGAAAGATTTTACCTCATTTTCTCTTCAAGACTGAACTGGAATGGAAAAAATCGCTGCCTGTGTTTGCATCTCCCTTTCTTGGTGCAGAGCTTCTGTTTGTGGGCTTTAACTCCTCCGTCTCCTTGTGTTTTGTTTTTTTTTTATTATTATTATTATTTTCCAGACAGGAGAATCTGTATGTTCAAGCCTGCAGACTGCTCCTGAGCACTTTCCTATCCAGAACCCAGGGGCGGTTGATTTGCTTTTTAATAATTGTTTGGTGACTCCAAACTCAATCGCTGTGGTTTACGTACTTTTTTTGCTCTACATTTCGTTGTTCTTTACAGCAGCCTTTCCCCTGCCAAGCTCAGCAATCGATGGTTCAAACACCCGAATTGAATTTAAGCAATAAATATGCCGGTTTTCTCTTATCCGCTGGTGATGATTGGCTTAATCAGCACAAACACAAGCCACAATAATCTGTGTTTGCTTGGAGATCCCCGGGATGTTAATGACTATGCTAATAATTCGGGATCCGTGTTCTCCTGCAGGAGGAGGGGAGAGGAGCATCAGCCTGGTCGGCGTAGGGCGTATTTGTCACAAACACGTAACCAACCTTATTTTACGTGCAGGGTAGTGGATCAAGCAGTTTGACATTAAACCACGTGGGAATCTTAGTTAAAAAAAAATAAAATAAAATGTGTATGTTCCTTTTTAAAAGCCATTTAAATCAAAACCACTAGTTCACCTATACCGGGAATTACAAGTCATAGAGATTTGAGCAGTTTTAGTTCAGGTAAAATTAAACATAATTAACGTTATCAAATACCGTGGGTTGGAATAAAATCGGTCGCCGTGTCAGTTGGCCGGCTATAAATTAAATTAAATTGATCTGTTACAGCACAAGGTAGCAGGGGGAGCTTCCAGGTTGTCTTTCTAACGTGTACGCTCACAAAGAAGTTTCCGACGTAACTGTTGCTCTGCACCTTCTGGGAGGCTGCAGGGTGAGACACAGCAAACAAAGCGATGTGCATCCTGCTGCAGGGCCCAGGCAAAATCGTCTTTCCGTCGTAAGGACATGAGCAGAAAAGTAAATCCAGGCAATCTGATAGGGAATCAGAATTCTGTCACTCAGGAACAAGATACTGTGCTGTGTCCATACGCTTTGTTTACTGTAGGGTTTTATGAGTTGTAACCTGCCCATGCAAGCTGTTAATGAGGCTAAATCTTGCTGCTTGAGGATTGAATTACAGCACACCTCTGGGCTAATGGTTATAAACGGAAAGTCCCATTAGGGCTGCATTCTGATTCATTCATTTGCATTTCTTGTATTGTGCCGAGAACAATGATGAGTAAATAGCTACAAACAAACAATTTACATGGAAATGGGTAAAATGTACCTAATTAGTATTTTGTGCTTGTTTTGTTAATGATTGCTTAAACTAAATAGCACTTAGCAGCAGCCCTTACCAGCATCTGCAGGTGCGGAATGCTCAGTTGCTGGGCTGGTGGGAAGGTTGCCAAGGCTGCTCTCCAAAATTAGGCACTTTGTGCTCTTCCACTTAGCTAAGGTCAGTTGCGCCTACCTGGTTTTTATCCTGTTCGGGATGTCAACACATGAAGTTATAGGCAAATGGGACTTCAAGCCAAATGCTGGCTTCGTGGCGTTTGTGAGTGGGGAAAATGGCTGATTAAGCTTTTTCCTAACTTTGAAAAAAAAAGTATTTTTAAGATTAAGACAGACTTTTTAATGTATTCCTACAGATATGTTTAAAGACACCTTTTTATTCATATTTTTGTGTTGTGGTGGGTTAGTGTTTTCCAAAATGTCATGCTATCGAACTTTACTAATTTCGGTAAGTTAAATGTTGTAGTGCTTCTAGGATAGTTACAGGCTTTAGGACAACAACACTACCTGGGATGATTCCCAGAAGATCTTTTTCAATGACTGACCCAAACCCCCAATGATAGTGTCTTTTGACGTGAGTCTTTTCTGCTTTGGCATCTATTGTTCTTTCATTCATTTTCATTTGGTATTTTATTAAAAAACAAATATATCCATTGAAGTCCAAGGATCACATTCCCCTCCATGCCACAGTTTCAATGTTACTTTGCACTCAGAAATCAGCTTGGTGAGTGGAGTAACCAAGAGCAACATCTGGCTTTTCATTTCCGTGCTATGAGAAAATATTACTCAAACAAGTAATTCAATTTAGTAAAACCCTTTTTGTAGCCACGGCAAAAGTTGTTGCAGTTATTACTTTGAGATAAAAGTTTCTGAGAATTTTCATCTATGTATTTTTCTAAAACATAATCTGTAAGTGCTTTAAATTGTAAATTATTAAGTTTCTAATGCAATAATAATTTGGGGAATGCTTTAAAAATATCTGATTCGTGGCTGTCTTTAAAAATTGTGGTATGACACCCAACTGATACCGAGCATCCTATTTATAATGTGGGCCAAGCACCGTGCTGTAAACCAGTTACTATCATGATGATCAGATTGAGAATGAAATTGCATTTCTGTCAATTACTGACTTGGCAACTGTTCAATATATCTTAGCAGCAAGATGAAGAGCGGCGTCGGCAGCTGAGAGAGAGAGCTCGTCAGCTAATAGCAGAAGCTCGATCCGGAGTGAAGATGTCAGAACTTCCTAGCTACACTGAAATGGCTGTAGAAAAGTTGAAAGAAAGGTCAAAGGCATCTGGAGGTGAGCTAAGGAACCTTGTATCTTATTCCTATGGCAACCTGGAAACCAGAGAAGACCTTTTTGGGTATCACTTTTATTCACACTTCAAAATGTTGTTGTAGGTAATTGTTGTTCGTGAGGTGCACATATCAAAAGGCTGGCCATAGATAATCTTCTTAAATCAGGGTGGTGTCACTTAATTTCCAACAATTAAAATGTGATTGAAAGAAAAAGTGTTGTGTGAACAAGTAGCTGATACTAGCTCGTTTATACAGGTATGTCATTACCTATAGTTTTTGTAGCATTTCATGATTGTTGCTTAAAATCTCTTCCATATATATCTTAAGCATATTATTTGGGGAAAACAACATTAGATGTACTTTAAGAGACTTTATTTTCTATTAAATGTGTTCAAAGACTGTTTTGGAATAGAATTTTAAAGGAGACCCGTAGGAGGTGGGGGCAACAACCTTTTGATTTTAAATGGCAGTCTTTTGACATACCACTTGCCTTTACAGGTTTTGAGTTGTAATATTGCTATAATGTTATTAAACTGAGTTTGAAATGTCATTAAAATTCATATACCTGCCATGCTATGAGCTGGAGTAACGTAGTGTCACTCAAACTCAAATGGGTACTGGACACATGTTTCAGTACAGGCTCCTTGCTCTTTTAGTGTCTCCTACATATTCTAAGGGGAAATTGTGTTTCTCGTACTAATGCATAATTGTAAGTCAAAGTGTCAGGAAAATCCAGCCTCACATTTGCAATACATGTAGGTTCAACAACAAGGTTTTTTTCTTCTCTGCTATATGTATTTTATATGCATATATATGATAATATGTTCTTATTGCACCTTAAATCCTTCCGTTCCAATTAGCACAGATGAGAAAAGCAGATAGTTTTACTGTCTCCCTTTGGGTCTGGTCTTCAGTTCTCCTCTCTTTGGCCAGTAAATCAAGCTTGAAAACAATTCTTTGTAACGATAGATAGGGAAATTAAACTCTTGATGAGGAGAAGTTAGTTATAAACTAACAAAAGTACTGTCTTAGTGTTAGCTCAAGTCTGAAGCAAACTTTGCGAACTACTGAAAAAGAGAAGCAAAAGGGGAGGGATGTGGCTAGTTGTTTCCATTGCAGAACTTTTCCAGTTCCAATCAGCTTTGGTAAAATTCAGCCAAGTGGGCCAAATTGAACATTGACCAGCTACAGACCAAATTTCCCTGCTGAACTGGAAGGGCTGGGGGCGCAAAATGGCAGAGAACTTGTAGAGTAAGTAGGCTATGATGTTCTTCATCCCTCCTCACTGTTTATGGTTCCTCATCCTACTTCATTTAATTACTTCGTCCTCACAGTTTTATCATGCAGATGGTACACATCTGCTCCTACCACCCCTCCCCTGCAAGGATAGCACACTTTCTGTGTATATCGAGTGCTCAGCTGGCTAGTAGTTATCCTGTTTTGTTGCAGTAACTCATTGAAATGTTTCTAAATGATATCCCAGTATGCATCTTTCTGGGATGTGACCTTCCTTGTTCATATTTTCCTCTGAATTTTGCTTTTGCTCTTCCTTTGTGAAATTTGTAAGCAGTCTCAGAGATAACTGTTCCCCTAGCCCTTGTGCAAACAGCCTGGAGGCGGTCATCTCCCATTAAGGCAAGGGAATTTTCTTTCTTTGTGTAGGTTAAGGTTCGGATTCTTTATCTGAGATAACAAAAACTTTGGATAAAATTCTGGTACCGTTTGTTTCGAGAGGCCTGTATCTCTGTCACGGATTTCTCTAATTTCTCTAACACCTGCATCATAACATCTCTTCGGCAGCCTTGCATTTTGTCATCAGAACTCGATGCAACAGTTGATCCCAAATGATAGCGGCTATACCATCCCGTTGTCCCGTAGTCTATGTGTGATTTTTAGAGCGAGGTTCCGTCCCTTTTGGGTCCGTGTGTGCAGCTGCACGCAGACAGACCCAAGCTCTGGCACCCCCTGTATAGATGTGAGGCATTTCCAGGCGTTACGTAGACCTGTGTCTGAGCAGGGTATCGCAGATCACTGCCAAGCTCCAGCTCACTGTGCAGCAGGCCACGCAGCTCATGTTGCTATAAGTTGACCAGAGGTAATATACACCCAGCCAGCCTCAGGAGCAGGGCACAGATTTGGTATATTTATATGTAGATTGCATATGCACTTGGAGAGTTTCAGTGTTATTAAAGGAGGAGACAGTACCTCTTCCGCATGCTTCTACCAAGCCGTTGGTAATTCCAGGTGCCACCCCACATCCCTACTCAAGAAATTCATTCTTCTGAAATGGAGTACTTCTGTGAAACGGCATCAACGCTTTATAAGCCAAATATATTATAATTGTTTCTGCTTTCAGTCTGTTTCATTTTTTGATTTCCACCAAAATAAGGATTTAATAGATGAAGTCTCCTTGTTACGACTGGATTCTGAATATTACCCTTAATTGCATTCACATGTAGCAGTTCTCCTTCTGTGTAGTCCTGTATTCCCTGTACAATACCCATGACAAGCTTATAGTAATATCTTATGTCTTCCAAGCTCTCTTGTCCATTATGTTTCATTAATCTCTTCTTTTGCATTGATTGCTACATTTAATTTACAAAAAGGGAGTGTAGCACATCATTTTCCTCTCTCTTAATTCAGTTCTTCCAGGAAAAAAAAAAAAGATACTTCAGCTTTGGGATTTATTTTTTTTAAGACTAACTTTTTGCTCGCTATTGGTGGTGAAAATCTGATCTCTTTCAATGTTTCTATATGCTTATTGAGAGTTTTCTGTTTTGATCCTGCTGCTGCATTCTCCATTAAAAGGCTTTTTTTAATCGTGGTCTGCAAAACTGAAATGCCTACGGCAAGTAGAAACTTTCCTGGATAAGAAGCGTCATTTGCTATGAAATCCAGTCTTTTTCAGTAGGTTATTTGGCGTGTGAGACAGAAAATACTTCTTCCTGCCAACTGCCAGAGGGTGTGGGGTGGCAGCTTCAAATTTATTAGATGTCCTACTAGCTTCAGGCTGATAAGCAGATGCCTTGAGATGGGTCCAGGGACAATACCGAGATAGGAATCCAAATATCCTCCCTTTTCCAGCAGCAGTGGGGCAAAGGAATTGGCATCTTATCTAGGTATTGTCCTTGCTGCCCAGCGAGACACCCATCCACTCTTCTGGGATTTGGGTAGCATGTTTTCTTCACTCTGGCATATCTCAAACCCTTTCTTTGAGATGGCATGTTGGTGAGGAAGCGGCTCGTATCTGGAGGTAGTGATTGGGCAGGGGAGGGAGGGAACAGTGGAGAGGACAGGGGTAAGATAAGCATAGTGTGAAGAGGCTTCGGTGAGAAAAGTGCCAGAAATAGGCAAAACTGGGAGGGGAGAAGAGAATAAACACAAGAATGGAATGGAAGAGAGATGTTAGAGGAGCAAGAAGGGAAAAACAGAGGAAAAGGAGCATCTGAATGTGTTGTGAGACACGCAGAGGAAAAAAAGAAAAAAGTTTTAAAATCAGAATTACTACCGAAAGCTAGAAAAATGGACTGCAGTTTCGAAACTTACCACATGAGCTAGCTGGCACTGCATAGCACTTTTATACTTAACTAAGTTTTCAGGGTATATTAGAGGTTTTACTACTGAGGCAATGATTTGAAGGGAATGCACGTGGTAGCTCAGGCTTACACCGTGCTTAGTCTCACTCGTAAACCAGTGTTAAGTCCTTAATTTAATATTTTTAACAAGCAGCATTTGTTGGCAGTTACCACTGTACTTTCTTGTTCTAACATTTGATTTCTTGTACACTTGAACCAGTATTTCAACTCTACGTTTCTTCTGCTCCCCGCCTTTGCTTCCTTTGTTACTGGTCAGATGCTCCTGTCACATCTCATAGCCTTAAAGTGAACTTTGTACCTGAAAGTAAATAAATTAAATATTCAAATATCCACAAGCTTGAAAGATTTCCCAGAGACAGTGCTGGAGGCTGGAGATGTCTTCTTCCCTAAAGAGCAAGTACTGCTGCAATGCCTTCATATACAGATCTTTTTTCCACCAGTGCTCTGGCATTTCTGTATGGTGCCAAAAGATTCTTCTTTTTCTCTGTGTCTCTTCAGTCCAGGGTGTGTAGACAGTGGTCGGTGCCATTTAGTTGTTGACTTAATCGATTATTTATCTTTTTTTTTCTTTTTTTAATTTCTTCTCAACATCATAAAGATTTGCTGTCTTTCTAGGATCCACATTTACGTATTTTTCAAAGAAGCGGTTCTTGTCCTCTAAATACCTGCCCCGGTTCTAGACAAAGTGTATTAAGTTTTTTTACAATAGTCATTTGTGTTGTTTGTTGTTTTTTTTTTCATAAGATATATTTTCTCTTTGTCATGTTGTTTTTTTTATCATTTATAATTGCAAAATCTTGTTGTAACCCACTCCTTAAATAAATTTCCTTTTTTAATACACTTGAAGAACATGGAAGTTGGAGGGGAAAAAAAGCAGTAGTTGAAAACAAGGAATCTGTCAGTTCTGAAAGGTATTTTAAAACTTCTGAAGTTTCTTGAAAATAATGTTTTTAATTGACATTTCTTTCTAGAGTCTCAATCTCCTGGTAACCATATTCAGTCCAGGTCCACTAACTTTAAATGAAATACTAGGTCAGGCCATTACATGACACTAGGGACTGGTATCTTCAAGATTCCCATCTCTTTTGTAACCTAAAACGGTGGTGTATTAAATTAAAGAAAATCAAAGAATTTAATACAGGCATTCCCTCAGTAACCGGTAGTCCTAAACCCTGTCACCTTGTTCAGAGTGTTTTGACACATCCAGCATCCTGCTAGCTGCCTGGTAGTTGAGAGCTGCCCTTGCTGGCTGACTTCCCAGGGTGCTTTGGAAATCATCGAGGCTCGAGGTGGGTTTGACTTCCCTCTGCCACTGCAGTGTCCCTCATCCTTTCTCTTCCACCACTGGTGGTGCCCATCCACTTTGTTCATCCACCTCCCCACTACCAGAAAGAATTAGAGTTACAGAACTGGGTCCATTCATTTAAACGGGAACAGAAAGAATATTGCACAGAGTCCTGAGTGTTTCTGCCCACCTGAAGAACCACCTGGCCCCGGATCAGCTCGCAGATAGTGATTTGGCTAGGAAGAGATGCTCTCCAGCCACCTGGCTCAAGCTGGGCCATTTTGGAAGGGAGCTGAATCTTCCAGGGACCTCTGAGAATTAGTGGAGAGAGGCCCAGGGAAATCTTGGTGGTCAGCTGAAACAGAGGAGTCCTCCTGCATCCTACTGGTGTCCTACTGATGCAGACTGCTTGTGCTTCAGATACACAACCGATTCTGACACTGGTGATGGACACTGAAAATGGAAACTTCTTTGTTCCTTTGTCGTAGCAAGAGCCTTACTCTGAATCAGTAAAACTGCACGAAAGACTGATTAATTACAGAGGAATTGAGGGAGCAGCTGGTTAGAAAAGAGTAGCAGACACACAAAAAGTCAAAAGTCTCCTAAAATGGGAATTGCAGGGACTACAGAGATAAAGAGGTAAAGAAAAGAAACAACAATATGGCCTGCGTGTCAGCAGTGTGGGCCCAAAGTGCCCACAGGCCTGAGGTAGGCCTTTAGTCTATTTCAAAGACAGACAGCACGTGATCAGTACCAATCCCAAAACTCTGCTATTCAGGATTATGGCATCTTGGTACTGTATTTGGGATCCTTTTCGTGTATATGTTGTTGGAAGGTACCAATGTTCTGTATCTATAATTAGTATTTTTCCCTGTTGTGCAGTGTTTTGAAGTTCGTTTAGTTACTACATGTGTATTCTTTCTTCTGGCATATTCCAGCATCCTCTTTTTCATCAGTTTTACATGCATGCATACGTACATAAGAAAGAAATGTTCGTATAAGTCTGAACAAGTGTAGATAGCACTTGATATGAGACTTAAAAGCGAGTAAATACAATGCAGCTACATGCTTTGAAAGTACTAATCTAGCTTTTATGGACCTTGTTTAATTTCATTGTATATTTGTATTGAAAATGTGAGTCAGAATTACTTCTGGGATCTGCTTCACAATTCAACACTTGCTATTTGATCTTCCTCAGGTTACTTACTCTTTCTGTGCCATAATTTACCTACATCATCATCATAATTGTAATTATAATAATCACCCAGTTCATAAAACATTACGGGGCTAATTTACAAGTGATATTCATGAGCCACTCTGAGAAACCCAACAGAGAGATGCCATAAAAAAATATAAAGCATAATTACAATTATTATTTTATTTAAGATGTATGTAGCTTACAAACAGGCCTGATTCAGAGCGGTACAGCAAGGCAGCAATCTGTGAGCGTGCTCTTGCTACACCAAAGGGCCGCGCTTGCTAAGTGTGGTGTCCCAGCTGGGGGTGTTCCTGCTCGGGTCAGAGGTGCTGGGAGACACTAACACGTAAGCAAGGTGCAGCGTTCCTATCTGCGATATGTTGTGCAAGGTAAGGAGTAGCAAGTCTCACCCAACTGGGAACTCGTACTGGGAGATGCTTTCTTTCTCCAGAGCCTGAAGCTCCCAGTTCCTCCTGTGGCCAGACTCATTCAAAGCTGCCGTATGCCAGCTCCAGCACCCATATCCCACTTTGTGTCACAGAGAACTGGCAGCCTAGGGGAAATAATTACGACTCAAGTTACAAAAAAAAACCCATGTGCTTTTTAGAGTTAGCCAGGCGCTCAGCACAGCAAGCAGCCACTGCTGAGGCCAGCCTCTGCCTTTATTGTAGCAGGAGTTTCCAGCAGAGCTCCCTGGGTGTATATCGAATTGCATGAGTTTAGAGATAAACCCATGAGTGGACAGGGTGAAATCTCCTTCCAGACTTATTTAATGATCTGCATTTTTATCGTAACTCAGCTTGTTTTCTAAATTTTTTTTTTTTAGCGATGTGGTGCATGTACATAAGAAAACACTAACCTTAATGCTGTATGTTCCTACAGATGAGGATGAGGATGATGATAATATTGAGATAGATACTAACGAGGAGGTTCCTGAATGCTCTGTTACTGGAGGTGGAGATGAGCTTACTAACCTAGAAAATGACCTTGATTCAACGGGTAATTTAAATAATGGCTATTTTGTGTATTTTGCATGACTAACACTCCATCATCGTAAGTACTGATGTGCTGCTTCTCTCTGTCATAACTTTATTCCTTTGTGCCTTTTCAGGTCTTTTAAACCCTAATGTTTATTCTCTTTGAATATTTTGCATTTACGTTTGGTTGAAATTTAAAATCAGCAACAAACTTATTATTTCCAGTCCTAGCAGATTTAAAGGTCTCTTCCTTTTTGATGGGGAAAGGGCCCCAGGCTAGGCCTGTAAAGCTGAGCCACCTGAAATCACCCTGTCTGGGCTGTCCCAGCAGTGTAGGCAGGCCAGAGGAGCGAGAGGTCACATCGCTGAGTACAGCTGCTGCTCTCCACCGATATCCCAGCCCACGTGCTCTGTGAACAGGAACAAATTTGTCTCAGTATAGACTTTGGTATCTCTCCGGCTCCTTCCTGAGGACCAGGGCTTATATTTATTTGTTCCTTGTTGGGGACATGGAGTTATAAATTTGAACAGAATTAGTTCTATTTACTTTAAAAAGTTCAAGTAATGGTATTTTAATAACACGTTTTAAAAGCACTCACACTCTAGTGGAAATGCTTGTGTTATCACATTGCATGCTGGTCAAACAAGAATAAGTCATTGTAGTGGCATTTCCACCTTCAAAAATTGTAATCCAGCAAAACTGGAGTTCAGGTTCCTCTGCAGATGATAAATGTGTCAGAATCCCCCAAGGGAGATGCTTATTTACAAAGGAGCTAGATCTTCAAAGAGGCGCGGTGCTCCTCTGCTCACAGCGAGTTGCAGAGGGAGCTTGTGCTCTGTGTGCCTGCCTGCTGCCAGTGGCACCGGCGCGTGCTGAGGGCCTCTGTGCAGCACGGTCTGCTTCTGCTCACCGCAAGGTAAATCGAACTACGGCGGCCCAGAGAAGTGTGGCAAGTGCTGGGCAGCGTCAGGAAACAGGGAGTGCAAAGGGGAACTTCTTCCAGCATCTGCTGGCTTGGTTCAGCTCGTGCCAACTGGACCTAAGTGTGTAACCCAAGACATATTCAATCACAACACTTCAGTTAGTGTTTCCTCTTGTAAATTAAACCAGCAATGATGTCTATACATCATATTCTTTGCCTTCAGTTGCATTAGAAAGCTAGGCTTTTCTTGAGTGCGGAAGATGTTTCATGTCCTTTGTTGTTTTTTTTGAGTATTTCCAAACACATAAGAAAATATATTTAGTGTTTCCAGCATTTGACTCAAGCTGATTTAGAGTAGAATGCTGCCAAATGATTTTCCAATAAATATTGGTTCATTTTAGGAGAAATATAAAATCAGTAAATGAATATTCCCGTCGCATAGCCCCAGTGACTTGCCACCATTTTATTTCCATGGGCCTTTTTTTCTTGAGAGATGCCTTTCTCAGGGATGCAAAGCACTACCAAACGCTTCATCTCTACCATAGGAAGTCGTTCTGGAAAATAAGCTGGGACATGATTTTGCAGGTCGATGTTCCTGTTAGCCAGAAGGACAAGCAGCGTTGTTCAAATGAGTAAGGAAGAGGGGGAGCTATAATACAGAAAGCAGCCTAATGCTGTGATAGAAATCAGTGTACACAGATTTTGGTGGAATTCTGCCAATTCATACCAAGTTCTAACGAAGGTTGAATCCCCTGGGAGCATCTGAACGCAAAACTGTAAGGGACATGTCACATTTTGAATCATTATTGACTGCGTTAATTAATTTGTCCCCTGCTGAATCTTAGTCCCTCCTGTCTATCTCAAGAAAACTTTTTTTTTTTTTTAACTGCAGGTTGTTGGTTTTAAATATGGCATCTGTCTGTTTGTTAGCACAGCCACCATATGCGGCTCTGAATGTATCTGATAAAATGTGAACCTCTTATATCATAGTTATTACACGATGTTTATGTATAAACCCACAAGGGTGTGCATGTCCTTACATGTGAGCCTCTATTAAGGACACCCTGACTGGGTGTGCCAGAGGAAAGGGAAACTGTTCTCCGTCATAGCCCAGCCCATTGCTGCTGGAGGCAGGCATCGTTTGATTGCTGGCATGCCAAAAATATTTGGGCTAATATGAATCAGAGGGCTCCAAACCTTGGAAGAAGCTGTGCAGCAAAGCAGTCATGGCTCCACGTCCCACGCCAGCCAGAAGTCACCAGCACACGGAGCAAAACTGGGGCTCTGCCTGTAGCAAAGCAGAGCAAGTGCTGGTTTTCTCGTGCTCGACCCCAGGCCCAGGTGCATGCTCAGTATCCTCAGGTGATGCTGCATCTGCTCCATTTCAGGGGCAGTTTCTCGTGTGGTGCTGCGTGCAGAGGAGGTCTCTGCCTTCCTGCCGAGGGCTGGCTCGCAGATCTGTGCTGTGGTGTGTTATTAACATCTCTCTCATCATTATACGTGTGTGTGTGTGTGTGTGTAGTTGGGTGTGTTACACACTGCCATCAACGTTCACATATACAATGAGCACTGTCGGGAGGTAAAGTTCTTGATTCTATTATTTGGGCTCTGGTCCAAGTTCCTAAAACTGATGGAAAAAAACTGTGGGCTCAAGCACGCTTTGGATCTGTCCCTTCGATGCAGTCGTGACGTGTTTTACAGCTCTCCTGGCTTCGACGTCGTCTATAAATCACAGTAAAATATTACTAGAAAGCTGACTCTTTTGATACTGCAATTTTAACATAGAGGAGCTGTGCCAAGGAGCCTTAGGATGAATTAGTAGTTCATAAACTTGAGGGGTTATCAGTACTTACAATATGTGATAAATTGTTATGTGTCATCAGAAAATAAATGGCTCTTTAAGTGTGTTTTTGTACCAAAGTATAGGTATGAACAGGTTGGGAGTGACTTCACATAAACATTGTCTAGTTTCTATGTGTTTCATCTCCTCTCTTTATGCTGTGCATACTTGTTTAGCTGAGTGCTGTATTTGTTTAACGTGTTTTTAAAGAAAATTTAGGGGGTATCTATGTATGTAACATGTTCCACTAATCTATGCCAATCTGAATCGCGAAAAAAAATGATTTCCCTTCTAGTTTTTAGTTTGAAATGGTAGTAAAGTGAATGAAATCTACCTTTTAGATTGATACATTGTTGTGCCGACTCTGCATTTAAATGCATCTCACTCTGTTGTATGTGGTATTTGCATATTTAGCAGAACAAAACAGTAAGTTGGTGGATTTGAAGCTGAAGAACCTCCTAGAAGCTCAGCCACAGGTGGCAAATTCATTCTCCAGTGCTGCTCAGAAAGCTGTAACTGATAGCTCAGAGCAAGACATTAAGGTAAGTTTTGATTAACGCTTTTGTCTCAGTACCTGTGTGTTCTGATTTCTGTTTTGTACTTCTTGAGGAGGAAAATGATTTCTTACCAAATCCTTCACAGTAAGAAACGCAGAAAATCTTCACGGCGGTGTGCTCACATAGTTTGCAATGCACTGGGGTTTTCTTTTCTGTTGATTAATCAACGCATTTTCCTCTTTCTTTGGATCTTGATACTTGTAATTGGCATAGCAGTAAGAGACATAAGAAGTGTCTCCAAACGTGTACTGCTCAGGTTGTCACTTAAATCAGAAGTGCAGCACAGGCTGTATCCTGCGTCCGGTGCAGCCAGCAGTGAGGCTCTCCCGGACTTTAACAGGAGCAGACTTGGTAGTGATTTGCTTCCCTTCCCAGCCTGACCCCTCTTTTCTTCGCCTTTAAAACTAAGCCGTGTTACATTTTAAAGGCATACATACTTGGATACTTGACAACGAGTGCTTCTGAGAGGAAAAAAAGAAACCAGTATGCGGTTGTTTTGCCTGTTCTTAATGTTCACCACTTCAGCGTAAAGCACAAACCAATCAATTTTCCATTTCGTTTTCTTAATTAGCCCCCTTGTGTTCTTACTATTATTATCCAAAAAAAAAAAAAAAAAAAAAGGGCTGTGTATGTCATTAATATCCCTATGGCTCTGGGGCACTTCCAGTTGGGTATAACTTTTCACCCACCTGCAGTCTATGGGGAAAGCACTGCTGACTGAAAGGATTTCCTTCCCCAGATACAGAGATGCTTTGAAGTCCCAAAACAATGACTTTCATTGCTTTTCCCTTACACTGTCGGTTCCTATAAATTGGTGATGAAAGTGTGTGGCAGCAGCAGAGGACTTTCGGTCTCTATCTTTGAACAAAAGGAAGCCTGGATCAAGTCTGATTTTTGCGTTCAATTTAGCTTTCTGCAGTGGATTTAATGCAAAATGAAGCTGGCCCAAGAATAATACAATGGATTGAAAAGGCTAACTGAATTAGTGGGCTTAGAGGAATACATTTGTAAAGTGGCAGAAGTCCCTAGTCATAAAAAGGTTTCTTAAAATGGGATTTACTGGCTAATCACACTGATATTTTAGCATGTTGCCAGGCCTAAAAAATTAGTCATGTTTGTTTATTTTGGTAAAGACTCTAGTTTAGACTGTCAGCTGTTATTGTACTGTTAACAGGAAAGCACCTTCTATTTAACCAGCACCATAACCACCCGCTCAGTGCAGCTGAAAAACCTCTGTATGATAGGAGCGGTACTTTTCTAAAGCTTAATTCCACAAACGATGCCGGGGCCACCTCCATCATGGTAATGTGCCACCACGCAACCTGATGAAAATGGTGTTTCCCTGTAAAAAGCTCCTGCAAAGGGGTTGATTTTTTAAGGTGCTCCCACAAAAGGTGCGACTTAACAGTTTATCTCTGCGGCCGGCGTTTTAACCAAGAGTTTTGAAAGCGGCTTTCTGAGGAATATATGGTGTCCATCTGTTCTCGTGGAGCTCCCGGCATTGAGTCGGATTTGTTTTTTAATAAAATGCAGTTTACACGTTTATAAATGAGGCATTCTGTGTTTGTGGAAAAGGATAAACTGTTACCTTCCCTGGAGGATTGTGTATCCCCGGCCTCCTTGAGGCTAGAGAATAGGCCATTGGAGAACTCCCTCATTACTGATTGTCTCAATGCAGAGGAAGGGCAAAGTCTTGGTAGCTTTTGATAACCAGTTTCAGCATTCAGCAGGCTTAGCTATTAGTCATGCATCTTAGCCTTTCCCTATTTACTTTCAAAACACTTAATAAAAATAATAAAAGATTAGGTATAAAATGAAATATTTGTTTGGTACACAGCACCTCGGTATCTGCAGCTTCCACACACCGCAGTGGTTCAGTCTTCTGGGATATTTCGCGTCGATAGAACCATTTGAATTTGTTACCAGTATTAACATAGGAAGCCCTGGAAAAAGATAATTGTAGTTTCCTTCGCTGTAAAAGGCTTACTTACAAATCTGGCTTTGGAAAGTTATAGCTGATGAAACGCAGTTCAGCAGGGTAGTATTATAATCCTACCTTTTAGCCTTCATCCAGCATTAGTGGTTTATCTCAATGGGCATAAAATAAGAAACTAGTTCTCCTTGTTGTACAAGGCTGGGGGACTGCACAAAACGCGACCATTCTCTCCCGGGCAGCACCAAGGCGGCAGGGAGGGAGGCGAAAGGCACTGCACGGCAGTACGGTGGCGGTCGGGGCATGCATGCCGCTGCTTGGCAGCAGCAAGCACAACGCTCGACAAATCAAAGTTGCAAAGGAGAGATTTTTGTTTAAAATCTGCCTCGCTGACAAACACTGGTCACCGCTAATGGGTCTGGCCGCTCGGTAAACGCGTGGGCCTGCGTGAGGGTGCCCAGATAGCAAAAAGCCAATCGTTGCCACCACGCATTAAACAAAAAAAGGAGAAGTTAATCACTCTTCTCCTTTTTTTTTTTTTCCCTGCAGCTGATACTTTCATCCTCTATAAACTGCAGTCCGAGTTGGGAAATCCTCTTTGCAAAACCTGCATTGTGTTCCCCCACCGAAACATACCTTTCGAATTTGTGTCTTCACGTTTCTAAACAAAAGAAACTGTTGTGTGCCTTGTTTTTCTAGCAGAATGGAACAGAGGAGCATCGTGCTGAGCGATTACAAAAAGCAACAGAACGTTTTAGAAATCCTGTTGTGTTCAGCAAGGACTCCACCGTCAGAAAAACTCAGCTCCA
This sequence comes from Cygnus olor, assembly GCF_009769625.2. Lineage (NCBI taxonomy): Eukaryota > Metazoa > Chordata > Aves > Anseriformes > Anatidae > Cygnus > Cygnus olor. Next base: position 109,894,002 of record NC_049171.1, read on the forward strand.
GTCTTTCAGTCAATACGTGGAGAGCAGACCAGGTAGGAGAAAATATAAAACATGTTTTCCCATCTTATGATTTAATAATATTTAACAATAAATATATTAAAACCCGATAATGTAAGTCCCCATTTCAATACATAAATATCAAGCTTTATAATAATTTTACATGTCTTTCCCCTTTTTTCAAGAGATGAAAAGGCAGAGATCAATACAGGAAGATACAAAGAGAGGAAATGAGGAGAAGGCTGCGATAACTGAGACTCAGAGGAAGCCATCAGAAGATGAAGTGCTTAATGTATATTAATTTTTTGTCTGGTTTCATGATTGCTGATAATTCCAAACTGTATGTGGAAATAGTGCCTTTATTTGTTAAAATGAGATGTTAGGTTTTTTTAGATGTCAATCTCCAGTGCATTCAAAGCAGAGTGAGAGGGGTGCACTGTTGAATTAGTCTGCAGTGTGGTGATAATTGTCAGATAAAAAAAATGAATTTTTCAGAGTTCCACAGCCCCAGCTTCCTTGAGACATTTCCATCAGGGCACTTCCCATAAAGAGATTCCAGTATTGATCTACCGGGAGGATTTTAATTATTACAATAGCAGATACCGCAGAGCTGCAGTTAGAGGGAAGAGTCACATGAGACCTGCTAGAATTTCTCAGCCAACCCATTTTGTTGGCTTGGGTTAATGGGTGTTCAACCTTTCCATTATCCAGATCAGCCGTGAATTACTAGCTGAATGATGTTTGCATTAATATAATATATATGGTAATTTCTTCACTTAATTAACGGGGAGGTTCAGCTCAGTAGGGGTATGGGCTGATCATGTGTAAAATTGATTTGTGAGGGAAATATTTGATAGACCGCAGGGAGAAAGCTGGTTTTGATGGACAGCTGTGGGACAGAAGCAGGAAGAACAAGTTTTACCCTGATTTTTTTTGTCTGAAAACACAGCACAGCCTTTGGTGGTGGTCGTTTGGTGCTCTCCACAATTTATCTAAATACGTTTGTAGTTTTTGCTGAAGCAGTCTGGAGCTGAGTAGAGATTTCTTACCACTGTCACATCTACCCTAAAACATCCAACTTTTTATGAACCCAACAGTTATTTTTAGCACAGTTGTACTTTTGCAGAGCTGAGAAGCTCTGGCACAGTAAGTTCACATTATATATGCAGATGATACACATGAACTCTAGGGATATTTCAGCCTGACACAGCATTTCTTTTCATCTTCTAATAACAATTGTTAACAATTATGCATGCTGACATTAGGGAAGTTTTCATACTATTTTCAATTAATTATAGTTGATGAAAGGCAATATATTGCACATCATCTCAGCTCTGTGCACTGATTTTTTTTTTTCCTTCAGGGACTACTCTCAGGTAGTTCTGCTGTCGATTTTCTGGCTGTATGTCAGGTAGAAAAAGGTTTCCATTAGAGCTGATATTGTTGGCTGTTGTGTAGGAAGAAAAGGATTACTGGGGACATTACACTATTAAATTCATATACGCTTAATTTTAAAGTTCTGTGCTCGTTACTGGTCTGGGAGTTCAGCCATTCCCTTAACCATCATTTTGATTATGTCTTTATTTGAAATAATATGCTGGCAGGATTATTATTGTACCTGTCACCAGAATATGAAGCTGAATTGACCATTTCAGACACATTTACAGGAGAACAATTGAAAATGTTCAGTGAAAGTATCTTTGGCTCTTACACAGCAACAAGTTAGCCTCCAGTAGGGAGATAAGTCTCAAAAAAAAAAAAAGGTATTTTTTTTTCAGTTCTCAAGGAGCAGTGATCTTACTTGCATCCTTTATAGAGTACAAATGAAACATGAAGTCATTTTGCCATTTTTTTCCCATGTTAAACCACCTCCAAGGCTTTGTGGCAGAGTTGTGGGAGGGCTGCTCAGGACTTTAAGGAGGTGGAAGGGGTTACTCAGAAAGAGTCATATTTTATTCCTAACTTCTTCTGAACAAAAATGCTTCAGGAATGGCTGTTCACCACTGAATATATCCTGTGATGACCCGGTATGGCTGGGTGAAAGTTGTTGAGCCACATGAAAATGAGTTTGAGGTACTGGAGGACTGTTCTCCTGCTCCTGATGGGAGAGCCAAACAGTTGGGTGTTTCTTGGAAGTATTTCAAGAGGCATGTGGTCATCTGCAGGGCAGCGCGAGCCCTTAGTGGGCACGAGGGGCAAGCCTGACTTGTTAGCATTTCCATGACTTTCTCAGGAAGGAGAGTGCTCAGTTTGATTTATCTAATGCAGGTGCCAGGGTCTTGGTGTGGAGCAGCAGGGCAGAGTAGGTCAGTCCCCATGCACCTGAGAGCCTGCACCAGGCGGCTTGTCACTGCTGCCCGGGATAAGAATCGCAGTTAAGGTAATTAGCAGTATTTTTCCAGATCACTGTGTAGCAGGGCAATTGTCTGCAGTAGGGGAAACCCAGAGAGGCATTACAGCCTCGTCTGGTGAAAGACATCATTACAGTTGACCCAGAGGAGCTAAACAAGCCAGGGAGCTTGGTCTGGGTTTGGTTTTAATCTCCAAAGCCCAGGTTTTAATTGTCATTAGAGACTCTCGTGGTAGTTCTTCTAGCCCCTAAAGTTAGGGTTTTAAAACTGAATAAGAAATGAAATGGCACATTAAATAGCGCTTTATTTGGATTACGTTTCCTTTCATTATGCTTTTTTACAGCTGCTTTTATGTACTTTGAAATTCATATAATTTGTTTCCAGAAGTCAGCCAGGTAGTTAAAAACTGCAAAATCAAATGTTTCTTACAGGAAAAAGTGGGATGTTTTAATAAACAAATGAGGACATTTGGCAAAATTGTAAAGTTTATGAAACGTAAGTGTTAGCTTTTTGGTAGCAAGCATGATATTTGGTTGTTTAGGTAAGTGCCTTACTAAGTGTTTGTGGAAAGGAAAAATGCAACTTACAAGTGATGTTTTTTCTTCTTGTTTGTTCTCTTTAACAGAAAGGGTTCAAAGACACCAGTCAGTATGTTGTAGGAGAATTGGCAGCACTAGAGAATGAGCAAAAGCAAATTGACACCCGTGCCGCGCTGGTGGAGAAGCGCCTTCGCTATCTCATGGACACAGGTACGGTGCCCAATTACACTGTAAACAGTTTTGGCAAATTGAGCGTTCACAAACTCTTATAGAGTTTTGGAAGTGTGAATCTTTGAAGCCTGAATGTTCAGCAAAACTGCCTTGAAAATAAAAAGGCTGCGATTTGCAGCCACCTCTCTGGGCCCTGGTGATAAGAGTGCCTTCATGGGAAGTGATAACTTGCCCTGATACCGTGTGAGCCAGCACTATTGAACAGTGTGCTCATCCATGCAGAGTTGGAATACACATCTGTGCCTCATTGATATGCCACTGCTCAAAAAAAAAAAAAAAAAAAAAAAAGAAAAGAAAAAGAGAAAAAAAAGTAAGATCTTCACTGTTCTACTTATTCAGTGGGAAAAAAAAGATTTGGCCAGCTAAAGCCATGTACTGCATGAAACAGAGCACAGTACATGGGGGAAGGCTCCATTGACTAGATCACTGAAATTTGAGAATACTATCTGGTTACTGATGCTCCACAATTATTTTATTTATTTATTTATTTATTTTGGGGGGAGTGGGTCTTAAAAAGTCTGTACTACTTGGTGTTATGGGTGCAGTTGAAAGGATTAAAATATATGGGTGATTTTTTTGTTAATAATGTGATGGTTTTGACTTGCGTGATGCACGTTACATGGATATTAAGTGCTGATGGTCATCAGAGATGGAGGGGTTTGGCAGCATCCGTTTGAAACAAATAGTGCTTTGATGCTTCAAAAATAAATAATATTGTAGGTCCAAAAAGTGTTCTTCCTGTCCCTTGGGGAAAAAGTTAGTTGGTGCAAATTACTTCGTGGTTAAATTGTCTTAAAAAGTTACGTGTGTCTGATGGTATAAACTTGAAGCCTACCTCTAACTGGTATAACAGATTTTAAAGTAGATTTGAATCCAGTGATGAGTTTTGAAATACAGATGAATAGACTTTGTTTACAGTTCAGTATTTTGAAATGATCTTGTGGCACACATCCAAATATTACAGTGTTTTTTAACTTTGTCATATGCTCAGGTGATTTGACTTTTTAAAATCATTTTGCAAAAAAAAGGTCAGAATTTCCTTCCTGGGTGGATGTGCGTTTAGTAGAACTTTTACCTATTAGAGTTTTGGAAGTACTTTTTCAAATGCATTGCATGTCTTTTAGATACTCAGCTGATGAAAATGCATATATATTATCCTGTACTTTCTTGTGTACTTTGTTGTATTTGTGAAACGTGTTCTGCATGAAGGAACTGCTGTGGCATTTCACAAGTCATATGTGAACTCCGAACACTACCTCTAGGTACATATGGAGTTGTCAGCACCGTATACTTGGGGGGGGGGGTAAAAATCTAATATCATGGTATCGATTATGTCATCTATTTCATTTTAAAAGGAATTTCTTATATTTCTTATGCTTTTGAGTTTCCTGTGTCTTTAAGTATGACAAAAACGGCTGTATTCTTCACGTCAGACATGCAGCAAGATGCATGTCTTTTACATCTTCTGCACAAAATGGGGTGTCTAGCACACAGCTAGAGTGGCTTGTACAGCATAGCTGTAAGGGTTGTAACAGGAATACTAATGGATGCCCATAGCTTCTTTTACTGGGTATGAGGGAACAAGTGGTGCAGCCATAATAGAGAAGTTAGTTTTATGTTCTTGATCATTTCCCGAGGATTTAACTTAAAAGAAATGATATGACGAGTCCTTGATAAAAATCCCATTTACATTCTCAGCTCAGAGACACAGTTTAGGAAAAAACTTATGAAAAGTGGAGTTTCTTACTTATAGTTAGCTTTATAGCCTCAAAAGTGAGGATTCTGCAACTTTTCTAACTAGGGATCACATGTTAACAGAGACTATCTTGTGTACCACCTCCCCTGCCAATCAATATCCCATTTGTCATCAGACACTATCCCTGTGGCAGCAACTGCAATTGCTTACATGGAAAAGTAGTATTAGGAGGTAGTTTTTTGTTTTGTTTTGGTTTGGTTTGGTTTTGTTTTGTTTTAACAGTCTAATGTGATACGGCCTTGGCAATAGAAAAAAAAAAAAAGAACATCTTTTTGCTGTGCCTTTCAAATGCTGTTGTGTCAGCTCTGCTTCTTTGCCCCATATGCAGTCCCCTTCCTCCAGCTCCTTGTCTGGCTCGTTTTCCTGCAGGTTCCTCTCCCACCTGCTCCTTCTCCTTCCTGCTCTGGTACCTACTGGAGTTGCTTCAGAGGATCGTCTGTGTCTCATCTCATCAGTGGGTCTGTTTGTCAGGATGGCACTTGTTCTTCCTCCGTACCTCTCTTTAGGGAGTAAATCCTAACACAGACAAATAACAGCTTGTGCTTCTGCCTCAGTCCCAGCTTCTTCCATAAAGGTCTGAGCTTCTTCCCCCAAGTGTCTGTCTGTCTGACAGAGAAACCTGGAAACAAAAAGGATGAGTCAACACCGTGTGACCTGCCAGCTCACCACAGACCACTAAATGGTTTGTAAAGCAAAGTTTGCAGAAGAAAGTACCTGCAGGCTGATAGCTAGAAAAGCCCTGAAGGGCTGTTGATGATGATCTTGGGGTTTTGCAAATGCTCCCCTAGGTGTTGGTGCATACCAGAAAGATGAGAAACAAGAAATGTTGGCAGCTGTCACAGCTGTAATGAAAAGTCTTGATATTTGTGTTTGTTTTTTTTTTTTCTGAAAATGCAAGCTTTAGGAACCAGGAGGTCACATGGCCACATGTAGCTTAAAGGTCCTGGAAACAGACCATAAAGGACAAGAACCACAAATGAATTGGATGTGTATTTAAAATACTCTTTTAGGCAAATCTCTTCCTTGATGTTGTACTGCTTGGGGTTGTAATACTGGAAGGCCTCGGGCAAGTAGGAGTCTCTGCTGGCCTTATTCAACAGGTGAAGCAGGATGCTGCGTTTTTACAACTGTACGGAGAAGGCCTTGTGCTGAATTGCCCCAAAAATGTTTGCAGGATCTTGTGTCCCCATCGGTGTATGACTGCATTTTGTATTGGGATTTCCAGCTTTGTCTCCATGTGTGCCAAAAGCACACAGAGCCCAAGGCAGCACAGGACTGGGAGACTCACCTCACTGCGGAATCATTGCCTTGGAATTAAATTCAAGGAGGAGGTGAGCATGGTCTGTTTGTCCCCGTTGTGTCTGCTGAGGCCTGGACCACCCTTTCCTTCTCCACTGTGCTTGGCCGTGTTCTTGATTAGACTTTTACTGGGAAGAAAGCTCTCCCCCTTCCTTCTCATCCTCCTCCAGCACAAAACTGGGGGTGTTTGTTTTCCAGTGGGGAGACTCTTTGCCACCTGGCAGCTCTTCATTCTCTGAGTTTGATTCCTTTTTGTTGCTTGGCCAGGAGGGATTGTTCCAGGCTGCAGCTTGAATCTCTCTTCTGGCTACATCCGTTTGACAGGAAGGGACTTTGTCTTCTGCTCCCATCCATTAAGACATTAAAGCAGATGGGAATTTCCTTACTACGGACTAGGAGGAAGACCAGAAACATGTAGTAGCTACCCCTTGGACGATGCAGGCTTTGGGAACTGTGGAAGAATCCATAGTTTTTACCCAAAGGAAAGCAGCTGTGAGTATAGATAATGTATGTTCTTGGTTAAATTCCAGCTCATGGCAGTGGCTGACTCAGACATGCCACTTTGTAGTGAAAGTTTTGGGCACTTACAATTGCAAATAAAAGTTTGAAAATGCCCCCCCTAGCTTTGCTGGCACACCAGGGGCTGCGGATAGCTGCAAGGAGGGGATCCTGGAGGTTCTTCGTGCCCCGCTGCCTCCTGACCAGGAGGAGAGGAGACTGGCATAGTCCAATCCGATCCAGTCCATAGGGCACGATCTGGGTTGCAGAGGTGTCCCTTCCACTGCTGTCTTCTATGCAGGATTAGGAAAAGAGAAATCCAACGGAAACAGGGTTGTAGAAAAAGAGCCCAGGTCCTCATCGCGTGTACATTGCCATTTTCTAGCCCTGCAGACAGCTTTTTGGCTGGGGAGCTGAGTTTCTGGCTCCCGGCCAGAGGGGAGCTGCTATTTTCAAAGTTCGTCAGCCAGGCAAAGAGTTTGGATCTTGCTGAAGCTTTGCATTTCCAGTGCCAGCTGCTCCTGATTTGACTAGAAACACTTTCCTAAGATGTGTGAAAAAATAAAAGTTATTAAAATTACTGGCTTGCTGATTTCCATTTGAATCTGAATAGTCACACTCTTATTAATATCCTGTAATTTATGTCGCTGGTGCTGTACCTCAGTCCTTGGTCTTTGCGCTTAAAATGAAAATGTAATCTCACCTTGTTCCAGTGAGATGGAGGTTGCTGGTACATTGCAAAACTGGGAGGGCAATCAGTGTTTCAGTGTCTTGAACTTGGTCGAATAAGCCCATGGCACGTTTGCTCTCACCGTCTGGAGGCAAGTCGGAGTTACGTGCCTAGCAGGGGGGTTGCAACGCACACTGTATGAAATTCAGCGGGTTCAGAGGAAACCCAGCACAGAGGTTAAAGGAAGAGGAGGAAGTTGTATGGTTGAGTATAAAAATCGCAATTTAATAGCATTGATTTCCCTTCTTGCTCTATTACAATGGCTTGACACCAAATGATGACAGGGGTAGGATTATCTTGCTTTCTTCGGGATTGTGCTTCCCCATGTTGTGCCGAACCTGTTATGGACAAAATAGTTTTGTCTCTACTTCAGTGACAGCGTCTTTCTCCATTGTGAATTCTTCTGTCATTGTATTTTGAGGTGTCTGTCATCTTGATATCAAAGTGCCAATTAAAATGCAGAATTATCACACAATACAAGTAAAATAAAAAACAAAGAAGCCCAGTTTACAAATCTCTAACCTAAAGTTAGCTTTTTCGGTCACTATTTCTTCACTAATTACAAAAACAACTGTTTTAAAAAAAATGCAGCTATCAGATATTTTGTTATCTGACCACAGGGTATGAAGTGTTTTTAATGGTTTTTCTGATTAGCTACAAGCTCCCAAATTCAAGTAGAAGCATATTTGTATTTTCTGTATGAGATCCTCTACCTTACCAGTGGCTGAGCACGTTTGTGGTACCGTATAAAGATTAATGAAATAAAAAAAAAAAAAACTCTGCTGCTGCTGATTGACCACTGATGGTAAATGTAATTGAATTAGCAGTGCACTAAAATAAATGTAGACAAAATAAATATAGACAAGAAAATCTGGTGAAAGCTTCTGTAATGTTTTAGATTAATAGGCATACAGAATTCTTCACATTTTTTATTACGTTGTCCCTAGATGAATTCAAAGTAATTGGGGTGGTTAATTTTATTTACACAGAGCCGTTCACAGCGCATTAAATAATAGAGATAATTGAACAAGAATTGTCAAGTGTGTACTGATATCAGACATATTACAGAAGGGAATGTGCATAAAACTTCATTTCTATGCAGCCATTGTTTATGGTAATTAAGTACACAGATTTATCCCTTGGTTGCCTTCCAAGCTTATGGCAACTGCTATTGTTGTGCTCCATTAATATGTAATCAGGAAATAGTTTAATTTTCTAATCTGCAGTTTGAGAATTCACTTTCTAACAACTCTTAATTACTGCATTGCCCTAATGATGCTCATGGTTAGGAAAACTGAACCAATAAACTCCGTGGAAGAAGCCAGAGGGGATTATACTTCCAGAGGTGGTGCTTACTTAATAAACTTGTTATGCCTTCACCAGAGGGAGCTCAGTGTCCTTCAAAAGCATCTAATTTTATATTTCTGAGTTGTACGTACCCATGGTGTGAAGAGTTAACCTACGGTGTGCGCTGGAGGTGGCTGTAAACGTGAGTCACTAGAGAACCAGATAAGCGATGCTATCACCATTTTGGTATTTTTCCGACTGTATACTAATTGTAGAGTTTTAATTGCATGGGAAATAATGCAGGTGGTTCAATCTATTGTTTTAAATAGTCCTCATGGGTTTATTTTTGTCAAGTTTGTTTTCTTTCATTAGCCACATTAACTAAACACCGTATCAGAAGATCTTTCACGCAAAGATAAGCTCTGAACATTGACAGTTATCTTATGTTTGCGGTCTTCAAGGTGAATCTTAAACAGTAAAAGCTTTTTTAAATTGTTTCCTTTCTCCAGTGGCCCGTCGTTCACTGTGATTGCCATTTCCTGGCTGCTGCTTCACCTAGCGCAGCTCCGACGAGGGCACCGCAGTTACTTAGGGTTGGTGGCACTGCCCTACAATGGGAAGGTAGCCCAGCCCTGCAGCACCCGGTCCTATAGGTGAGAAGATCAGAAAAGGGAAGAGTTAAAATCTGCTGTGATCCACTGTGGCTGGGGTGTCCGATACACCTTGGTTTCCCCCTAGGAAAAACCTAGGTCTTGTGTGGTGGAGCTGACAAGCTGACTTTCTGGCAGCCAGATGACTTGAGGGTCTTCTACATGTGTTGCTTTTCTTCTGGGCATGGGGTGGGCTGGTTTGGCCAAGCTGTACCCAATTTCAACACCGTAGGTGCTCGACGTGGGAGCGGGATTGCCATCTCCCAGCCACTGTTTCACCTCTCCTTTTTGAGCGTGTAAGCTGCCTCGTCAATGGGACTAATTACACGGTGAACCAAACAGCAAACATTAGGACCGCTGTAAACACATATGTTGTGTCACTGCAAATTAACTCTTCCCGAGCTAAAAAGCAGCATACGCTTTGTTCGTGTGTGTGAAAGGCAAGCCACATGTATTAATTAGGGAGCGTTTTGCACAGCTTTGAAGACAGGAGGAACTGAGGTTCGTACAAGCAAAACATTTGAATTTATTGATGGAAAGGAAGAAAGGTTGAGCTAAAAAAGTACAGGCACATAAAGAGGGTTTAAATTG